>NC_085928.1:113257500-113606666 GCF_028885655.2 Pongo abelii | reverse complement strand
GAGCCAGATTACTGATCTGTGTGGTGTCAGCTGATCCATCCAGTGCAGGGTCTGCAAAATATCTCAAGCACTGATTTTAGGTTTTATGATAGTGATGTTATCCCCAGTAGCAATTTGAGGAGGTTCAGACTCTTGCAGCCAGAGGCTGCATGAGCCCTAAATGATAATTTCCAATCTTGTAGCTAATTTCTTCATCCTACAAAGGCAGACTTGTCCCCAGGCAACAAGGGCGTCTTTTAGGGAAAGGGCTATTATCAATTTTGTTTCAGAATCAAACCATAAACTGAATTCCTTCTCAAGGTTAGATCGGCCTATGCCCAGGAATAAACAAGGACAGCTTAAAAGTTAGAAGCAAGATGGAGTTGGTTAGGTCTGATCTCTTTCAATGTCATAATTTCCTCAGTTATAATTTTTGCAAAGGCAGTTTTACTTCCTTGCTGATTCAATTGACAGCCCTGAGAGCATGTCATCTAGATCAACCTCCAGGAGGCACATGGCACAGGCCTGCTGGCAGCTGCCATTCCTGGCAACATCTCTCCACACCCCTGGCTGACTGAGCACATTTGAGAGCGTATCACACAAGCTCCTAAGAATAACCATTTCACACCTCCTAACTCTGTGTTCCCCTATTCCCTTCCCGCCTCCTTTCCTGACACAGACACAGCCCCAGGTAACCTCTGTCCTTCATTCCACTGCTCTTCTTCAAAAGTGTGTGACCACCTGCAGCCCAGTTATTATGTTTCGCTCACCTCTCCTCCATACCTGTTCTATTTGAAGAGCTCCAAACAATTGTTTGGGCTAATTGAAAGAACTGTTTTAATGAGAACCAAGTCTGTGGTGAATGAACAGCCAAGATAAGAGAATGTTTTGTTCAGAAGCAGTCTTATTTCTACAAAGCATGCACAGTACCTCTAACTGCTTATCAAACAGCTCCAAATAAAGCCCCCACCTGTCACACTGGTGGCTTTTAAACTGGCCTCCCTGATATCACGGGTCTCTGTGGAGGTTCTTAAGGGGCTAACACTGGCAGTGCAAGAAGAATGAGATGGTCAGGGGATATCGAAGCCTGCCGGGTCCCACCCAACCACCTCAAAGAGTTCCTCTTTCTTTGGCTACAGCTGTTAGAGTTGTGCATAAGATAGAATGATAGAGACAGAGGGAGAAAAAGAGAGTGAGAGAGAGAAAAAGAGCAAAAGAAAGATTCCTCACCTATAAAAACAAAGTTAAACACCATCACTTCAATAAATATTCTAACTCACTGGATTTATATACAGCCTTGCTAACGGGCTTGAAAAATGACCCCTTAAGATGTCTGAATATGCCGTTTGCATTTTTGTTTAATCTATTTGTTTTGTTAGCAAATCTTTCCTTCATAGCTATCATGAAAGCAAATCAGCCCAGTCCTATGTGATCTTACACAAATTTGCAGAACTGGTGGATTCAAAGGTAATTACATTTTCTATAGTCAATCTTTTCTCCAGGTGGAAGTTTGGTGTCACCAATAAGCCCACATTCCATTATGGCATGCCCTTGTGGCTGAGTGTGCCTGGTCAGACCCCGTATCAGTGCTTAGGGAGCCACCGAGTGCAGCAGGAGTAGTGGGGGTGGAGCCGTGTGGTAATTGTGTGGAGGAAATCATCTCTCTTGATCATGAAACTGATGAGTTTCCTGCTGGCAATCCAGGTTGATAAATCCAAGTGACCTCAGACATGGCCCTCCTAACCCCTCCTACTCCAATAATTCCTGCAGCAAAAGGCCAAGCAACACTTGACAGTGACAGGAAAAGTGGCTACACCATCAATCACAAAGGAAATTCCACAGCTCCAGAGCAGCATTGAGAGTTCATCACTGCTTTCTTGTCACCATTTCCAATAAAAATGATGGCAAGGTACCATCTTATAACTATAAAACTCCTTCATTTTGCAAAGCCGATAAACAAGTATGGATGCCACTATCTCTTTCTGTGGATTCTGTAAGACTTGAGGGGACTACATCAAATGGAGAAGAGGGCAGACAGTGATATTCAGGCAACGGTTGTATTCCCATTCAGGAATCAGACAACCATAGTCCCTGGCCAACAGTTGGGAACAGAGCATTCTATTTATATCAACAAATCTTTATGGAGCACACATTCCAGGCAAAGTCCTGTGATCTCACTACCGGAGCCACAACGATGGAAGGGACGTGGTCCTTTTCCTGGGAGCTTGCAGTCTAGTCAGAAAGCAAGTTTGTAGTCAGCTAGCTGTCATATTTAATGCAGAAGGTGTTAACGCCATGAGAGAAAGTGAGCAGATGCTAAGGAGGTGCTGGGAATGGTACGGAACCCTGAAGGCCTGGACAGGGGGTGTAAACCACTCCCCAGACCCTGCATTTGACTTGGGCTATGCTGCTGGGATGCTGCCAGTAGTACTGCAGCCCTTTCCATGTAAACAGTGCTGATGCAGAGCAGAGGATACCATGTTCCCAGGGACACCATGGGAACCCACAGAGACTCCCTAGATGCTGGTTTTGGTGCCAGCAAGTGCCAGCCAGATGAATGGCACTTACACAAAGGAATAATGGTCAGTAGTCTGCTTGGTTGGATTTTGAGACCAGAGAAATTATTTATTCCAAAATATATCTGTGGTTTGCCTCTTTTGAAATAAAATGTTTGTCTTGTAAAAAAAACAATAGTAATACCTTTGTAAGGGACAAGGGCTAGCACATTGGGTTGATAATAGGTCACTGACACATTAACATGCACAGATGCACAGAGTTGACAGGTTCGATAAACAAAGAGAACGTGTCACCCAGTGGCTCCTACTCTTCCTGGTTCTTCAGCCTCATCAGGAACTTCAGGCCCTTGATTTCTCCATTTTCTTCTGTAAATTATCCATTTCCTTCACGTACTTCCCTACCCAGCTGAACAGTATATGCTCACTCTAGGGAAAGTTACTGCCAGGTTACAGAGAGGTCCTTTGACTTTCTGCCGCTGAAGTTATAAACAGGCATGCATCATTTCCATCCTCTACTCGTTCCACCTTGGTAAAATACAGGAGTCCAGTGATTATTGGGCTGAGACCAGGCCTATCCCGCTGTGCTCTGGATCTCTTCTCTCTCAGCTTCCAGGGATCTCCTCCACTCTGTTATCCCCTACTCCACCCCATTGGTTCTTTCCCATCAGCATTTATAACATAATCAGATCGCTTCCATCTGAAAAAATAAATCCTTCCACAACCCATGTTAATCCTCTCCAGCTGCTCCTCAGAGCCAAACATTAAGAAAGTCTTGAACTGTAAACGCTTTCCACATCCTCACCTCCCATCTTTCCTCAACGCAATCAAGGTGGCTTCTGTTCCAATCGCTCTGCTGAATGTGCACCACTTTCCCTTGCCACCCCCTACCACATTTCTTAGTTGAAAAACCATGGCTGTCTGTTCACGCTTCAGCTCAAAGATCACTTCTTTTTTAAAGGATTTTTTTAAATTTTATGTATGTATGTATGTATGTATGTATTTTGAGATAGAGTTTCACTCTGTCCCCCAGCCTGGAGTGCAGTGGCACAATCACGGCTCACTGCAGCCTCAACCTCCAGGGTACAAGAGATCCTCCCACCTCAGCTTCTCAGGTAGCTGGAACTACAGGCATGTGTTACTACACCTGTCTAATATATATATTTTTTAATTCTTTGTAGAGACGAGGTCTCACTATATTGCCCAGACTTCTCTCAAACTCCTGAGCTCAAGCAATTTGCCCACCTTGGCCTTCCAACATGCTGGAATTACAGACATAAGCCACTGCTTTCAGCCTTAAATATCACTTTTGGGAAGCTATCTCTGCCCTTAAGACTGGGTTGCATACCTCTTATCTTTGTTCCCATAACATTTGACTTTTGCTCTTATCAGGAAACTTATTGAACTGATTTCCAATGACCCATTTGCTTCTCTGATTATAACCTCCTTGAGGGGAAGGGCTGGTTTTTGTTGCTAAGGTAACCCACGGCCTGGCACAATGTCTGGGACAAAGAAAAGTGTTCAAGGTTATGGAGCTAGTGATAGGCAATATTAAGCATCAACCCCTACCTGAAATAGGCTCTGTTTCTAATGACTCCAATAAACTGATTTCTCAAGACCAGAGTTTCTCAAGCTTCAATGTGCCAGTCATCACTAGAGCATCTTGTTAAAAGGCAGATTCTGATTCAGGAAGTGTGAGGGGAGGTCCGGGATCTGCATTTCTAACCAGCTTCCATGTGATGCTGATGCTGCTTGTCTATGGGTCACACTTAAAAGCAAAGGTCGAGCTGACATAAAAACAAGAGTTTTTTAGATTATATTAGAGAAAGAGGATCACCTAGTCTACATTCAGATCCCAAAGACAATGTAAGAGGGACTGCAAAGGGGATTCCTCTGCCCCGTCTCCTCTTTCTCAGAGCTGTCTGCTCCCTAACAGCCAATGAGAAATGAGAAATTCCTGCCAATGCAGCTATATACTTTAACTCACACTGCAATTTTTGACTGCATTTCTCACTCTAGGAAAGATTCCAATTTGACAGTGGCAGGTGAGATAAACCCTGAGTTATCAAATTGTATTTCCTGGATCTGTCTAAACAAATCCCCTTAAAACCTGCTGAGGAAATAGTTCTGCTATTTCCCCAGTAATCTGGGTAGAGTTGATATCATTCCAAACTCAGAGATCAGTCAGGGCCGTTCTCTTCTGACTGTTTAAGGTGCCTCACTCAAAGAACTCCATGCTTTAGAGATGTTTTCTCTGTAAGAAATTAAAGAGACAGTGCCCATGAGCCAGCCAAGCAAGGGACTGCCGTTCCATGGCTGGATAAGGACACTGGAGGGTACCGAGGGCTGTGATGTACCCACGTTACAGGTACTGACTGTTGAACGTTTTTCATGCCACGTATACATAGCTTAGTATTTCTTATGGAATTAAACATACACCCTTCCTTCTAAGTTTGCAGCCACTATTATCTTACTCTACCGTAACTACTCATCTTTATTAATATTGCTCTAATGTATTTATCTTATTGTGTACATTGGTACAATGGTGCACCAATGAACTGCAAATTAACAACACCACATAGATATAACAATGCAACAACAGCAACCAAAAAGTCATTAAAACAAGAGAAAATAAACAAAACTTAAGTCTCTAGGACCTTAGCAGACTTTAATTCTAAATATATCAATTTCTTTCTCCCTGTGCCAAAGTTGTCTAGGAAAGTCCACATCATAGCCAGCTGTCTTGCAAAATCCAAATTTGGATCAATGCTCAAAAAGGAGACAGAAATAAATGGAAGTCTGAATCAACTTAAGCCCTCTCTTCCATTAAGAAAATCTTTCATGTATGCTTTCCTGATGAGGGTAGGGTCAATGGCAATGTCTTTATTTGCCATATATACTAACTTTTCATACCACCTCAATTTTACATTTCTGCACAAGAGTATCTCTCCCTCCTCTGATTGCGTGTTTCTGCTTAAAACCTCAAATATTACTCCAGATCACCCTATAATCTCATTAGAATGATCACTGAGCTTCGTGTGTAGATTGCCAAAAATGTCCATTATGATTTCTCTTTCTCTCTTTGTATCCACACCTCTTTGCAACATGACTTTGCTGCCTTTCCAATCAAGAGACAGAATTAGGCCGGGCACAGTGGCTCACGTCTATAATCCCAACACTTTGAGAAGCCAAGTGGGGGTGGATCATTTGAGGTCAGGAATTTGAGACCAGCCTGGCCAGCATGGTGAAACCCCGTCTCTACTAAAAATACAAAAATTAGCTGGGCGGTAGTGGCATGTGCCTGTAATCCCAGCTACTCTGGAGGCTGAAGCAGGAGAATCACTTGAACCCGGAGGTGGAGGTTGCGGTAAGTTGAGATGGTGCCACTGCACTCCAGTCTGGGCAACAGAATGAGGCCCTATCTCACAAAAAAAAAAAAAAAAAAAAAAGAATTAAATTCCTGTTCCTAAAATCTGAGCTGGCCACATGACTTTCTTTGACTGATAAAACGTGGCAGAAGTAACACGTTAAAGTTTCAAGCCGAGGTCCCCAAAAGCCTTGCATGCCTCACTTGCTGTCTGAGGCCTCTGGCATCTGCCATCTGCCATCTGCCATGTGAACAAGCCTAGCATAGCCTGCTGGACCATGAGAAACAAGATAGGGCAAGGTCAGCCCAGTTATCCCAGCATAGGCCCCAGATATGTAAGAGAGTCTGATGAAGATGATCAAAGCCAGCTCTAGTCCACCTACTAGAGGACCACAGGTGCGTGAGTGAGCCTAGTAAAGTGAGCTAAGTCAGGCCAAGATCAAAGAAATGCCCAGTCATGGTTCACAAATATTTAGTTGTAATTTCAGTGTTTATATTTACCAAATTATGCAAACACAAAAACAAAGTGAAATAAATCTGTGCCATTCCCAAGAGCATTCCTGGAATGATAAATAAGATGAATTTATACCACATTTCAAGCTTAAGATAAATACACATACATGTATATAAACCCAGTCATGAATGTGTGACCAGGGACAGATGGCTCACCTCCCTACCTCCCCACCCCTTCCATGACAGGTCCTATGCCTAGCATAGAGCTGAGCACACAGCAGGCCTTCCACATAGACAGGGTAAATAGATATGGCTTCCTCACTTGTCTTACAGAAAACTGAATTGGATCTTTAACAATACACCGGAACAAGATCAATTCTAAATAAGATTATGCCTTCTTGACCTTTTTTTTTTTTCTGGCCTGGGCATAATGGCTCACTTCTATAATCCCAGCACTTTGGGAAGCCAAGGCCAGAGGAGCACTGGAGCCTAGGAGTTCAAGAACAGCCTGGGCAACATAGTAAGACCTTGTCTCTAAAAATAAATTTAAAAAAAGAAAATTTCCATTTTTCTGCTCACTCACTCAGGAGTTCTAAACTTCTTTTGCTATCCCCGGACCCCTGAGGGACAAACACTGTCTTAGATGATGGTGGCTCGCTGCAGATTTGTGCAGGACCCCTCCTCCCATGGTAGGAGGAGGTGCTTATCAGAAAAAGAACATGGGTGTTGTTGAAAGGCCTCTCCTCCCAACGATGTAATTCTGATATACCTCCTCCACCTGGAGAATTACCAGGCCTAATATCCCAGGGTGAATGGTCTGTTTCTAAGCCTTCCCCAACCAATAAGCTTCTAGACCTGTGCTGTCTTATATGGCCTCTAGCCACAAATGGCTATTTACATTTAAATTACTTAAAATTAAATAACATTACACATTCAGTTCCTTATAGCACATTTTAACTGTGCAATAACCACTTGTGAACAGCACAGAGAGCATTTTCATCCTGGGAAGTTCAACTAGACAACTCTTCTAGTATGAATGCCTTTCCGTAGGTCTCCGCAGCCAACCCACCCTACGTGAAATCATCTTGTTTTCTAATCCTCAGCTTATCTATTATCTTTTCACTTTCATTTGACTTATCTTTTTCATGGCTGCCCCTTGTGCACCTTTGCAGCGTTAGTTCACACAAGCCACCCTGCGCACCTTCCCCCAGGCCCTGGATGTCGGCTTGGGTATTTTTCTTTCTCTAAGAGCACTCTCAAAACCCACATTTACATTTAAATGAAGGTCCTACTTCAACCAGACAGAGGTATGCCTAGAAATAAATCCATATATTTCAGGCAGGGGAATTATCTTCATTCTTATGCTATAACCTGTCTGGACTCCATTAGAAATGACTACAAATCCACGGTTCCCTGTGCCTTCGGGAACAAAGTGCTGATGTAGTCTCTCAGCTAGGAATCCAGGTTGCAAACTCTGCTATTCTTTCCTGGGCTGTGCTGTATCTAACACAACCAATAGAAGTTTAAAGCTGAGCGATAAGTCTTGTTGCTGTGATTGGACATTGAGCAGAAAACCCAGACCTTGAATTGTGATGGGAGCATGTGAGCCCCATTACAACTCAAGGGTAAGCCATTTTTCTCTCTTTTAGGAATTGGCTGTTGCTGGGGATTTCCAAATCTAAGAGGGGTCATCTTGGCCCCCTCGTGCCTTCGGGAGACCTTGTTCATCTCTAAGCAAACAACACAAATCTGCCAACTCAGAGAGTAGACTTTATAATTTTAGAAACTTGAAGGTGGGGGAGTATAATTAATGTTTCTGGAAATGAGAGAATAAATAAGACCATTCATAGGTTGGGTTCCTCTGGAAGCAGACGAAACAAGAATTTAAGTGCAAGTAATTTATATGGAAGATGATCCCAGGAAGCTCCAGCACAGGGTGAGAAGGTGAGCGAAGGAAAGGAAGCAAGTGCAGAAGGGATTAATGGGCAGGTTACAGCTGTAGTCAACTGCGGCTCAATCTACCAGGGTCCCCTGAAAGACAACACAGACCATGCTTCAGTGTTGTTGGGATGAGGAAGCTGGGGTATATATCCTCCAATTCCCAACTGTCATTTGTTGGCGACATTAGCTGCCCATACTTCTGCCCCATCCCATGAGTAAGTCAAACACAATCCTGTGGAAAGAGAAAGCCCACAGGATAGTTTCAAGTGCTGTCAGCATACGTGAGTGGTGACACAAAGGTGCTATAGGTGGGGCACCAATAGCTCTGCCATACCCCTTTCCTTACTACAGTGGAATTTCATCCATTTCCTTAAGCAAACAGGAGGTTTGTTTCATATTACTTGGATAATTTCAAAAATCATCTTAAATTATTGTGCATGGTGAGAACCATATTATGTCATTCCCACCCCTCGAGTATTGAAGTCAACCTGGGCCCTGGAAGGTTACAGTGGGTACAGGGGACATCTGCTGCATTGTCCTGCTCAGCTTTCCTCTTTCCATCCCATGCAATTCTGGTGGAAGAGTGTGTGGATCACAGAAACTTGCCTGTGTCTGGCTGCAGAGATGTAACCTGCCCATTAATACCTTCTGTATCTGGATAGACAGAGACTGAATCCTGGTGACAACATGTGAACCCCTGGCCCCTGCTTTGCCTGAGTCAGTCCACTCCTGCCCGTCAAAGCACACAAGCCAACAAATGCCCCTACTTGCTAAGGCTGAGTTGAACTGGGCTCCTGCTACTTACTTGAAAGAGTCCTGTCCAAACAATGGGTTCAAGAATATTATGCTGTTTGTTGTTTTGAGGACTAATTCTTCCACCATCAGACTGTGATGATATCAAACAGAGAGAAGAGTGGTCACTGCATTCACCATTGGAATGTCAATGTCAGCACAGTGACACTGTGCCTTTGCTCTGAGGACCATGGGGAAGGTTATGTTTGCCTGAGCAAGAGTTTGCTTTTGTTTTGTGGACACTAAATTGTACAACTAATCTGTTTCCCTCCTTGCATTGGCTGCTAAGAAGCCCCAAGAGAATTTTTGTTCTATTATCTTCTCCCCTCATTGCCCAATTTCTTCACATATTTTATCTTCTGTACCATAGGCATTTGTGTACACCACTGCTAACCTGGGTGTTTTTTTCTTTTCCTTCTTTTTCTTTTGAATGAGGAATATTGTAGCAGATGCATTTCTACCCTTTGACTTCAGCTTGTCACTGCAATGAACTAATCCCATAATGAACTAAGCACAGCAATGTTGAGCTTCTCTCCATTTTCCTGCCTCAGGGCTTCCTCCAAAGCCACCAGGACAATCCATACAAGTATAGCCCAGAAGAGTAGGGGAGTTGACATCCCCCAGAGAAACCCTCAGTCAAAGGGGGATGGGAATTGGCATGGAAATGCCCCAGCCTCCTATTCAGGGGGACAATTTTGAGAGTGTTCTACACAGTTTCTTAGAGAGCCCCCAGAGAGATTGAGCTTCAGGGGACCATGGCAATAACTAGCTTTGATTTGCTTCAATAACTTGCCCTTTATTGACTTCTTCCTTCTCTCATCTCAGTCCCCGACTTGCTCACTTCTACTCCTTGGCATCACCTTTCAAAAATTTGCCTGCACCTAAGCCGATGTTTCAGGCTGTATTGGAGAGTACCCAAACCAAGAAACAAACAAACAAAATAAATAAATAGATAAATGAATGAATAAATAAATAAAATTAACAACCTTTTTTTTCCTTAACCCATCCTAGAAAATGTGAAATGAAACAGCATTAGATTTAAAACAGTGCAAATTTCATGTATTGGGCTGTAAAAATGGCACAGAGAGGGTCCAAGAAGGTCCCCATGTGAGGTGCAAGAATCACATCGCTTCAGCAGTGAGGGACGTGATGCAATTCTGGAGTGAGGCCAAACAATTACAAGGGACAGTTGGACATATTGCTGCCTCTTGATTGCAGAATAAAAGAGAAACCACTAAGGGGAGGAGCTCCTTCTAAACTGCAGGCTTTCAGATATATTTATATATACATACCATGCCATTATACTAAAGAGAGTTACGTTAGAATAAAAGAAAAACAAACAGAGACTCAAAACTTAAACGAAATTAGCTAATTAGTTCCACATCTAACCGTTTGGTACAAATATCTGGCAGGATATACCATTCTCTCTCCGTATTTTCTGAAGAAAATTTCCATAGTATTTGTTCTCAACAGTGTAATTTGTGAGCTGTTCACACCAACCTGATGGTTTGCTTCTATTAAAGCTTCTTACACTCACAGAAACAATTACACCCTCAGGGATGGGATGGGTCCCGTCCTACCCCCAGACTGGGAGCAATGCCTCCCTGCTCTGAGACTATCCCAAGTCCCCTGCCTGGTTCAGGCAAATGATCCCTCTGAGCCTCAGAGAAGTCACCCGGAGGCCTAATCACCAGGGACCTGGGGTAGAAGCACAAAAGTGTCGGCTTACAGGAGCAGGACCAAGCCCAGAATTCTGTTTCCACAGGAAGAGAACACAAGTTAAATGTAGCCCATGGAGTTTGGCTTCACCTCAATCTCTTTACAAAAAATTGTTGTTTTTTTTTTTGTTTGTTTTTTTTGAGACAAGGTCTCACTTTGTCGCCCAGTCTGGAGTGCAGTGGCACAAACACAGCTCATTGCAACCTCAGCCTTCCTGGCCCAAGCGATCCTCCCACCTCAGGATCCCACCTCCCACCGCGCCACCAAGCCTGGCTAATTTTTTTTTTGTTTTTGTAGAGACGGGGTTTTGCCATGTTGCCCAGGCTGGTCTTGAACTCCTGGACTCAAGAAATCTGCCTGCCTCGGCCTCCCAAAGTGCTGGGATTACAGGGGTGAGCCACCATGACCAGCTGAAAATATATATTATATATGATATAGATAATATATAAACACATATGTTCTATATAACATGTATTATATATCATATAATATATAATATATGATATTCTATATATTCTATACATCATATATTATATATTATATAATACATATTATATAGAATATGTAATTATATAATACATATTATATAGAATATATAATATATGTTTATATATTTATAATATATAATATATAATATATTTATAATGTTCACAATATATTATATATCATGATATAATATATTATATATAACTATATATAATATGTCATATATGATATATGACATTATATATTATATATCATATATATTATATATAATATATGACATATTATATATCATATATATTATATATAATATATGACATATTATATATCATATATGATATATATTATATATAATATAATAATATATGATATATTATTATATATCATATATGATATATATTATATATATAATTATTATTTTTAAATGAGAAATTAGAGTTGAGAGAAAGAGAATGGAGGAGATGGTTCTTCTGGTGCAGGCCTCCTCAAAGGGGAGCTGTGAGGCAGGGAGGGACGCTCTGGCCAAGAAGAGACCTGGGCTCTGCCTTGGCCTCAGTGTCTTCACCTGTCATTGCAGGAGTTTGCACTAACTCGCCGCAGTCCTGGGCCACAGAACAGAAGGCCCTCCAGAATTAGGGGCTTGTATGTTGGTGAGTGAATGAGGCTCTGCAGGCTCTGACAGATGGATTTAGCCAAATACACGGTCACTGAAGGGTCAGGGCTCTGAGACTGGCCTTGGCAGGTCCCGGAGCTGTCCTCTCTCTGTCTTCCCAAAACATGGGGGAGGAGCAGGTGACCACATGGTTCCTGAGGAAGGGCCCCCACTGGTGGGCGTGCGGTAATCCCAGGCCAACTTTCCCCTGGGTTCCCTCGAGGACTATCTGATTCAGCGAGCTCCTGGGAAAGTCTTGCCTTGAAGAAATCTGAAACAAGAATTGTAAAAATAGAGCCAAGAAACTGTTCGCTGCAGTGATGACAGAGGATATTGTTTTAACCATGAAAGACCCTGGCTTTGAATGCCTGCCTTACACTGAGGGGGGCTTGTGTCAAATGAGAGTGGACCTTGGGCCTTTGTTTCCTTCTGTGGTTGACGCCAGGCAGGTACCAAATGACTCCCTGAACCACCTTTGCCACAGCCATTTCCCTGACTGGGGTGTGAAAGCAGGGGTGGTGGCTCAACTCCAGGGGTTCGAGGGGCGGCAGACTCAGGGGCTGAGAAAGCCCATTTGCTTCCAATAGAAGATTCCCTGGGCCTTCCTAACCTGAGAGCAGTTTGAAGCAAGGAGGATACCAGGGAGGCTGTCTGTGTGTGAGGATGGGAGCTCTGGTTCTGGGTAACAAGGTGTCATCAAGCTTGAGGCCAGTGGTGTGCCACGGAAAGAAGAGACACAACACTCTTTGTTCATGTGGAAACAAGAGAAGGGGGTGTCAAAATCCCAGGCTGCGACAACCTGCTGTATGACCTTGGGAAAGCTTGTCACCTCTCTAGTCCCCTGAGATTTCTCACCTCTGGCAGAGTTCAGTGAATTCTCCAGAAGAAAAGGTAGTGGCAGTGGGCCACATAACTGCCAGTGTACAAAGGCTCAAGGGGCATGCTGGTACTCAAGACAGAAGGGGCAGCTGGCATGAGGGGCAAGTGACAGGGTAGCATGGGACTACACACACACACACACACACACACACACACACACACACAGGCCTTCAGTCTGCAGAAGCTCACTGACCAGTAGAGGTCAACTCTGACCACATAGCTCAGAAAAGGAGGTGCGCAGGGCTGAGGTGGTGGGGCAGGATTACGTGGAGGCCCAGAGGCTGCCACCGAGATATAATATGGGGAGCTAACTGCCATCCGTTTCCTCCAAACACTCAGCACCACTGCTCCTAAGCACTGCTCAGTGTCTGCTATCTCCTGGAAGAGCCAAGAAGGGAGACAGAGGAGGGACCACCCTGCCCAAGAAAGAACAGCACAATTCTTTTTTCCCCTGGGGACAGCAAAGCTCAGTGCTTAAGAGTTTGGGTGCTGGGGGTCAGGCATAAGTGGGTTTGAATTCAGGCTCTGGGACACTCTGAGTAATCTTGGGCATCTTAGGGATAAGATGAGCTTCATGCCTGGTTTATGACACAGGGAGATTAAAGGGAGCAACTTCAGAGGGTTAAGTGCCATGATGCAGGTATCCTGGGTGTTCCAGCAAGTAGTAACTGCTCAGTAAATGCTGGTTATTATTATTATTGACCTCTGAGGCACCCATGGTGCCCTGCACATACAAGAGGCTCCCTAAGTAAATCCAGCATACAGGGGACAAAAGTGTCAGGCCCCAGGAGGCTGGTTCCATGTGGTCTTGGGAAGGGAGGGGCCTATTCATCAAAATGTTGTAGCTCTGCCCTATGTCCCTCTGGACCTCACTGTGTCCCCACCCAACCAAGTGAATTGAATCAAGAGGATAACAAGGTGGCCCTCCTGGACTCAGGGTCTCAGGCTGAAGGTGGAAGGGGAAGGAAGGGGATTCTAAGCCCTTCCAGTGCCCATCCTTGAGAAAGCGTGAAACTGTGACAACACAGAGGCTCCAGAGTTAGAGGCCTGCGTTTGAATCTCAGCTCTCTCAATTTCTACCTTATGTGACCTTGAGACTTAATATCTGTGAAATGGAGATAATTACTCCTAACTTTGGAATTACCATGAGAATTATATGATATCATAGATGGATAGTTCCTGGGAGATGTTCAATAAACTTTAGTTTCCTTTCATTTCAAGGATAGCTCCATGAAATCTCTATGTCTCTTTCTCTGTAGTATCTTTGATCATATTTGGTTTTACCTCTGCACAGAGTCAATTGCCCAGCTTCCAAAGCAAATATCCTCTTTTCATCCGTGTCGAGCCCTATTCTGCCCAAATCTCTCTCTCTCTCTTTCTGTCTCTCCTTCTCTGTCTCTCTCTGTCTCACACCCTTTTAAAAGAAAATGTATTAATACTTCTCACTCCTAGCCAAACACAGGAATGAAGTTTCCAGCAACTGATGAAAACTGCAGACCAAACCCCAGTGTTCCCTTCCTTGTCCCTTCCTTCCGTCGCATACCTAGATGTCTAATTGAATTCAGAGGCTGTCTGCCCAACATTTGGTTTGCAAAGGAATGAGTCAGGCTCTAGGAGGCTGCTTCTCTGCAGATCTCCCATGTGCTGTCCTAGACATGTCCCTGTGGAAGACTGCCAGAGTCGCAGGTAACACCTTCTAGGTGGAAGATGGGTTCAGTTATTTGAACCTCTTGGGTTGCAGTCTATATGCATAATGCAAAAGTCAGTGGACTATTCCCTAAATGCTATTTCAGGGATTAGTCAGCTACAGTCATTCAAACTAACACACAGACAGCCCTGCTTGACTCAACCCACACACCTCCATCCATCACTCACTCAACAAACACACAGTGGAGCCACTGCAATTGCCAGACAATAGACAAACAAGCTCTGTCAGCTCCGTCCTGTCTCTTTTCCATCTTTATGGCCATGCCCAAGCCCAGAACATCATCATCTTTTATTGGTCCAGGACAACAGCCACCAAATAGATTACCACCTTGAACAGCTTGTTAGGCCCCGTACAATCTCATGGTGCCTCATGTTCAAGCCTCATCTCCAGAGCCTCTGGTCATATATCCGGTATTCCAGTGAAGCCAAGCTTCTTGTAGCTCCCACATATTAGTTCTGTGGAATGTATTAGTTATCTAATGCTGCATAACAAATGACTCCAAAACTTATGGACCTAACACAACAATTTATAATGCCTCACTGTTTACATGAGAGGGATCAGCTGGGAAGTTCTCACTTGGGCTTTCTCATGCAGTTGCAGTCAGATGGTAGATGGAGCTGAAGTCATCTGAAGGCTCAACTGGACCATATGTCCAGGATGGCTTATTCACTCACTTGTTCAGAGACTCAGCCAAGATAACCAGAACAGATAACCAGATAGGATAGCCAGCTAAGATAACCAGAAACAGAGCTAATCATCTCTCCATATGGCTAGCTTAGGTTTCTTCACAGCATACAGTCTTAGAATAGTTGGAGTTCTTATACAGTAGCTGGCTTCCCCCAGTATGTGGGGCTATATATTACTTTTTAAAGATGTATTCCTTGAACCATTGCATTTCCACTGGATTTCTGAGACTATTACTTGTTCACTTCACAAGGCATTGGCCATGAGTGAAGTGAGGGAGTTGTACTCACCTAAAACAGAAGAGCCAGTCCATCCACTGGTAAGCAGCAGTTACAAGGTAAACACTAAGGCGCCTGAGAGAGTTGGGGTCATTTAAGAATTGATTGTGTCTTTATCACTTGATGAATATGTAGTTCTGAAATTGGGGCCTTGTATTTTCAGGATTTCTGGAACATATTTAACCTGACATTCTCATCTGACATCAGAACATTTGAAGTCTTGCTTCTTCATCTGATATGAGAACCAAATCCACTTGCTTTCCATCTCACTCAAAATGGCATAATACTGAAACTCCACCTAATATAGAGCTAATGACTAGGGAGCATCTAGTTTATTTGGGAGGTGACCCCAGGAAGCAGAAGTGATAACGTGAGGAGAGTGAGGTGGGGAGGAGGAGAAGCCGATAAGGGAGATGTTAAGAAGTGAGGTGCCACTGTGTGCAAGTTGGGCTCAATTCCATTGGGACCTCCTAAGTGTCATCAAAAATAACTTCTACAAGATAGAGAGCAGGATGGTTACCAGAGGCTGGGAAGGTAGTGGGTGGGGTGGGGAGCAAGTGGGATGATTAATGGGTACAAAAAATAGAAAGAATGAATAAAAGCTAGTATTTGATAGCACAATAGAGTGACTATCATAATTTTATAATAATCAACAATAATTTAATTGTACATTTTTAAATAACTAAAAGTATAATTGGAATGTTTGTAACACAAAGGATAAATCCTTGAGGTGATAGATACCCCATTTATCCTGATGTGATTCATGCCCATATCAAAATATCTGCTGTACCCACATAAATATATTCACCTACTGTGTACTGACAAAAACTAAAAATAAAAAATTTTTGAATAAAAAATAAATATTTCCTACAACTGTCCATCCAAAGGATGGGAGTCAGGCATTTATCCACCAGCTTGCCACTAGCTGGGGGTTGCCCCTGAGAGTTTATCCATACACTCAAGATCAGGGAGAGAGGGAGTCTGGCCTTGGAGAGGATTGGGGCAGAAAGCAAAAGAACTTAGCCGTGACTAGATGCTGTCAGGTCAGGTGAACCTGAGTTTGCCCACAATTGTTTTCTGTAGGTGTCACTGAAGAGGTGGCCTGGAAATGTGACGTAGGTCACTGGAGGCATCCGGTACAGTTTTCTTAACTACTTCTTTCTATCCAGAGGCAAAGTTTTCATCTCAATCCTTGTTCTTATAGCTTACATGAGGTCATTTAGCCAGCTCATTGCTAAATGACAAACAGCCAGGATTTTTCTTCTAGAGTCCCCTGATTCACACTCCTTTCATTTCTAAGAGGAATAAGTGTAAAGGTTTGCCTTTCCTTTACCTTGAGGCCCTATATGAGAAGGGTTTTTATTTCTGAATGACATTCTTCTCAGAAAAAGGGTCCATGACAAGCAAAGAAGCCAAGGGAACATCCCCACATATTACAGGGAATGAGATTGAAATTTGTTTGCTCAGGGATGTCATTTTCACACATCTCTGTGAATGGGGGGACCTGGGGTCTGCCTTCCTCCTTCATGTTTAGGGGAATTTGCTTTGGAACTGCCTTCCCACCTCCCCCAGTCCAATTCCATGGCCAGGGGAAATCTGAGACCCCCTTTCAGGCTCCTGCCAAGTCTGGGGAGTTTCTGTTCTCCTGGGTCCACTGCCTCATAGGCTCCAGCTTCCTTGAATGTTTTATAACACATCAATCTCAATGAGAAACTCAAGCACATGTTTTGTTCCAACAACAAACAATTGTTCACATGTAGCATATGTAAATTTGGTGAATTTTTCTGAAGGTTGTGAGGGCAGATAGCAAGAGGCAGGTCTTATCCCATTTAAAACACCTCCCTGATTCCTTCTTGAATGCCCTGAGAATTCCAAAAACTCCTTTTGTTACCGTAACTCTCCCTCTCAGGAAATCCGTTGGCTGGACACCTTTAGAAAGTTTTTTTGAATAATTTTTTTATTTAAAAAAATGTTTTAGACAAAGACAGTTCACTCCACTAAAGAGGAGTTTGGTACCAGCTACTAAGTAATTCTACCTAACCCCTTTCATTATTGATGTTCAGCCAGTGTGTTATCTGAGATTCTGTGCCAGCCACTAAGATAATCCCCACCTACCCACTGCATTACTGATGCTTAGCCGATGTGCTGATTGGCTTATTTACCAGTACTCCTTGCGGCACACCCTTTGCCTGGCCAGGGAGGCCATCCATACAACTTACACCCTGGGTGTGACCCAGAGGACACGGCTATGGTACTAGTACAAGCAATGGAAGCCATTAATTAATAAATTATGAGAATTTACTAAAAAATGCTATGGTAGCTCATGGAATCCAAGAAACAGGGAAACCCCAGCCCCAGGAAGGCTGGGATCAGAGCTGTGTGGAGTCCACAGCCCTGCGAGTTTGCAGTTTCTTTCTTGTTTTTGTTCGTTTGTTTGTTTTGTTGTTGTTGTTGTTTTGAGACACTGTCTCACTTTGTCACCCAGGCTGGAGTGCAGTGGTGCAATCTGCACTCACTGCAACGTCTGCCTCCCAGGTTCCAGCAATTCTTTTGCCTCAGCCTCCCAGGTAGCTGAGATTATAGGCACTCACCACCACGCCTGGCTAATTTTTGTATGTTAACTAGAGACAGGGTTTCACCATGTTGGCCAGGCTGGTTTCAAACTCCTGACCTCAGGTCATCCACCTGCCTCTGCCTCTCAAAGTGCTGGGATTACAGACATGAGCCACAACGTCCAGCCAAGTCTGCAGTTTCACATTATCTCTTTGTCTACAATTAATGTGACTCTGCTGGAAAGACTGCCAGTTCATATTTGTATATATTCTAAACTTCAGATTCCCAAAACAGAGTCTGATTGGGTCAGCTTGGGTGAGGCATCTGCCTGTGGACCTATGAATGATATTTGAGGGCCAAGGAAAGTGGTAGAGACATGGCCATTTCCACAGGTGGGGTCGTGGGAGGTGACCAGGGGAGTGGCCAGGCGTATTGGACTGGAAAGCCAGCTTGGGAAGGTGTGCTTCAGCTGTTCATTCATAGTCTGTGTCACACTCATAGGAGGTGGACCCTCCATTCTAAGATCACCATCCTGAGTGGCCCAACCCTTAACCCTATGTGACATTGGTGGTGTTGGTTTTTAAAGAGTATAAGCTGTAGGCTCTAATGAAATTCTAAGCCTTGTTTTGAGGTTTGAAACTTAAGAAGCATTTCAACCTTTCTGCCACTGCCATAGTGGGCCAGGGCACAGCGTCTTAGGTTGTATTTCATGGCACTTGTCCTCTTTGGCTCCCCTCTGGAAATACTCCCTCCTGCTTGTCAAACAGAATCTTTCCACTTGTCTTGAGTCTTCTTTTTTTCTTTTTCTTTTTGAGACGGAGTCTCACTCTGTAGCCCAGGCTGGAGAGCAGTGGCGCGATCTCGGCTCACTGCAACCTACACCTCCTGGGTCCAAGTGATTCTCCTGCCTCAGCCTGGTGAGTAGCTGGGACTACACGTGCATGCCACTTCACCTGGCTAATTTTTTATTTATTTATTTTTTTGTATTTTTAGTAGAGACAGGGTTTCACCATGTTAGCCAGGATGGTCTTGATCTCCTGACCTCGGGATCCACCTGCCTCAGCCTCCCAAAGTGCTGGGATTACAGGCGTGAGCCACCACTCCCGGCCCCAGAGTCCTTTTTCTTTTGTAACCGTTTGATGTAGACAGCCACCCCACTTGTATTCTCCACTGTCTTTTTTTTTCCCCCTCAGCGCTAGCACAATATTTTATAAGGAAATTTGGGAATTAATGCCACAGTTAGCTTAAGCTATATAGATAATTAGGATTTATAGTTCAAAAAATTGTCCAAACTGAACCTAGATACCTATTTCTTATGAATTTTTTTATTGCTGTGGATTCTTTTAAAATTTAGTGTCAAGTTGCATAGTTAAAGTTAGTTGTTTAAATAAAGTTTGTTTTTGTTTTTAGTGGTAGGGTTTGGGATTTGGGCGGAAAAAAAATAGAAAAAGATGCAGATTCTCAATTAATAAGGCCTGTTATTCTAACCTTAGCCTTTCAGACTTTGCAACTGTCATACTTCTGCCACCTACTACAGAATGCTCTGATTGATGCTTGAACATTATGAGGTGTAAATAATAATTATTGGAGGCATTTATCAATTATTTTCTATGTGATAAGCACCCTATTGAGCGCTTTGCAGACTGCATTAATTTCTGTGGGCTGCCATAACAAATTACCAGAAACTTGGTGGTTTAAAACAACATAATTTTTTTTCTCTCACAGTTATGAAGGCCAGAAGTCTAAAATAAAGGTGTTGGCACGACCATGTCCTCTCTGCAGCCTCTTGGGAAGAATCCTTCCCTGCCTCCTCCTCTTCTGGTGGTTCTCATTATTCCTGGGCTTATGGCAGGTAAGTCCCATCTCTGCCTCCATCTGCATATGGTCTTCTCTGTATCTCTCTGTGTCCTCTCCTTTTCTTGTAAGGACATCAGCCATTGGATTTAGCATCCTCCTTAACCAGTGAGATCTCATCTTTATAGTTAACTAATTACATTTGCAAAGACCTTCTTTCCAAATAAGATCACATTCTGAGGTTCTGGGTGAACATGAATCTTGTTGGGAGGCAGGTATTCAATCCACTCTCACATCGGGATTAGTAGATATAGTTATTTCCATTTCATCAATGGGACAGGTGAGACCCAGCAGGAGATGAACTTGCCCTGCCACTGAACTGAACACTGAAAGAGTTTGGTTGAGGACTTAGCTCAGTCTGATGCTAGCTTTGTTCTCTTTCTGCTATGTCATGCTGCTTCTAGAAAACCAAACTGCAAACTCAAGTCTAGAAAGTAATGACATCAACATTTATCCATCCATTGGCTTCCAGACCATACCACTTGGAGGCAAAAGATCAGGAGTAAGATCAAAATTCTATGAGAATTTTGAGCTCCTACTAGGTGCCAAATTTCTATATGTCTCTTAAATAGCCACAATACCTTATGAAGTGACTATTTGAGGTACATTCAGGGATGGGATTGAGACTCAAAGATCGTGACTTGCCCAAGGTCACATAGCTAGTGGGTTACCGAACTCAAATTTTGTTTCAGATATTGTGTTGCATTTAAGTTCATGAAGAGCTCATCAATGGAAGTAATCATGCCATGTATTGCAATATTATGTACTCCACTAGGACCTAACTATCCAACCATCACACAGTGGCGAGAGGGCCAGGATCATTCTCCTCTAGGGTCCTAGTTCTAACTAGTGAGGTGACCTTAGACAAGTCAATTTTTTGGGCCTTTGTAATAGTAAGAGCTAGCACTGGACAATGCCTTCATTGCTGATGTTTTGTAAGCATATTGTATAGTTATAGGAAAGTGCCCTTGCCCATATATGTTAATATTTGATGGAGTGTGGCCAGGGTAATACAAAGTATGTTCTCACTACTGACATTTCACCCCCAAGTTAGTAGTTAACTTTGCCTCCTTGTTTGACTATGCTGTCTGTTGGCTTTGGTCAGAAAGAAAAATTCTGAAACACCTAGTGGAGCGGTGCTAACATTTGTCTTTCTGCACCTTTACTTGATGTGGTTTATTTCTATTAAGTTAGGTCAGGATAGCTTTTCAAAAACATGATATTTCAAAAACATAGTTTAGTATAACACAATTTACCATATAAATCTCTGAACAGATAAATGTTCAAAATATAAGTATTTTCTTTATATGTTCATGGTATTTTTCAAGGTTAGAGTCATCTATTGCAGCAATTTGGAAAATCCTTCTTTACAGGCTGCTCAGTAAAGGAAAGGTCTGTGGCCGCACTGTGAGGTGGGAACAGTAGGAACTTTTTTTTTTTTTTTTCCAGACAGGGTCTTACTCTGTCGCCCAGGCTGGAATGCGGGGCCACATCTCGGCTCACTGCAACCTCTGACTCCCAGGTTCAAGCGATTCTCCTGCCTCAGCCTCTCAAAGTGCTGGGATTACAGGCATGAGCCACTGCATCCAGCCAACAGTGTGAACTTTGGGGTCACACAAACCTTTGATCAATTTGAGTTCTGTAACCCACTAGCCATGTGACCTTGGGCAAGTCACAATCTCTGAGTCTCAATCTCATCCCTGAATGCACCTCAAAAAGTCACTTCATAAATTATTGTGGCTATTAAACAGACATATAAAAATTTGGCACCTAGTAGGGACTCAATTAATCCACTCCTCTTCCTCCCTCCTTTAGTCAGTTGTTTTGTTGAGTAAAAATCCACCATTTTGCAAATGTGGTTAGGACCACACGATGTAATTCCCTTCTCTTCCAAGTCTACCGGTGAAGTGGAAAAGGTGAATCTATTTGTCTCATTTTGATTAGGCCTCAGGGAAGGCCTAATTCTGGAAGAAACTCAAGCAGCGTGGAATGTTTTCTCCCCATTCAGAAACAGTGCCTACGTTCATACATGTAAATTGGATCTGCCATTCTGTCTCATCACTGGATTTTACCTCTGGTGCCCTGAAATGAAAGGAAGCTTTGAAGGAGCACCGCGAAACTGTCAGTGAGCTCACTTGATAAACCATTGTTGGAACCGGAGGGATTTTTGCTGTGGAGGTAACAAGGGACCACAGCCTGCTTTAGTGCCCAGCCCAGAAAAGTATAGCTGAGACTTGGGCCTGCTTCTGGTTGCAAATTGTTTACTGCTCAGCACTGTGGGCACATTTCCTCTTGGCCCTGCACAGAAATGACAGATGCCCATGGTCATGCACCAGGACTTGGCCTGTCAGAGAAGCTTGTTTAGAAGAGATTTAGACTATGGAGGGAAAACCATCATGAGGGTGAAAAGGGCTGGGTAAGATTGCTGTTCGCAAAACCCTGGACAATGACGGCAGGGGCAAGAGAATGGGCCAGGTCACCTTGGCAGGCCTTTCCAGTCCCAGCAGCAAACAGGTAATGAGCCTTTGTATGCTGCTTTTGTGTGCTAGCCCCTGTGCTCCCAGCTGGAGAAATGAGGGTAAATGAGAAAGAGCTCCTGCCTCCGAGGTCAGAATTTAGTGCAGAAGACAGCCTATTAGCCATCCAGTGCAACAAGGCAGAACAGATGCCTCTGCTCCACACGGAAGGAGGAGGGCACAGTTAAGGACAGGGCCTCTGCAGTCCCGCAGCCTGGATTCAAACCCTACCTGAGCTGCTACCTAGCTGTGTGACCTTGGGCAAGGTGCCTGACCTCACTGAACCTCAGAGGCCTCACCTGTGAAATGCGGACTACAATAATACCAAACTCCTGGGGTTGTCAGAGGATGGAAAGAGCATTTTCAGAGTACCCGGCACATTGGAGGCACTTTGCTGTTAAAATATAACCCTCATGAAATCTGTTTTCAGTACGAGCTGAGACAGAGACCACATTTTGCAAACTGAAAACCAAGGCATCTGAATATGCCAGCAGAGCTTTCCTGATTTATATACATGTATTTGTGAAGTCTTACAGAGGGTGGAAACATTAAAGCACGTTTGGGTTTAACGGGAGAATACAAGTGTTTGACATTAGCACCTTGTCTGCCTTTTGCCACTGGTTCTTTTCAGCAGAGGCTTATGGGGCTCTTTCAATGCTGGGGAGGCCTGGAAGCATCCCCAGGTCTTCAACAAACTTCCTTAGGTAAAATCAGAGCAATGTAGGAAAGACTGGCTCTGTGATAAATCCTGGAGACCAAACCGAAAGACCCAGTGATGCAGAGAGAGCCAGTATGGGTAGAAACACCTGCTTTGCAGGGTAGCTCTCCTGTCTTCCCCGCAGGTCTGCTTTCTGTTTCTAATAGTCCTGTTTCCCAAGCTGCCATGGAACACATCCTGAGCACATATATGTGTACATATGTTTATAAGCATTCACATGTGCCCATGGGTGTGCACACACACACATATGTCAGGGCTATCTCTCTAAGCTCTCCTGGCTCTGAGGAAGTAGTCTTGTTTCTAACTGGATCTAGGCAGGCCCCTAATAGTACATCCACTCAGGCCATAAGGCCTGTGAGCCAGGCTGTGTCTCCCACATACCACGGGTCTATTTCCTGCCCTTATTCTGACCTTCTCAGCATGTCCTCGTTTCCAGCCCAATGCCCTCCTCCCTGACTTGGAGACAGAATTTGGCCCTCAGGGCTCCATGGGACACAGCCTGCAGTCACCCTATGGCTCCACACTGAAACCCAATCAAACTAGTTCCAGCCACTGGAACCCACCCAATGTAGATGGCCAGGCAGGCCTGAGCACCTGTGCAGCTGAGGAGGTGTCACTCTGCCCCTCTGTAGCTGCAGTCTCTCCATGATCCCCAGAGCCAATAATTTTTCCTCAACTCAGTTATGAACAGCACTTTCCCTCTCCAGGGAAGCATCATGGTGGCATACGATGAGAAAAGAATGGCCCTTGCTTCGGAAGACTGTTCTAGTGTGGTGACACCTTGGGGAGATGCTGTAAAGATTCTGGGCCTTGATGTCTCCCTCCCACATTTTAAGTATCCCATAAAGTTTTATAGATGGAAACACTTTGTAAATTTTTAAGGGAAACTATTCTTTCTTGCCCTTTCTGTTCCTACCTGCTCCCTTTCCACACTTACCCCTCACACCTTCCCCTTCATATTCCATATCAGAAGCAATATTTTTATTAATTCTCAATTCCTCCAACCACCTATTTCTGGATAATGATTCTGTTATAATAGATTTATATAAGCAATTAAAGACTGGAAGTGTGAGGACTGAGTTTTTCAAGAACAGGACTGTGTGCTAACTTCCCAGGCCCTAGCCCAGTGCCTGGTTGAGTGAATGAACGAACAAAGGAATGCATGCCATGACGAGTTTGCTACTTAGCATGAAAGGCTGCTTTATGCTAGCCAGACCAAAGACGCCATCTGGTAATGCGGAGTTCACTGCAGCATCCCATGAAGATTAGCTGCACAGCAAAGACTGACAGAGACAAGAGACGGTGTCCACAGAAATGTCTCCGCTTCTGCACTGCCCTATTCCTACTTGGGACTCTTCCCAGAGTCCTCGTCTTGGCACATGGCACTCCAGTCAGGACACAGGAGTTATCTTTAACATCTTTCTCTCTTACTCACATTGTTTAGCCTTAGGGATCCCACATACCAAAACTTCTGTCTGTCTCTCTCTCTCTCTCCTGCTACCACCCCATATTTTTAGCCATTATTACCTCTTGCCTTTATTACTGTACAATGCTAGATCCCAAATCCCTCCCCTAATTTGTTTAGCTAGAGTTATCATTTTCTAGCAAAAATCAGGTCATGTCATTTCCCTGCTTAAAACCCTTCCATGGCTTCAGTCTACATTTAGAATAAAATAGGACTCAAAATATAATTTTGTATAGTAATTATACAATGTGTAACTCTAACTTATACATTGCACAAAATAACTTAGGAAAATGTATAAGTAGGAGTAATGCTAGCTGCTGTAACAAATGGAACACAAAACATATAATGGTTGAAACCCGGTAGAAGGCTATTTCTCAGGACATAACAGTCCAAGGCGAGTGGTCCTAGTTAGCAATGGTTTTAAACTGTGATTTAGGAACCAAAGTTTCTTCTGTCTAGCAACTTTACTATTGTTGAGAGCCTCAAAGACATCTGCTTCTAGCTGGGAGAATGGAAAAGAGAGCTCTGGGGAGGTAAATCTATCTCTTAAAGGTCCCAGCCTAAAAATGACATGTATCATTTTGATTTGTTGGCAAGAAGTGGCCACATCAAAATGTGAGGATGATGGGAATGTCATTCCTGATTGACCAGCCACTTCCCAGGAGCAACTGTGTATTCTGAAAGGGATAGCATAATTTTCAGTGGGAAGGGGTCATCTCTATAACACATGGCACACAAGGCCATATATGACATGCCTGACGTTTTCTATTTCATTTGAGTCTGCCAGCATACCTTTCACTCTCAGTGGGCCACTGTCTTTCTTTCTCACTGGACCCACTCTCCAGCTCCCTTTCAGTGCCATAAATATTTGTTGAATGAATGGATCTATGAATGAATGAATATCCTATTTTTAATATTTATGAAATTAAATTAAGGTTAGGAGACACAGTAATCTTGTATTTATTGAACATTTATTATATGCCATCACTTGGCTAAAATCTTCATGCACATTATCTAATTTAATCCTCAGACTAACTTTTCAAGATAAGTATCTTTACTTCCACCGTTCTCTGTGAGGGATCTGAAGCTCATGATTCCTAAGCATTTTGCCACAAATCAAATAGCCAGAACTTGGTGAAGGTGGAATTCATGCTCCCGAAGGTAAAGGCTCTCTGGGATTTTTACAGTGTCGTTAAAGGAAATTCCACCAGTAGGAAGGACAGATCAAGCAAACTGCATTAGGACAAGAGTTCTTCACCTACTCTTGCCCTCTCATTTGTATTTTCTTTTTTTCTGTGCAGGCAGGTGCTGTGGAATGAGTGTTTTCTGTCTTCTTCTCTTTATTTAAATGTTTTGGTAACAGTTAAGTACTTCTATAAGCCCACCCACTTCACCCACAAAAATTCTCTCATCCATACCTTCCATGTTTCTGGAAAGTTAAATTCTAATAGTGCCTTTTCCTATGAAGCAAGTCCATTCAGAAGAGCAAGTGATAAACAAGCACAGACTTAGCCATTGATACCTGAGGGCTGCAAGGCCAAGCAAATCCATTCTCCATCAGGATTTCCTTGGGCTCAGAGGTCAGAGCACAAAGAGGCTCCAGCTGAGGGGCAGGAAAATAGTACTGAACTCAAAAAGGGAGAAAGAAGGACCTGCTCCATAAAAGCAATGTAAAATGAGGCTCCACTTTGGAAACCTCTGTAAGCCGTTCACCATCCTGCCCCCCAGCTTATTCTTGTTTCCCTTTAGCTCCAACACCAACACTTTGGTGTCAATTACAGAATTCATTTTGAGGCTACAAGTGAAGGGAAGGGGAGAGGGGATGAGAAGGTGATTCAACACATACATTCAATCAATGTTCAGACCAGGTCACAGCCCTGTCCCTGCTAGAGTAGCCAAATGTTCGTTTACCTGAGACTGAAGAGCTACCCTGGTTGCAGGACTTTCAGTGCTAAAATCTGCAAAGTCCTGGGAGAATGATGACTTGGTCACCCTAATCCCTGCTGACCTACTCTCTAGAAAAATATACAGGAATAATTTATAACCCAGAAGTCATTTAAAATTAAATATTAAAACAAATACCAAGATTCATTGAGTTAAACACTTAGGATTTGTACATTTTTCTGTAGTATTTTACATTTTAATGTAAATTTTACTTTTAAAAGGTCTCTAGTTTTAGAAGGTTGTTATTACGGTGTCACAAATAATAACTGCTATGACTTCATAGGTTACTAATCAGCAAATAGTTTAAATATTTAGTTTGAACTCAGGTGATCTGTTTACAGATAATTATACAATGTAAAAGGATAGAGGGAAGTTTGTCATTAAAAACTGATGGCATTTGGCAATAACAATTGAATATTTTAAATTTTAATGTTAAATGTTGCAACATTATCTTGTAAAATAAAAACTATAGTCTATTCAAATTAGAGTTATCATATAAATATCTATTATCTGCTTTTCTTAACATTGTTGAGTCAAGTCCTTAATTCTAGTGAAAAGTGAATACAAATCTGTAAAATATTAATATGAATTACATTTTAGAAAATAGGCTTCATTGAAGCATCCAAAAATAGGAAAATAAAATAATGAAAATGAACCTCAGATTTAACATATGTGGATATTATGAGTCGGCCCATAGGTCAGGACTTTATTTAAAGCCTCACTGCTTTATTTAAAATGTCAGAAATGGTAGTATTCATTTGTTCAGATCCTAGGTGAATACAGCAGGCCATCCTAAATTACTTTGCATATGTTGCTTTTAAGCAGAAAAGCTAAGGATAACCCGGGAAAGAAAACTTGCAATTTATTTAACATCATGACCTATATATGCAGAAAGGTAGGCCCCTGCTCTCTCTCATGGATAGGAGAGAAGAGAGGATGCCTATGCTCTGGACCTTTAACTCACAGTGACCGCACCTCTTAGATAACACAGCCCAACTGCTGTCCTGTTTGTCCCTGAGGCGAGAGCGAGGAGATGAGAGGAGCACAATGAAGGAGGCGACTCTAATGCTTCAAGGGGTACTGCCAATCATGGCACATGAGAAAACACATGTAATTCATAGTGCCAGTCAGCACTCATTTCGACTGAAAGAAAGTAACATGAGGCAATAACACCCAGATCTCGCTAAAATGTACGATGTTTCCCTTTCTTACTCTCTTCATATATCTCCATGTATCTCTCTTTGAGATGACTATTTTCTCCAAAGGAGACAGTGTCTGTTGGAATGTGTATGTATTTGAGGTGATCTGTATCAGCATCTGTGATGGTTCGTGTTCTATGTCAACTTCACTAGGCTATGGCTCCCAGTTGTTTGGTCAAACACCAGCCTAGATGTTGCTGTGAGGGTACTTTTTAGCTGTGATTAATGTTAACAATCAGTTGACTTTGAGTGAAGATTAACATGAAATCAGTAGACTTTAAGTATGCAGAGTGCCCTCCAAATGACAGTGGGCCTTGTATAATCCATTGCAAGCCTTAAGAGCAAGATGGAGATTTCCTGAAGAAGAAGAAATTCCCCTCAAGACTGCAACATCAACTCTTGCCTAAATTTTCACAAATTTCAGATTTGCTAACCCACACAATTGTGTGAGACAATTCCTTAAAGTCTCTCTATTATACGTAATATAAAGTTCATAAAGCTATAGAGAGAGAGCTTTCAGAAGTGCTCTCTCTCTATATATATGTATATATACACACATAGAATATGCATTATGTATACATATATACATATAATCGAGTATATATATGTATTCATATATATATATATACACACACACATATCCTATTATTTCTATTTCTCTGATTACTCTGGAGAACCTTAAGTAATACATCATCCTTCTGAAAAGAAGATCTAGAACATTACAACCAACCACTGTCACAAAAGGACTCTAGTACCAATCGAGCTTGCTAGAATGAGGCTGTCACACCTGACTAGGAAGGTCCTTCTGCTGATTCTAGCAAGCTGAGGAAAATGGTAGAGGGTAGGTAGAGGGTAGCTATCCCAAGGCTCTTGGTTGACCACAGTTTGTTCTGCTTAAAATATAGTATATATGTTCTTAAGAAGTCTTGTTACAAAAGTACCCATAAAGATGAGCTTCAGTTGGAGAAGGAAGGGGAGTCAGGCCTAGAGACTTTCAAATGCTCAGTAGTAAAGTCCTGTTTATCCTCTGGGAATTTTGATCATGATAATTTTTAATAGCTGCAGAATTAATCTGTAAAATCCAAACATCACTGAGCAGGGTTGGACCACATCTATTTTTTGCTCATGGGTTCAGGCCTTTCTT
The DNA here is from genome assembly GCF_028885655.2 of Pongo abelii. Taxonomy (NCBI): domain Eukaryota; kingdom Metazoa; phylum Chordata; class Mammalia; order Primates; family Hominidae; genus Pongo; species Pongo abelii. The sequence goes on along the minus strand of NC_085928.1, from coordinate 113,577,825 downwards.
CCCCTTTCTCTGCCAGCAATTTCATTAGTTTAGGGAGGCAAACCACATGAACAAAGTAGCCTCCCGCATTGAGAGTTGATCCTAAGAACTGCTAGTTCATCATTACCAGGCCAGACTAACCAAAGACTTCACCTGAAAAGCTAACCTTGTCCTTAGGTAGTTCCCTCACATTCAGTTAGCATTACAAAAACACATGGTGCAGGGAAAAGGCTCTCATTTCAGTGTGAGTCATCCTGTGGGCAACTTGTGATCAAGGTTTTTCAGCTGTGAGCTAGTAGAGTTAGGTGCAGAGATTTAAAGTCCCCTCATTCTTTTTTCTTTTAGTCAGTTCAGAAGCTAGAATTGGGGGTTGGAAATGAAATGGTAACCTCAAGAATGCATGGCATATTCCCTTAGAAAAGACTATTTAAAATCAGAAACCCAATTGGATGCTTCTGCCAGTATCTACCAAAGATTGATACTTTGATTCTACAGATGAGTCCTGCACACATAGATGTGGAGACACGGGGCACAGTTTGCACTGAGGAAGCTCGAGGTCTCTGACTCCGCCCCACATGCCAACCATAATGGGTTGTAGATATATCCCAGAATATATTCATTAATCTACAAATAACTATTGAATGCCCGTGATATGCCTAGTACTTTTCTAGGTGCTGAAATCTGTGTGCTCAGTTTCCCAGAAATGGTCTGGGTATGGCACCTCTCTTAAGAATCTTTCATTACAGGGAGAGGTGTATGGAACTTGTGAGCTTGGCACTGGTACATGAGAATACTTGTGGCTACAGTGAGACAGAATATTCTTGATGGGAATATTACATGTTCCAGAAATCTGTATGCATAAGCCATAAATCAATTGCCTGATCACCTTACTTGGAACAAATTCCTCCAATTTCCTCTCCCACAACCCTACTAATGGGGAGTTTAAAAAGATGAAATGGCAAAGACACAGTGGTGCCCAGGCCACAGCTGGCCAAAGGTCCTGAGAGTTTTCAAACTGTATTTTGGTTTGGGGTTTTTTGTTGTTGCTGTTTTTTTTTGTTTTGTTTTGTTTTTTTAAACTGTGAAATATACTTACTCAATTATCAGGCAGAAAGGAGAAGGAGAGCACCCTCAAATGTAGAATGTAATAAAGTGAGGACTAAACTCTGATCTTTTTCTTCTCTTGCCCAAATTCCTATCTAAGGGGACTGGAGAGTCACACCCTACAAACCACAAAATCTCATCAGAGGAGTTTCATTTAACCCTATAGAATGTGGCCTGCTTTCCAATGTTGACTCAGGCACAATAGCACATGCCAGACAGAAAAACGAAGGAAATCAAAATATTTTATCCCTAAATGTGTTTCTTTGTCATATTTTTAAATGGCCTGCATAGCTGTTCAGTGGCGGCAGGTGGGGCAAGGGGACTGCATCTGTAAAGAATATCTATTACTATAACTAGATCTTTTCCCTTTCCAGTCTCTCCCAGTCCTGAAGAGATTAACTGAGAGTCCAACATCTTTTAGAGATCTGAATAGCAAACACTTGTCAACTAGAGTCTCTAAGGGCAGCCACGCATGAGGCTTCATGTACATAACAAGAACCGCAGTCTCCACAATCCCTTATCTTGAACCTGACACTCCTTTCTGTTGATTCCAGGACTTTAGATCATAATAACAATTCTTTCAACCAATTGTCAGCCAGAAACTCTTTGAATCCACCTATGACCTGTAAGCTCACCCCGCCCAACTTAGTGTTGTCCCGCCTTTTGAACCAAACCAATACATACCCCATATGTATTGGTCGTGTCTCCCTAAAATGTATAAAACCAAGCTGTGGCCCAAGAGCCCAGGCACCTACTCAGGGCCTCTTGGGACTGTGCCTCAGGCCTTGGTCACTAATATTTGATGCACAATAAACCTCTAAAATATATTACAGGGTTTGCCTCTTTTCACTGACAAAAGGATAAGTTTTGAGGGTAAGGACAGGGTTAGGAAGACAATAGGAAGCAGGGAAGCACCTGGGGCCAATGGCTGTGGGGAGCACTTAGCTCCCCCAGTCCGGAGGTGGCAAAGGGACGGTGCGACTACCTGCACAAGAGCTGTGGCCTTTGGGGAAGGACCACAGCATTTGTGTGTGGTTTGTCAGAGAGAGAGCAGAGGGGTAACCTCCCAACCTAATGCTCCCCTCATCCTGCAGTTTCCTGACAGCACCTCCCATAGCCACACCAAAAACAGGGATGGGCCAGGCATGGTGGCTCACGCCTGTAATCCCAGCACTTTGGGAGGCCAAGGAGGGCAGATTACCTGAGGTCAAGAGTTCAAGACCAGCCTGGACAACATGGTGAAACCTCTACTCAAAAATACAAAAAATTAGCTGGGTGGAGTGGCGTGTGCCTGTAATTCCAGCTACTCGGGAGGCTGAGGCAGGACAATCACTTGAACCCGGGAGGCAGAGGTTGTAGTGAGCCCAGATCGTGCCACTGCACTCTAGCCTGGGCTACAGAGTGAGACTTTGCCTCAAAAACAACAACGACAACAATAATAACAACAAACAAAAACAGGAATGAAGGAGATGCTTGCTACAGTCCATAAAGATCAGCAGGATTGGAAGGGCAAACGGAAACTCACCAGCACAGCTGCCATTCAAACAATGTATCAACAGCAAAAGCGCTAAAGCAGTTTGTATTGCTTGAACTCCTTCTCCAAGGTAAGGTGAGAGGCACCAGGAACTGCATTCTCTCATTTGATCCTCCGAACAGTTGAGTTATGTGAACTCCCGGATAAGGATCAAATCTGAAACTCTTGGAGCCCCGGAAACAGAAACAGTATTATATCCATGGGAGGCAGGAATGAGCAGTTCCTGTCAAACCATTTGAAAAGAAAAAGGGGACTCTGAACAGAATACGGGGGGAGGGGGTCACTAACAACACAATAGCTCTCCCCACCTCACCACATGCACAACCCATAGCCTGGACTCCTGAGTTCTGGTCTCCAGTTTGGCCACTAGCAAACCCACCTAAAGGAATGCTTGGTTCCTAGTCAGTTGTGTTGACACAGAGTGAATGGAAATGAATTACTTCTCACTTCCTGGTTTGGAGTCTGTAAAATTATCACACTGTCACAGAAACAAAATTAGTCAAAGCCCCAAGTGAGTCATTAAATTAACACCCCATGAACTTGACTTTCCTTACTTGATTCATAAGACAGTTTACAATTTTAAACACCATTCTTGGGGAGGAAAATTTAAAAAGGGCTTGTCTGGAACTTTCTAGATTGCCTTCTGGGATCGCCCAACTGATGCACATACTCTGTTTTTAATACATTGCCCTGTTGCTGACCCTGTTGTCAGGTTTGGTCATTTGTGATTGCGTGCAGGTGACTTTCTGTAGCTAGAATTCCACACCCTCATAGTATTAGAATCTGGTTTACAAGTTAGGATTGGATTGACCCTTGCTGTGAGCCTCTGATGCAGGCTGGAACTCAAACTCAGAGAGGGAGTGTTCATAGGCTCCCTAAGGGTTGGCTGCATTGGCACTTTCACAACCTGTGTTAATGGCCAGAAGCATATTCCTTGATCAGTAGGCTTGTTCTTATGGGCAGTGAATGAGGCCAGCCTAGCTCACCAGGTGATGGGTCATTAGGTAGCTGGGAGGTGGGAGGCCAGAGGTCACAACCTGCTCTTTGTCTCGCCTGTGAGATAAGGAAAGTGACTCCCGGGTTAAATACCCATCTGTGCTTCCCATGGTTCTTGGTGAGAGTCTAGCATCCCATAAAACTGAGCCAAACTTGTTCGGCCCCACCCCCCCCCACCAACTCCCACCTCAAGTGCTGAGCACCTGCCTATCGGCCCTCAAGCCCTCCCCTGCCCTGCTCTGTGCTGCAGATGCCAGCCATGCAAACTGCAATTCCTAGGCTTCCTTGTCTACCGGCTTCTGCTTAGGTTTGGCTGATGGAAGAAAGACAGACAGGACATTGGAGGGTGGGAGGGAGGAGGGCAGAAGCCAGGGTTTCTCCCCTTATCTCTCTGCTTTGGCTCTCATGTCTCAGGCAGTGGCAGCATCTTCTTCGTGGATCCAGCTCACACCTTCAGGGCTCAGGTGATAGCACCTCCACCTTCATTCCTCCTACCTTAACTGTTGGTGACCTCTAGATCACCTCACTGTCTCCTTCTATGTGCCCTATCAGTTTTTCTACTAACTCCAGTCCCCTACACCAAATTCCTAGCATGGGTTCTGTCTTCCTGTCTGGAACCATCTGATCCTCTGCCTCTCTTTTTATTACTGAAATAGGCTCTGCTACTTGCTCTTTCTAGTGTCTTCTGCAAAGATCCAAAATGCCTCTACACTTTCCACTAAGAGATCCCTCCCTTCCTTGGTCCTGGCCAGCCCAGAGCAGTCTGGACTTCAGATTCCTGGAGAGGGGTCTCTTTACAAAACAAGCAAGGCCTAGGACCTTGAGCCCAAGGTGGCAAGCAGCCAACTGACTTCTACCTCCCTGAATTCTGAAAAAGCCCAGAGATCCCAGCACTTGCACAAAAGGTCACTGCTCATTTTAATCAAACCACATTGCTCTGAATGGCTGGGCTGTGGCCTTCAGTCAAGATTTCCTGCATGGCAGATTTTCTCTCCTCTTGGATAACAGTGATACTTGCTGCAAGCATCTAATAGAGCTTGAAATTACCCTGGCAAGTTGTTTACTCTTCTTGAGAGTGGCACTAGGCTCTGAGCAGTGTTTGTCTAGCACCGTCATTATTTTTATTAACTATACCCTTGCACTTCCAAAGTGTGCTGTAAGCTCTGTAAATATTTTATTAGCCTTTGTAATTAGTCGTTGCATTTCACAGCCCTGCTGAGAAGTGGGTCAGTGTGACAATCCCCATTTTACCACTGATGTGGAAAACAGCCACCCAGAGATAGGAAAGAGGCCTTGGATTTGAGGGCAGAGGGTACAGTTCTTTCTTTCAAGGGAAGGCAGGGACTTTGCTGGAGTTTATAGGGATCTGATAGTGTGCAAATACTGAATAAGAAGAACAACTATCCATCCCCTGCAAATGGATGAAATTCCCTTACACAGGAAGGTGTTGAGAACTGGATTTAAAAAATGAGAAAAGTGGCTAATGCATAGAAGCTGCTATCTCATAGTAGCCACCCAAGAACCTCAGTTCCCATTGCTCTCCCTTTCTTGCCTTCTCTTTACTACCTAAGGCTTAATTTATTCACCCTTGGAGGGGGATGGGAAGCAGGAAGAAACAAAGACAGCTGCAGTCTTCAAGGAGTGTGGTCCAAGAATGTGACCCGTAAAATCTCTTATTGGAGATAGTTTATTTGTTTTCTTTTGTGATCAAGTATATGTTGATTTCTAAACATGTTTTTCAGGGTGAACAAAATCATAGAGAGCTATTAAGTTAGCTTGTTGGCTGTAATATTTAAATGCTTTCTACATTGCTTATTTTTAATGCCTTAATATACCAAATAATAAAGATGTAATAAAACCTTCTACTATCATTGTGATTTTACAAAATTCTCCTTATATCTCTAGGAGTTTTTGCTCTATAGTTTGCTATTATATTTTTGAACGCACAAAGGTCTGTGGCTGTTTTATCGTCCTCAAGGATTATTTCTTTTATCATAAACAATCTATTTCTTTTCTTCAATTCATGGTGTAAGCCTCAAATTAAGTTTTATAGTAAAATGTCATCTTTCTTGTTTTTTAATTGTTTGCATTTGCCTGGTATATAATCTTTGATCATTAAAATCAAGATTAAAATAAACATTTCTCTTTTTTTTGCTTTTAAGTATGTCTCATACACTTTATACAGATGCAAATTTTGTGGGGTTTTATTGTAGTCTGAGAGTCCTTTTTTTTAAAAAAAAAAGAAGAAGTAAACTCATTTATGATTATTAGTTTAAATTGTATATTTATGTTCCTTTTGTTCATGTTTTCTATTTATTATACTTGTTGCTACTGATTTATATATATTTTTCTTTTTTTTCTTTTTCTTTTATTATTATTATTATTATTATTATTATTATTATACTTTAGGCTCTATGGTACATGTGCGCAACATGCAGGTAAGTTACATATGTATACATGTGCCATGCTGGTGCGCTGCACCCACCAACTCGTCAACTAGCATTAGGTATATCTCCCAATGCTATCCCTCCCGCCTCCCCCCACCCCACAACAGTCCCCGAAGTGTGATGTTCCCCTTCCTGTGTCCGTGTGTTCTCATTGTTCAATTCCCACCTATGAGTGAGTATATACGGTGTTTGGTTTTTTGTTCTTGCGATAGTTTACTGAGAATGATGATTTCCAATTTCATCCATGCCCCTACAAAGGACATGAACTCATCATTTTTTATGGCTGCATAGTATTCCATGGTGTATATGTGCCACATTTTCTTAATCCAGTCTATCATTGTTGGACATTTGGGTTGGTTCCAAGTCTTTGCTATTGTGAATAATGCCGCAATAAACATACGTGTGCATGTGTCTTTATAGCAGCATGATTTATAGTCCTTTGGGTATATACCCAGTAATGGGATGGCTGGGTCAAATGGAATTTCTAGTTCTAGATCCCTGAGGAATCGCCACACTGACTTCCACAAGGGTTGAACTAGTTTCCAGTCCCACCAACAGTGTAAAAGTGTTCCTATTTCTCCACATCCTCTCCAGCACCTGTTGTTTCCTGACTTTTTAATGATTGCCATTCTAACTGGTGTGAGATGGTATCTCATTGTGGTTTTGCAAAAACCCATCTGTACATCACCATCATCAAAGACCAAAAGTAGATAAAACCACAAAGATGGGGAAAAAACAGAGCAGAAAAACTGGAAACTCTAAAAAGCAGAGTACCTCTCCTCCTCCGAAGGAACGCAGTTCCTCACCAGCAACGGAACAAAGCTGGACGGAGAATGACTTTGACGAGCTGAGAGAAGAAGGCTTCAGACGATCAAATTACTCTGAGCTATGGGAGGATATTCAAACCAAAGGCAAAGAAGTTGAAAACTTTGAAAAAAATTTAGAAGAATGTATAACTAGAATAACCAATACAGAGAAGTGCTTAAAGGAGCTGATGGAGCTGAAAACCAAGGCTCGAGAACTACGTGAAGAATGCAGAAGCCTCAGGAGCCAATGCAATCAAATGGAAGAAAGGGTATCAGCCCTGGAAGATGAAATGAATGAAATGAAGCGAGAAGGGAAGTTTAGGGAAAAAAGAATAAAAAGAAACGAGCAAAGCCTCCAAGAAATGTGGGACTATGTGAAAAGACCAAATCTACGTCTGATTGGTGTACCTGAAAGTGACGGGGAGAATGGAAACAAGTTGGAAAACACTCTGCAGGATATTATCCAGGAGAACTTCCCCAATCTAGCAAGGCAGGCCAACATTCAGATTCAGGAAATACAGAGAACGCCACAAGATACTCCTCGAGAAGAGCAACTCCAAGACACATAATTGTCAGATTCACCAAAGTTGAAATGAAGGAAAAAATGTTAAGGGCAGCCAGAGAGAAAGATCGGGTTACCATCAAAGGGAAGCCCATCAGACTAACAGCGGATCTCTCGGCAGAAACCCTACAAGCCAGAAGAGTGGGGGCCAATATTCAACATTCTTAAAGAAAAGAATTTTCAACCCAGAATTTCATATCCTGCCAAACTAAGCTTCATAAGTGAAGGAGAAATAAAATACTTTACAGACAAGCAAATGCTGAGAGATTTTGTCACCACCAGGCCTGCCCTAAAAGAGCTCCTGAAGGAAGCGCTAAACATGGAAAGGCACAACCGGTACCAGCCACTGCAAAATCATACCGAAATGTAAAGACCATCGAGACTAGGAAGAGACTGCATCAACTAACGAGCAAAATAACCAGCTAACATCATAATGACAGGATCAGATTCACACATAACAATATTAACTTTAAATGTAAATGGACTAAATGCTCCAATTAAAAGACACAGACTGGCAAATTGGATAAAGACTCAAGACCCATCAGTGTGCTGTATTCAGGAAACCCATCTCACGTGCAGAGACACACATAGGCTCAGAATAAAAGGATGGAGGAAGATCTACCAAGCAAACGGAAAACAAAAAAAGGCAGGGGTTGCAATCCTAGTCTCTGATAAAACAGACTTTAAACCAACAAAGATCAAAAGAGACAAAGAAGGCCATTACATAATGGTAAAGGGATTAATTCAACAAGAAGAGCTAACTATCCTAAATATATATGCACCCAATACAGGAGCACCCAGATTCATAAAGCAAGTCCTGAGTGACGTACAAAGAGACTTAGACTCCCACACATTAATAATGGGAGACTTTAACACCCCACTGTCAACATTAGACAGATCAACGAGACAGAAAGTCAACAAGGATACCCAGGAATTGAACTCAGCTCTGCACCAAGCGGACCTAATAGACATCTACAGAACTCTCCACCCCAAATCAACAGAATATACTTTTTTTTCAGCACCACACCACACATATATTTTTCTTAGTATGTGCTTGACTGAGTTTTTTTTCTATGCTACCACCCCCCCCCCAATACCATTAATTTCCAACTGTTACTATGCTTCTCCATTTTGCTAGTGGGTTCCTCCCTATTTTCATTACCATATTTAAGCCTATATTTCCCATTGATATATGAGATGAAACAATGGCCATTCTGTCCCCAACAAGACACTTTGCCAGCCCAATTCCCTTTACCACTCCTTGTGAAGGGAACTTTGGAGCATTTCTTACTTATTATAGCATTTCTTTCCTCCTTCAACTTTCAGTTTTGCTAAGAAATTATCAATTCTAAACCATTAGTTTTCCTTTTCAAGTATTTATCTACTGCTGCAAAAATTCTGCATTTACACTCTGCACTTCCTTGTTATAGTATCATCTTCCATTTAGATCTTTTTTAGAAAGTAGGTTATTTAATTTCTTTCCATTTTTGCCTTTGTTTAAAAGCTTTTAATCATTTTAGACTTTTATTGGGTTTGCCAAGAAAGCAAAGGCTGACTGGGCTATGATCCAGAGGATGGCGTGAGTGTCCAGACAGTGACAGTGGGAAGGAGGACGATAGGACAAAGATGCACTATTGCTCAGCCATGACTGCAGGTGACTGTTTGCTCTATCCAGGGATATTGCCATGAAACCTCTCTCAAAACTATCTGTCCAGAGGAAGAAAGAGGATGTGTTTATCCACCAGCTCAGGACTCTTCACTGGTCAAAAGTTTGCCTTCTGGAGCGTTAACTCCCTTGCATTTCCAGGTTGCACAGATGTGAGAAGTCAGTGGGTTCCCACAGTGGCTCCTGCCTGGGATTTCACAGAGAAGCCCAAGAGCATGAGGTCAGAAGCACAGGGCATGGATCTGAGGCAAGACACTGTCAGGTTACACCTGCAGGAAGCTGGTCAGATCCTGTGTAGAATTGATTACCACAGCTAAGGTTTGAATAACACAGGTGAGGTAGAAACTACCTGAAGCAGTACACAGAGGGTTTACAATGCAAGTGTAGTGCCTACAAATAGTTACATAGTCAAATCATATCAAAAGATTTAAAATAAAGAATTACAATTATCCTGTAACCCTTCCAGTCCCCAAGCCCACTTCCTAGAAGCAATTTATTTTTGCCTACTTGAACTGTTTTCTCCTGATATTAACCTGCATATTTCTAAGTAATTTTATATTGCCAGTGTTTAGAATCTACTGATTCCCTGTTAAAATGATTTAAAATTTCATAGTAATATCACCAAAGGCCACTTCTCTGCTTCCATCCTTCTAAATGCTAACTAGTTTTTTTTAATACAGTCAATGTTTACGTTATTGTGCCTATGTAAATGACATTCACAGTGGAAAGTAGAGTATTATATTTTTTCCTGTACTCTTTTTCATTTTCCTGAAGTTAATGGTCACCTGGTTTTATTCATTGAGCTGGGCTTTTTTATGCACCTATATTTTTTTCCCACATGCTGCATCTGATCTATCACATACTTACTAGTGTTTTCTTTTGGAATACTCCATCATATCAGATGACCTTTGAGTAAACAGTTCCCTTTTATTCCCTTTAGATCCGTCTTTTGGAGCCTTGGCTCTTTTGTGATCTGAGAGGGCTGGTTCCCTAGACTTGCTACAAAATCCTTAGCAAGAGACTTCCCTTTGTGGTATTTTCTGTTGGAGACCATTTCTTGGACTCCATGTCTTCCTATTTCTTGGTTTACTCCCTTAATTTACTACAGTACATCTCCCACGAAAGCAGTTATCTCCCATGAAAGGATGCCTTATGGGTTCTGTTTTTCAATCCATGCCTTTATTTCTCCTTCACACTTAAATACTTTGACTGCCTCTAGAATTATAGGTGAATTTGGAAGATGTTTTTTCTTTGTCTTCTAACATCCAATATTGCCCTTAGGAAGACCCATCCCTGCCATTCTGACTTCTGGTTTTCTGTCTTTTTTTTTTCTCTCTGGAAGAGTTTCGGAGTTCTGATATACCTGTGATATTCTAAAATCTCATAGTTTCATATTGGAGCGGATACTTTTTCACTCATCGTATTGAGCCCTATCTGGGCTCTTTCAATGAAAAAGAAATATGTCTCACTTTTTTAGCCATTTTCTTTCAACCATTTGCTCTTTTTCTGGAACTCATCAATTTGATACTGAATGTCTTAAATTTATTCTTTGGGTATTTTATCATTTTTCCATCATCTTTTTTCACAATTTCCTATGCATGTTTTATACATGTGACATTTTATTTCATTTCTTCTCTTACTCAGCCTTTATAATAAGCACTTAAAAGGTGCTCTATAACTGGTTAAGTAAATGTACTTCTCTGGGGATGATATAATTATTTTTATTATTTCGGAGTTTTCTTCTGTTTCGGGTATTATCTTTTATCTCCAGAGTCCTTTTAATTTCTTATTTTTATTTGATATCTTTCTTCATGTATGAAGTTGAGCCAGTTAAAATTGGGCTTGGGGCAGAGCAATTAGGCAAGAAAAAGAAATGAAGGGCATCCAAATAAAAAATTAAAAATAAGTAAGTCAAATTAGCCTTGTTCACAGATGACATGATCTTATACCTACAAAAACCTAAAGACTCCACCAAAAAACTATTAGAACTGATAAACAAATTCAGTAAAGCTGCAGGATACAAAATCAACATACAAAAATTAGTAGCAATTACATATACCAACAGCAAACAATCTGAAAAAGAAATCAAGAACACAATCCCATTTACAATAGTTACAATAATATAAAATACCTAGGAATCAATGTAACCAAAGAAGTGAAAGATCTCTACAAGAAAAACTATAGAACTCTTATGAAAGAAATAGAAGAGGGCACAAATGAATGTAAAGATAGTCCATGCTCATGGATTGAAAGAATTAATGTTGTTAAAATGACAATACTACCCAAAGTAATCTACAGATTCAATGCAATCCCTATTTAAATATCAATGACATTCTTCACAAAAATAGAAAACAATATTCCTAAAATGTGTATGGAACTAAAAAAGATCCCAAAGAGCCAGAGCAATCCTGAGCAAAAAGGATAAAGCTAAAGGCTCACACTACCTAACTTCAAATCTTATCAAAAAGTTATAGTAACCAAAACAGCATGGTATTTGGCATAAAAACAGACACACACAGCAATGGAACAGAATAAAGAACCCTGACATAAATACACCCATTTATAGACTACTCATCTTTGACAAAGGTGCCAAAAACAGTCTTTTCAATCAATGATGCTGGGAAAACTGGATAACTATATGCCAAAGAATGAACTAGATTCATATCTCTCACCATACACACACACACACACAATCAAAATGGAACCAAAATGGATTAAAACCTTGAATCTAAGACCTCAAAGTATGAAGCTACTAGAAGGAAACTTTGGGGAAATGCTCCAGGACCTTGGTGTAGGCAAAAAATTTTTGTGTAAGACCTCAAAGGCACAGGCAACCAAAGCAAAAATAGTCCATTGAGATTATATCAAGATAAAAAGCTTCTGCACAGCAAAGGAAATAATCAACAAAATGAAGAGACAACCCACAGGATGGAAGAAAATGTTTGCAAACTATCCATATGACAAGGGATTCATAACCAGAATTCATAAGGAGCTCAAACAACTCAACAGCAAAAAGCAAAAAAAACTCCACAAATAATCCAATTTTAAAATGAACAAAAGAAGGAGGCAGAGCAAGATGGCTGAACAGAAGCCTACATCATTTGTCACCCCTGTAGGGGCACCAAATTTTAACAACTAGCTACCCACAAAAAGCATCATCACAAGAATTAAAAATCAGGCGAACAATCACAGTACCTGGTTTTAACTTCTATCAGTGAAAGAATCATTGGAGAGAGCAAGAAAGACAGTCTTGAAGTGCTGATGCCACCTGTTCCCCATTCCTCAGAAGTGGCTGCATGATGTGGAGAATCTGTGTGCTTTGAAGAGGGAGAGTGTGGTGATTATGAGGTTTCGCATTGAACTCAGTGCTGCCCCATCACAGTGGAAAGCAGAACTGGGTCGTACTCAGCTGACATCTGCCCACAGAGGGAGCATTTGGACTGGCCCTAACCAGATGGAATTATCTATCCCAGCATGAGTTGCTAAAAGCCCTGCCACTGTGTGCTGGAGTGCTCTGGGGCCCTAAGTGAACTTGAGGGGCAGTCTAGGCCACAGGTATTGCAATTCCTATGCAAGTCCTGGTGCTGAGCTGGGCTCAGAGCCAGTGGACTTGATGGGCAGGGCACACAAACTACTGAGACACCAGCCAGGGTGGCTAAGAGAGGGCTTGTTCCACCTCTCCCTCACCCTCTGGTAGCAGCCATGCAGTGCAAAGAAATCTGTGCACTTGGGAGAAGGAGAACACAGTGACTAGGGAACTTTACATTGAACTCAGTGCTGCCCTGTCACAGCAGAGACCTGGTAGGATTCACCAACTGCTGACTAAAGAGCCCCTGGGCCCTGAATAACCAACAACAATACATTGGTAATATGCTGTGGGCCTTGGGCTCTGAGACTTACTGGCTTCAGGTGTGATCCAGAACATTCACACCTGTGGTGGCTATGGTGAAGGACTCCTTTTGTTTGAGAAAATCAGGTGGGAAAAGTAAAGGGGACTCTGTCTTGCACCCTGGGTAACAACTTGGCCCCGGAGAGTAGAGCACCAAGTAGGTTCTTAGGGTCCCAAGTCTGGGCCTAGGCTCTTGGTCAGCATTTCTGGACCTGCCCTGGGCCAGAGGGGAGCTTGCTGCCCTAAAGGTTGAGTCCTAGGCAGCATTCATCATAAGCTGACTAAAGAGGCCTTGGGCTTCAAGTAAACATTAGGAGTGCCCTGGCAGAATGTCCTATGGATCAGTGCTCATGGTGGCCACATGGAGAGGAGGCTCCTCTGCTTTTGGAAAGGGGAAGGAAGAGTGGAAAGGACTTTATTTTGCAGTTTGAATGCCAGTTTAGCTGCAGTAAAATAGAACACCAGGTAAGTTTCTAGGGTTCCTAGAGAGTATTTCTGGAATTCTGAGGCCTGGGGTCACCACCCTGAAGGGAGGGACGCAAACCTGGCTGGCTTTGCCACCTACTCATTGTAGAGCCCTGAGTGAACCAGGTGGTTACAGTGAGCTTTGGGCAAAACCCAGTGCTGTGCTGGCTTCAGGTCTGAACCAGCACTATCCCTGTCGTGGTAGTGACAGGAGTGCTTGTGTTCCCCCTAACCCCAGTTCCAGGAGGCTCAGATCAAAGACAGAGACTCTGTTTGTTTGGGAGAGAGTAAGGAAAAAGAACAAGAGCCTCTGCCTGGTAATCCAGATAATTCTTCTGGACATTATCCCACACCACCAAGGTGATACCTGTGTAAGTCTGCAAGAACCACAGTGTTATTGGGTTGGGGCCCAAGTTCCTTCAAACACCTGGAAAGCCTGGAAGGACAGGCACAAATAGTTCCAGACTGTGAAGACTACAATAAATGCCTAACTCTTCAATGTCCAGACACTGATGAACAAGTACAAGCATCAAGACCATTGAGGAAAACATGATCTCACCAAATGAACTAAGTAAGGTACCAGGGACCAATCTTGAAGGAACAGAGATATGTGACCTTTCAGACAGATAATTTAAAATTAGTATTTTAAGGAAACTCAGAGAAATTCAAGATAACACAGAGAAAGAATTCAGATTTCTGTCAGATAAATTTAACAAAGAGATTGAAATAATTAAAAAGAATCAAGCAGAAATTCTAGAGTTGAAAATGCAATGGACATAACAAAGAATGCATTACAGTCTCTTAATAGCAGAATTGATCAAGCAGAAGAAAGAATTAGTGAGCTTGAAGATAGGTTATTTGAAAATACACAGTCAGAGGAGACAAAAGAAAAAGGAATAAAAAAGAATAAAGCATGCCTACAAGAATTAGCAAATAGGCTCAACAGGGCAAATCTAAGAGTTATTGGCCTTAAAGGGGAGGTAGAGAATGATAGAGGTAGAAAGTTTATTCAAAGGATATTAGATAACTTTCCAAACCTAGAGAAAGATATCAATGTTCAAGTACAAGAAGGAACACGAAGCCAATTTAACCCAAAGAAGTCTACCTCAATGCATTTAACCATCAAGATCCCAAAGGTAAAGGATAAAGAAAGGATCCTAAAAAGCAGCAAGAGAAAATAAACAAATAACATACAATGGGGCTCCAATATGTCTGGCAGCAGACTTTTCAGTGGAAACCTTACAGACCAGGAGAGAGTGACACGACATACATAAAGTGCTGAAGGAAAAAAATATTTTACCCTATAATAGTATATCCAGTGAAAATATCCTTTAAACTTAAAGGAGAAATAAAGACTTTCCCAGATAAACAAAAGCTGAGGGATTTTTTTAACATCAGACCTGTCCTGCAAAAAAATGCTAAAGGGCGTTCTTCAAGTTGAAAGAAAAGGATGTTAATGAGCAATAGAAATCATCTGAAGGTACAAAACTCGCTGGTAATAACACACAGAAAAACACAGAATATTATAACACTGTAATTGTGGTGTGTAAAATATTCTTAAGTAGAAAGGCTAAATGACGAACCAATCAAAAATAATAACTATAACAACTTTTCAATACATAGTATAATAAGACATAAAGAGAAACAAGAAGAAGTTAAAACGTGGGGGAACAAAGTTAAAATGTATAGTTTTTAATAGTTTTCTTGGTGCTTATTTGTTTATACAAATAGTGTTAAGTTGTCATCAGTTTAAAATAATGGTTTACAAGATCATATTTGGAAGCCTCATGGCAACCTCAAGTGAAAATATCATACAGTGAATACAAGCTGCAAGAAATAAAATCATATAGAGAAAAATCACCTTCACTAAAAGGAAGACAGAAAGGAAGGAAGAAGGAAAGAGAAGATGATAAAGCAACCAGAAAACAAATAACAAAATGTCAGGAGTAAGTCCTTATTTATCAATAATAACATTGAATGTAAATGGACTAAACTCTATAATCAAAAGACACAGAGTGGCTGAGTGGATTAAACATGCACACACATGCACGCGTGTACACACACACACACACACACACACACACACACACACCCCAGTGATCTGTTGCCTACAAGAAACACACTTCACCCATAAATATACACATAGACTGAAAATAAAGGGATGGAAAAAGATTTTCAATGCCAGTGGAAAGCAAAAAATAGCAGGACTAGCTAAATTTAGACAAAATAGATTAGATTTCAAGACAAAGACTGTAAGAAGATACAAAGGTCATTATATAATGATAAAAGAGTCAATTCAGAATGTAGATATAATAATTGTAAATATATATGCACCCAGCACTAGAGCACCCAGATATATAAAGCAATATTATTAGAGCTAAAGAGAGAGATAAGCCTCAATACAATAATAGTTGGAAACTTCAACACCCCACTTTCAGCATTGGACAGATCTTCCAGACAGAAAATCAACAAAGAAACATCAGACTTAATCTGCACTACACAACAAATGGATCTAATAGATATTTACAGAACATTTCATCCAACGGCTACAGTATACACATTCTTCTCCTCAGCACATGGATAATTCTCAATGATAGCCCATATGTTAGGCCACATAACAAGTTTTGAAACAGTCAAAAAATGGAAATAATATCAACCATCTTCTCTAACCACAATGGAATAAAACTAGAAAACAATAACAAGAGGAATTTTGGAAACTATACAAACACATGGAAATTAAACAATATGCTCCTGAATGACCAGGAAAGCAATGAAGAAATTAAGAATGAAATTGAAAAATTTCTCGAAACAAATGTTAATGGAAACACAACATAGCAAAACAGATGGAATACAGTGAAAATAGTACTAGGAAGTAAATTTATAGTTGTAAGTGTTTACATCAAAAAGCAAGAAAAACTTCAAAAAAGTAACGTTAACACTGCATCTTAACTAGAAAAGCAAGAGAAAACCAAACCCAAAATCAGCAGAAGAAAAGAAATAATAAAGATCAATGCATTTGAAATGAAGAAAACAATATAAAAGATGAATGAAATGAAAAACTGGTTTTTTGAAAAGAAAAATAAAATTGACAAACCTTGAGCCAGACTAAGAAAAAAGGAGAGAAGACCCAAATAAATAAAATCAGAGATGAAAAAAGAGACATTACAGCTGATACTGCAGAAATTTAAAGGATCATTAGTGGCTACTATGAGCAACTATAGGCCAAGAAATTGGTAAATCTAGATGAAATGATAGATTCCTAGACACATACAACCTACCAAGATTGAACCATGAAGAAATCTAAGACCTGAACAAACCAATAACAAGTAAAAAGATCAAAGCCATAATAAAAAGTCTCCCAGTAAAGAAAAGCCCAGGACCTGATGGCTTCACTGCTGAATTCTGCCCAAACATTTAAAAAAGAACTAATACCAGTTCTCTATTCCAAAAAGTAAAGGAGGGGGGAATACTTCCAAACTCATTCTATGAGTCCAATATTACCCTCATACCAAAACCAGACAAAGACACATCAAAAAATGAAAACTACAGGCCAATATCCAGCCTCTGGTAACCAACCGCTAGTCTCCTCTCTGCTTCTATGAGTTTGACTTTTTCAGATTCTACCTGTAAGTGAGATCATGTGACATCTGTTCTTTCTATGCCTGTTGGTCAAAGGATACAAAATTTCCATTAGATAACAGGAATAAGCTCAAGAAAACTATTGTACAACATACTGACCGCAGTTAATGCCAGTATGTTATAAACTTGAAAATTACTGAGAATAGATTTTGTGTGCTAACCACAAAAATGTGATACATACATGAGGTAATGCATCTGTTAATTAGTTTGATTTTGCCATCCCACAATGTATACACAAATCAAAACATCATGTTGGAAACCATACATTCCTTTTTTATTTATCAACAAAAAAGAAAATAAATTAAAAATGCAAATTTCAAAAAATAAAAGTGAGACACTAAAAGTCTGATTCTTCATGGATGGGATTGTCGACTGGAGGATTTCTCTGTAAGATGATCAACTGGAGAACTGACAATTCTAACAAAGTCTGAAAAATGTCAGCAAATTACTGTCAGTTTTGTAGTGTCCTCAAGGATGGCTTTTACTCACAGAAAGTATCGTTTAAAGGTTTGTTGTATTTTGTTTAAGATTTAATGTTCAATTTATTAAAGTTATAATTTTTAAGTCCTCTTTCTTTTGTAAATTTTGACTTGTACTTACAAATGTTATGATTGAATTTATAAATCTTGCAGATCTTAGAAATCGTTACAGAGAGGTATTTGAGTATTTGGTCCTATTTACAAACACAATTTATTAGATACAGTTAAATATTTATTTTTTTATTATTTTTTTAAATCAAAGTTATTTTCATATTTATAGTACATGAAAATAAGTCTTACATCCAATAATCCAACAGATAATATATTAAAGATTATGCTTTTGAAGTCAATTTATCACTGACTTTCCTGTTGGAAGCACACTTTAAGAATACACAAAGTTCTAAACAAAAAAAAGAAAAAAAATACACCATGTTCTTAAAAAGGTATCACAAAGTGTAGGAGCATCTTAGTAACACCAAATTATAACTGCTTTTGGAGTTGCAATATTGATTTAAAAATTCATTCCTAGAAACAATAATCAGTGAGGCATGTTTGTCACTCATTACTCTTCTGTTAATATGCTTTATCCTGCTGGAGGACTACTTTCCATCTTGTTCATTCTTGTTCGCATTTGCATGCGTTAGGATGTGGGCTTTCAGGTTATTTGACTGAATAAACCTCCTGTTACAGCCTTGAAAGGGGCATACAAAACGTTTCTCCCCCGTGTGGATGCGTACATGTGTACGCAAATTAAAGTCCAGAGAGAAGCGCTTTCCGCACCCTTCAAAAGTGCACTGAAACGGCTTCTCTCCAGTATGAACCAGGAAATGTCTTTTTAGTTTTGAGCTCTCAAAGAAAGCTTTCCCACATTCCGCACAGATGTGGTCTCGGGGACCATGAATTAGGAGATGCTTTCTCAGGGCAGCTCTATTCCTCAACTTCTTCGTGCATCCACTCTGAGGACAAGCGATTGCGCTCAGACTGTCATATTGTTTATTTATGGGGGGCTTCTTTCTAGCAAATTCTGCGAGCTGTTTAGGATCTGATAAGTCAATGCCAGGTATTCCTCCAGGCGGAAGCTTCTTGCCTGCCATGTACTCAGAATACTCAAGCGAATTCTCTCCAACCATCTTTTGAGGAAGCTCTTTCTTTGCCCCTTTTTTCATGTATTCCAAAGAACATTCAAGAAGGGTGCTTGCTTCGAGAACTTTTTGAGAAAGCTCTTGTTCTGATCCTTTCTTTAGGTATTCCAAGGACTCAAAACGTGAGTCCTCTTCCAGGATGGGTTGAGAAAACTCACCCCTTATGATGCATTCTACGTAACAGTACGAGAAATCATCCTCTCCGAGAGCCTGAGGGCCAGGCTCATAGCACACATAGCCATCACATAAGGCCCACACCGCACTGACAGGTTCTATTTCCGCCTGCAGGTCTTGGCTTGCCTTGTCTTGCCTGGGCTTAGCCCCACTGGGGGCTCTTCCACCCAGGCCTTTCTGGCGTCTCGTCTTTGCCGGTTTCTTCAGTTGCTGGTTCATGTTTTCCTGCCTGTGTCCTTCTTGAAGGTTTACACCAGGATATATCAACCACCTCCAGGCAGTAGTGATCTGAGTAAGTTGTCTTCAGCAAACACCTGCTGGACTGCGAGCACTGCTAGAGTGAAGGCCTCTTCTGTTCTGTTCACACAGGCTCCAGCCTCAGTACATTTGTACTTCAGCTCAGCGATGGTTAGGTCTGAATTCCCAAGGGAGGCGGTGGGCAGGGTGGGTTTGCCAAGTGCGCTGGTGGTCAGCTATTCAGGAGGCTGAGGTGGGAGGATCGCTGGAGCCTGGGAGGCAGGGGTCGCAGTGAGCCGAGACCACACCATTGCACTCCAACTTTTTTTTTTGAGACAGAGTTTCCCTCTTGTTGCCCAGGCTGGAGTGCAACAGCGTGATCTCGGCTCACAGCAACCTCCGCCTCCCAGGTTCAGCCGATTCTCCCGCCTTAGCCTCCTGAGTAGCTGGGATTACAGGCATGCGTCACTACACCCAGCTAATTTTGTATTTTTAGTAGAGATGAGGTTTCTCCATGTTGGTCAGGCTGGTCTGGAACTCCCGACCTCAGGCGATCCGCCCGCCTCAGCCTCCCAAAATGCTGGGACTACAGGCGTGAGCCACCGCACCCAGACTCTTTTTAACTTTATAAACTTTAAAATGTGCAAACTTCCTGACTCTTTTGTAATAACACTTAGCTTAAAACACAAACATTTTTTTCAGCTGTACAAAAATATTTTTTCTTTATATTCTTATTCTATAAGATTTTGTCTGTTTAAATACTTTTACGTTAAAAACCAAGAGACAAACACACACATGAGCCTAGGCCTACACAATTCAGGATCATAAAGTGTCACTAGGCCATAGGGATTTTTCAGCTCTTTCATAATCTTATGGGACCACCATAGCACGTGGGGTTGCTCACTGACTGAAACGTCCTTATATGGAACTTGACTGTACATGGAAAACATACTGGTAAAAGCGGATGTGGACGAAATCTTCATATACATTTAGTATTTTTTGTAGGTGCTGAACTTAGGGAAAAAATGCAAAGTTCCTCGTTAACACAAAGTTTGGTGTGGGACAGACAATAAAGGGCAAATAAACAAAAAATGTCAGATTGAGAAAAATGCTATTAAAAAAAGGTGGTGGGCGGGGGAGGGGGGGGCCGGGCACGGTGGCTCACGCCTGCAATCCCACCACCCTGCGAGGCGGAGGCAGGCGGATCACGAGGCCAGGAGATCGAGACCATTCTGGCCAACACGGTGAAACCCCCTGCTACCGTGAAGCACTCTGCTATTTTCAATGCCACCTCCTCCCAAACGTAAAACAAAACTAGATACAGTTAAATATCTAAAAATGCATATATAAACTGAAAATATTCAGTTTTCAAGTATTTTATTTTTTTTCTGAATTAACAAACTTTCCTGAGCTCATAAATAATTTTTGTATTTGAAATATTAAATTTAAGTATATGTTAAATCTAAAGTTAATTTAAATATTCTAATTCAACCTACAATTACATATCTAAAACAAATATTGAGTACACATTTTAAATTTGAGTTCAAGGTTTTCATTTATAATTAGCCAAATTCTAGCATTATAAATACCTAAAATGTCAAATACGAAAAGATTGCCTTTTAACAAAAAATATCAATGCAATGACTTCTATTCTCTTAAGCCTTTCTATTCTTAATTCTAAATCTTGCTGGGGTTTAAAGATGCCTACCCACTAAAGAAGTAAAATTCTGCTCAGGCAGCTAGGGTTACTTCCTATGACAGATTTTGTCAGACCTGGAGCTGCAGAAACTCAGAACAATCCTTCTCTCTACCCTTACTGTTGTACTGAGCCCCTCTTAAGTAGGTCAAAAAA
Source organism: Pongo abelii (assembly GCF_028885655.2). NCBI lineage: Eukaryota > Metazoa > Chordata > Mammalia > Primates > Hominidae > Pongo > Pongo abelii. Next base: position 113,556,854 of record NC_085928.1, on the reverse strand, counting down.
ACCATGAAATCAGCACTTTTATAGTGTTAATAAAGACATTTATATCATAGGCTTTAAAGCACAAAGAGGCAGTATTCTCATCTCTCTCATTACCTAATTCTCTAGGCCACACAGTTCTTACACGTATCTAAAATGACATTTCAGTGAACTTGATCTACCTTCATGAAAACCATTTTCAGGAGCTCTTCTACTTTCTTCCCCCCTTGACCAAGGTTCAAATAATACCTTCTAACACTGCTTTATACTCACTTCTGTATTCTTTATTGGCATAACTAACAAGTTGATAATGCCCACAGATAGCAAGGTAAGAAATGAGATTGGGCCCAGTGCAGTGGCTGATGCCTGTAATCCCAGCACTTTGGGAGGCTGTTGGCTTGAGCCCAAGAACTCCAGAACTGCCTGGGCAACATGGCAAAACCTCATTTCTACAAAGAAATACAAAAATTAGCCAAGCATGGTGGTGTACACCTGTCAACTCAGCTACACAGGAGGCTGAGGTGTGAGGTTCATCTGATCCTGGGGAGGTTGAGGCTGCAGTGAGCCAATATTGCATCACTGCACTCCAGCCTGTGTGATGGAATGAGACCCCAAATCAAAAAGGAAAGGAAAAGGAACAAAGAAATGAGATCCAACAGCAATGCATTGCTATCCCACTTATCTTCATGTTAATTATTCAGCCTGGGGATATTTATCTTCTTCCCAGGTTATTGCTTCAGTATCTTTTCTGAGGAGTGCATGCCTCACCACACGACTTCTGGGGAGGGTTGGAAAGGAAAGCTGTAGGGGAGATCCTCTGGTTAGGATGCAGACTTTCACTTAATTCCCCTAGGTTAGTTAAGCTTGAGTCATTGCCTCCTACCCTTGACTGTGTCTGGTGTCTTCTGTCTTCTAACTCTTTCCAAGTCAATCTACCCAGGCCTCTTCCTGTGAAGAGGCAGTAATGAGTCTCTCACTTGCCTTGCTCCCCTTGCCGCACCCCGCTTTAGAATTAAAGTTGCTATCTGCCTCCTTGATAGACAGTCTCTCCCAAGGGCAAGAACCACCCCCAGTCCAATACACAAACCACCTAGATGGTGCCTGACAAAATAATGTTTGCTTCATAGTTTGGCTTTTATCTCACTTTACTTCCCCTGCAGGTTTCTAGAAAAGTCTTTATCCTGTTCTCCAGAAAGCAATGTATATTTGGTTACTTATCACTGAAAACTGCTCAGGAATCACTGCCTGGGCAGCCGCAATGGAAGGGCTGCCCCATCTGGTAGGCAGCTCCAGCCCCTGACACAGCCAGTCGTCTGGGTCCCCAGATCTGAGCCACCAGCTCAGGCATCTGGGGTCCTGCAGAACCATCTCGTGGGTCTATAAAAGCCAGGTTGGCTGGGTCTCCCATTCCTGCATGGTGGGTCCACAGTGCAGAGTTCACTTCCTGCCTGCCATCTTGCAGAAGTCATGAGAAATACAACTGCTGCAATTACGCATCGAAAAAAGAAAGGCGATATGCACACCTTTGATGAATAATCAGCTAAGTAGATGATCAACTCTGAAACAATGGTATAAATGGCCCTGTCCCCCTAGGCATCTCCCAAGAGTATTGCCATAAATCTTCACAAAGTGTTTAAAAAGTACTTCTCAGCTTCTGGAAAAATGTCCTAAGTATAATTTATTTTGGCGCTGTGAGGATGGTTTCTGCAAATTTTTCAAAACTTGTTCTGTTGGGGAGGGACTCTCTCACTGGAACTCTGTTGAGTCTGATGACTGGGATTGCTGGAGCTCTCACCCTCATGATTCAGATGCCATAACCAATCGTGGAGGCAGGTTACTGTCACGAGTTTACCAACGGGAAAACTGAGATTCAAAGAGGAAAGTGTCCCCCCCTCCCCCCCGAGTCACACTGTCCTGCAGTGACGGGGTTGGCACTGAGAACATGGGTTTCAACGTCTGGGCTTTTGCTATCATCCAAAGCTGCTTCCGTCATTGGTGAAAGGAGAAGCCAGAGACTCTAGTTTGGCCGTTTCCAGCACTTCTCTGTGGCTGTTCTATGTTCCCGAGACATGTGGATTGTGATCTGTACCTCTTGGATGCTTTACTACTCCACTGGGTTCTCATGCACAGAACCTTGAATTAGAGACATTGTTAGAACTTGGAGTAGCCTACTCAAGGAAAAAAATGTAAAGTGACTGCTCACAGTGTGACGTGGCTCTAGAGAAAGTGTTTCAATCCATAGCTTCAGAAATTAAAATATTCTAATCTAAGACTTAGTTTTGACCTCTAACAAGGAGAGTAAATAAGCAAACCCAGACAATACAAGCCCTGAGCAAGGGTCACAGAAGTCTAGCCTAGCATTTTAGCAATTAGGGGTACTTGTCCATAAAGCACTTAAAAAATCCATTTAGACCATCCAAGTCGGTTCAAGCTCTTTAATCTTGGATAAAGTAAACAAGATTGTTTTTAAGGTTTTTTTTTTTTTTCTATTTTAAAGTAAGAATATTGGAACAGAAAAAATTAAGACACTCAAGGCCAGACCTGTGGACCCCAGTAATGTGTAACAGCTGCAGATGCTGGTCAGACCTTTTGGTGATATTTTCAGTCTGCTAATGCCAGCTCACCCTTTCACAGATTGAAAACAACTCATCTCTTTGAAGTACCCTTTTCAATTGCACCTCGAAAATTCCTTAAGGGCAGGACCCAGACATTATTCTGTACCCCACAAAGTGTAGCTCAGCCCATGGGGTCTCAGCAAATGCTTGTTAACAGATGGCTCATTGGAAGCAGCAGGCTTTGCCCTCCTCAACAATGGACAAATCTCACCACAGCCCCCAGGCACCGCACTATGCAGCCAAACCAGCTCCCTTTCCATTCTGAATCTCTGCCTCCCTGTTTTGCACATACTGGCTACACACCCGAAGCACAGTTCTATCTTTCTTTCTTCACTCCATCTCCCTCAGTTGAAGGGACACCTCAGAGGAGCTTTCCCTGACCTCTTTGGCACTTCCCTCGTTTATTTTTCTGCTACCAGTCTCTTGGCAGTGAATTCTGGAAGGCATGGACTACTACATGTTGCCCTGTGTTTATTTGTTCAATGTCTGTTTTCCCATCAAACTCCATGAAGGCAGGGACAACAAGTGCTTTATTCACCTCTGTATCCCCAATGCCCAGCACAAGGCCTGCCAGCGTGTGTACTGAGTTGAGCTGAATAACTTAGACATCAAGAAAACCAGGCTAAACAAATCTCAATTTATTCTCCCTTCCAGTTCAAGTCTTAAAGGATAATGTGTCCTTTAACCAACATGGTTCAGACAGCTGATTAGTCATCGAAGGCCACAAAACTCCAAGTTTACTGGGTGTGACACTCCAAAGTATGGATTTCAGGAGCCAGAGGAGAAACATCATGGGGTTCTTGTCTGAACAATGTGTACCTACAAGAGAATTTCCAAGAATAGGAGGTGGAATGTGACCAGACTGGGGACAGCAGTGTCTATTTCTACTTGGGAAAATTGTTCAATAGAGCTACAGTCACACCTCCACTTTTTTAAGTTCTTTTTCAACTGGAAAATGTTCCCCTACATGGGGGATTTCCTGAAGTCCTGGTCACATTCCCTAAGTAGGAGGGTTCCGGAGAGGCCAGCAGCCTGCCCCTGTGTGTGTGCTGACAGGTGTGGCACTGTTAGGCAGCAATGTGCTGAACTTTGGACCTCCCCCCGGAGACCAAATACTTCAAAGCTGCTTGGAGACCTAGAAACACAAACAAAGCATTTAATCTTGAGGCCCTGACGCTTTTGCAAGGTAGAAAAATGTCATCAAAGGACCACACTCCATTCTTCTTCTTAGGAGAAAAGACGTTGCAAACACAGAGCTTTGAGGCTCGTCATACAGCCCCTTTGGATTTTGTTTTCTTTTGATTTCCTATTCAGTTAGGATAGTCTTTGTTGAAACTTTTTATTTTGAAATAATTACACAGGAAGTTGCAAAGATAGAGAGGTGTTGTGTACCCTTCACCCATTTTCCCCAAGGGTTACATCCAACATAATTATAGTAAAATACCAAAACCAGGAAAGTGACATTGGTACAATGTGTGTGTATATTTCTATGTCATATTTTCTCACAAGTGTAGATTCCTGTAACCATCATCACAATCAAAATGCAGAACTATTCCATCACTGCAAAGATCTCCCACATGCTACCCCTGTACAGTCACAGTCACCGCCTCACCCTCCCTCACATGTAACCCCTGGAAACCATTATTCTGTTTTCCATCTTTATGATTTGTCATTTAAAGAATATTATATAAATGAAATTATACAGTATGTGATGTCTTGAGATTGGCTTTCTTCATTCAGCATAATGCCTTTGAGATTTCTTTAGATCATTGTATGAATTAATGTTTTATTCCTTTTTATTGAGGGAGGATTTATTGTGATGGATTACCACAGTTTGTTCAACTATTCACTTGTTTGAGGAGCATTTTGATTGTTTCCAGTTCTTGGCTATTATGACTAAAGCTGTATGAACAATCATATAGAGGTTTTGTGTGGATATAAGCTTTCATTTCTCTGGGAGTGCAATTTCTGGGTCATAGGATAAGTGTATGTTTAGTTTTTTAAGATACTGCCAAACTATTTTTCAGAATGACAATACCATTTTACATTCCCATGAACAATGTATGAGATCCAGTTTGTCCACATCTTTGTTAGCATTTGATATTGTTAGCATTTTATAATGACTGTTTTATCTGTGTAGTGATAATTCACCATGTTCTTAATATGCATTTCTCTAATGATTAGTGATATAAACATTTTTCCATTGCTTATTGCCACCATATATTCTCTTTGATAAAATATCTCATGCCTTGTGCCCATTTTCTAATTGGATTGTTATTTACCATTGATATGTGAGAGTTCTTCATATATTCCATATAGGAGTCCTTTGTCAGATATGCGGTTTGCAAATATATTCTCACAGTTGATAGCTTGTCTTTTTATCATCTTAACAGATATTTAAAAGAGAAAGATTTTAAATTTTGAGATAGTCCAATTTATCATCTTTTTATTTTATGGATCATGTTTTTGATGTCATGTCTAAGAATTCTTCACCCACGACTTAGGTCCTAAATATATTTTTCCTATATTGTCATCTAAAAGTTTTATAGTTTTACATTTTGCTTTTAAATATATGATTTATTTTGAGTTAATTTTCTCATAGAGTGTGAGGTTTAAGTCAAAGTTCATTTATGTCTATGGATACCCAACTGCCACAAGGTTATTTGTTGAAAAAACTATCTTTCCTCTATTGAATTGTTTTTGATTTTTTCCAAAATCAGTTGCCCATACTTGTTCAGGGATACTTCTGGGTTTCTATTTTCTTTCATTGATCAATGTATCTGTCCCTTCACCAATACTGCACACTCTTGAGTGCAGTACCTATATAATAAGTCTTGAAATTGGGTAGAATGATTCATACCACCTTACCCTTTTTCAAAATTCTAGTTGCTTTGCCTTTCCATATAAACTTTAGAATAATCTTGTCCATAACTAGAAAAAATTTTGTCTAGTTAATTGGTAGTTTTAGTTGTTAAGCCTATCTATCAATTTGGGGACAATTTACACCTTTATGCCTATTCCAGACATTTCATACAAATAGAATTATACAATATCTTGTCCCCTGTGACTGGCCTTTTTCACTTAGCATAATGTTCTCAAGGTTAGTCTATGTTGTAGCATATATCCATATGTAATTCCTTTTTATTATCAAATAATATCCTATCAAATGACTATACCATATTTTCTTTATTTATTAATCAGTTGATGAGCATTGGGTTCTTTATACCTTTTGGCTATTACAAATAACACTACTGTGAGCATTGATGTACACATTTTTATGTGGACATATATTTTCATTATTCTTGAGTATATATCTAAGAGTAGAATTATTGGATAAGATGGTAATTCTAAGTTTAACTATTTTGGGAATTACCAGACTGTTTTCCAAAATGATTGCATCATTTTACATTCCCATCAGTACTGTATAATTTTCTCTACATCCCTACCAACTTTTGTTATTATCTCTTTTATTCTAGACATCCTACTTTTTTATTCTAGACATCCTACATTTTTATTCTAGACAATCTAGTGGGTGTGAAATAGTATCTAATTGTAGTTTTGATTTGTATTTCCTTGGTAACTAATGATGCCAAACATCTTTACGTCTTTTCGTTTGCTTACTGGCTGGCTACTTGTGTATCTTCTTTGGAAAAAGGTCCATTCAGAACTGTTACTTGTTTTTAATTCTACTATTTATCATTTTACTGCCTTTCAATAGTTCTTTATATGTTCTAGATACAAATCCATTATCAGATATATGATTTATAAAAATGTTCTCTAGGCCAGTAGTGCTGGCTCATGCCTATAATTACAACGCTTTGGGAGACCAAGGCAGGCAGATTGCTTGAGGTCAGGAGTTTGAGACCAGTCTGGTCAACATGGCGAAACCCCATGTCTACTAAAAACACAAAAAATTATCCGGGTGTGGTGGTGAGTGCCTATAGTCCCAGCTACTCGGGAGGATGAGGCACAAGAATTGCTTGAGCCTGGGAGGCAGAGGTTGCAGTAAGCTAAGATCTCATGATTGTACTCCTGCCTGGGCTACAGAGAGAGACTCTGTCTCAAAAAATTAAATTAAAAAGAAATAAAAAGTTTCTCCCAATATGTGGGTTTTCATTTTATTTTCCTAAGGGTATCCTTCAAAGGATAAATTTGCAATTTTGGTGATAACAAGTTTATCTATGGTTTTTTATGTTTTTGTTGTTGTTGTTGTTGTTGTTTGGTTTTTTGCTCGTGCTTTTGTTGTCATATCTAAGAAATCATTAGAATCAGTCTGTCAATTTCTGCAAAGAAGTTAGATGGGATTTTGATAGGGATTGTGTTAAATCTATAGACTGATTTGGAGAATATTGCCATCTTAAAATATGAAGTCTTTTACTTTATGAGTATGAAATTTTTCAAAATTAATTTAGGTCTTCTTTCATTTCTTTCAACAATGGTTTGTAATTTTCAGAATATATAATTTCATACTTTTTGGTTAAATTTATTTCTATGTACTTTGTTTTCTATGCTATTATAAATGGAATTGTTTATTTTATTTTCAGTTTGCTGATTGCTACCGTATGTAAACACTATGATTTGTAGAGATTTATCTTGTATCCTACAACCTTGCTGAACTCTTTTATTATTTCTTTTTGTCTTCTTTTTTCTTTCTTTTTCTGTTTTTACTGGATTCCATGGGGTTATCTATATACAAGACCATGTCATCTGCAAATAAAATAGTTTCACTCTTTCCTTTCAATATGAATGCCTTTTATTTCATTTTCTTGCCTCATTGGCTTAGCTAGAACTTTCAGTACAGTTGAATAGAAGTGATAAGAACAAACATGTTTTGTTTCTGATCTCAAGAGGAAAGCATTCAGTCTTTCACCATTAAGTATAATGTTAGTGTTTTTTATAGTTATCCTTTATCTGTTGAAGAAGTTTTTATTTCTAGTTTGTCAAGCATTTTTCATGAAGGGTGTTAAATTTTGTCTAGTGATTTTCCTGCATCTATTGAGATGGTCCTTTGATTTTTGTCCTTTATCTTATCAGTCTGTTTTCTCTCTGTTTTTCAAATTGGCCAATTTCTGTTGTTTTAAGTTCATTAATACTTTTCTCTGTCTTATCCATTCTGCTGTTGAACCAATTCACTGAGTTTTTTCTTTTTGTTATTGTATATTTTGGCTCTAAAATTTTCAATGTAAAAAGTATTTTCTATTTCTTTTCTGAGGCTATTATTTCATTGGTTCAAGTATGTTCATAATTTCTCATTTAGGCATCATTATGATGGCTGTTTTAAAATTCTTGTCAGTTAGTTCTAACATCTGTGTCACCTTGGTTTTAGGATCTATTGATTTCCTTTGTTATTCAAGTTAAGATCTTCCTGTTCTTGGTAAGACAGTTGATGTTCCAATGAAACCTAGATGTTTGGGGTACCATAAGACACTGGATCTTATTTAAATCTTGTATTTTAAAAGGCCTCTTCTTACACTGTTCTCAAGGGAGAAGGGAGACACAGTCTCATTATTACCAGTGGAGGTAAAAGTGAAGCCAGGGGTAGGGAGGAAGCTCTTTTTACCCCTGGGCAGGGTTAGAAGTTCAGTCTCCCCACTAGGTCCTGTCTGAGAGGCAGAATGGCACTTTATCACTCTTCCCCACCTTCTCCCACTGAGAAAGGGTGAACTCATTACTGTTGAGCAGTGACAAAAGTCTTCACTTTCTAGTAGGCTTTTCTAACACCACTTCAGTGAGGAGGGAGAAGGGGACCTCATTATCTTCCTCGATGGGTGCAGGTGGAATTCCAGGATTACCCCATAGTCTCCAATTGTCATTGGATGTATGTGTGTTCAGGCTGCGGAGACAGTCTTTATTCAGAAATGAAATTCTCTGCTACTTGCCTTCTGTGATGTCACCCCACTCCACCAGGGGTTGAAGTGCCTTGTCCCAGGCTGGCAAGAGTAGTAAACTAGACTCTAATTGGTCTTTGCTAGATGGGTGGGGGGTGGGGTCGAAGGCGTTTAACTGGAGTAGAGCAATTGTTACTTAAAAGTTTTCTGTCTCGCTAGACTGCCCCTTTCCTGGTCCTTTGGCAAAAAAGAGCAGAATTTGTGGGGAGCTTATTTTTGCCTGAAACCATTGTTATTTCTGAAACCATTGACTTCCTTTGGACTCAGTCTAGGATCTATGAGGCAAAAAGAAACCCCAGGTAACTCATACCCCTTGTTATTCCTAGTGTTGCAAAGTCCCTAGTTGGTCTACTTTCTTTTCTTCATTTTTCAGTGTCTTCTTATGTTTGTTTTATATATAATGTCCAGAGTTTTCAACTGTACTTAGCTGGAGGAACAACAAAATATATGTCTGCTCTATCTTCCTAGAAGTGGAAATGCCCTTCCCAGTCCTTGGATTTTAAAGACTGGCTTCTTCTGGAATCCCCATATTGCTTCATAAGGCACTGTTGCATGCATGGAGAACTCAGTGCCTTGGAATGGGACTTCCAAAGAGGGATTTAAATTTTTTTTATTGTTTTTTTTTAATTATACTTTAAGTTCTAGGGTACATGTGCACAACGTGCAGGTTTGTTACACAGGTATACATGTGCCATCTTGGTTTGCTGCACCAATCAACTCGACATTTACATCAGACATTTCTCCTAATGCTATCCCTCCACCAGCTCCCCACCCCCCAACAGGCCCCAGTGTGTGATGTTCCCTGCCCTGTGTCCATGTGTTCTCATTGTTCAACTCCCACCTATGAGTGAGAACAGGCGGTGTTTGGTTTTCTGTCCTTGTGATAGTTTGCTGAGAATGATGGTTTCTAGCTTCATCTATGTCCCTGCAAAGGACATGAACTCATCCCTTTTTATGGCTGTATAGTATTCCATGGTGTATATGTGCCACATTTTCTTAATCTAGTCTATCATTGATGGACATTTGGGTTGGTTCCAAGTCTTTGCTATTGTGAATAGTGCCACAATAAACATACGTGTGCAAGTGTCTTTATAGTAGAATGATTTATAATCGTTTTGGTATATACCCAGTAATGGGATCGCTGGGTCAAATGGTATTTCTAGTTCTAGATCCTGAGGAATCGCCACACTGTCTTCCACAATGGTTGAACTAATTTACACTCCCACCAACAGTGTAAAAGCGTTCCTATTTCTCCACATCCTCTCCAGGATCTGTTGTTTCCTGACTTTATAGTGATTGCCATTCTAACTGGCATGAGATAGTATCTAATTGTGGTTTTGATTTGTATTTCTCTGATGACCAGTGATGAGCATTTTTGCATATGTCTGTTGTCTGCATAAATGTCTTCTTTTGAGAAGTGTCTGTTCATATCCTTTGCCCACTTTTTGATGGGATTGTTTCTTCTTTTCTTGTAAATTTGTTTAAGTTCTTTGTAGATTCTGGATATTAGCCCATTGTCAGATGGGTAGATTGCAAAAATTTTCTCCCATTCTGTAGGTTGCCTGTTCATTCTGATGATAGTTTCTTTTGCTGTGCAGAAGGTCTTTAGTTTAATTAGATCCCATTTTTCTATTTTGGTTTTTGTTGCCATTGCTTTTGGTGTTTCAGTCATGAAGTCTTTGCCCGTGCCTATGTCCTGAATGGTATTCTTCTATGGTTTTTATGGTTTTAGGTCTTACATTTAAGTCTTTAATCCATTTTGAATTAATTGTTGTATAAGGTGAAAGGAAGGGATCCAGTTTCAGCTTTCTACATATGGCTAACCAGTTTTCCCAGCACCATTTATTAAATAGGGAATTGTTTCCCCATTTCTTGTTTTTGTCAGGTTTGTCAAAGATCAGATGGTTGTAGAAGTGTGTTGTTATTTCTGAGGCCTCTGTTCTGTTCTATTGGTCTATCTGTTTTGGTAATATCTGTTTTGGTAGTAGTACCATGCTGTTTTGGTTACTGTAGCCTTGTAGTATAGTTTGAAGTCAGGTAGCATGATGCCTCCAGCTTTGTTCTTTTTCCTTATGATTGTCTTGGCTATTCGGGCTCTTTTTTGGTTCCATATGAACTTTAAAGTAGTTTTTTCCAATTCTGTGAAGAAGATCATTGGGAGCTTGATGGGGATGGCATTGAATCTATAAATTACCTTGGGCAGTATGGCCATTTTCATGATACTGATTCTTCCTATCCATGAGCATGGAATATTCTTCCATTTGTTTGTGTCCTCTTTTATTTCGTTGAGCAGTGGTTTGTAGTTCTCCTTGAAGAGGTCCTTCATATCCCTTGTAAGTTGGATTCCTAGGTATTTTATTCTCTTTGTAGCAATTGTGAATGGGAGTTCACTCATGATTTAGATCTCTGTTTGTCTGTTATTGGTGTATAGGAATGTTTGTGATTTTTGCACATTGATTTTGTAGCCTGAGACTTTGCTGAAGTTGCTTATCAGCTTAAGGAGATTTTGGGCTGAGACGATGGGGTTTTCTAAGTATACAATCATGTCATCAGCAAACAGAGACAATTTGACTTCCTCTTTTCACTCTTTATTTCTTTCTGTGGCCTGATTGCCCTGGCCAGAACTTCCAACACTATGTTGAATAGGAGTGGTGAGAGAGGGCATCCTTGTCTTGTGCCGGTTTTCAAAGGGAATGCTTCCAGTTTTTGCCCATTCAGTATGATATTGGCTGTGGGTTTGTCATAAATAGCTCTTATTATTTTGAGATATGTTCCATCAATACCTAGTTTATTGAGAGTTTTTAGCATGAAAGGCTGCTGAATTTTGTCAAAGGCCTTTTCTGCCTCTATTGATATAATCATGTGGTTTTTGTCATTGGTACTGTTTAAGTGATGGATTACGTTCATTGATATGCATATGTTAAACCAGCCTTGCATCCCAGGGATGAAGCCGACTTGATTGTGGTGGATAAGCTTTTTGATGTGCTGCTGGATTCAGTTTGCCAGTATTTTATTGAGGATTTTCACATCGATGTTCATAAGGGATATTGGTCTAAAATTCTCTTTTTTTGTTGTGTCTCTGCCGGGCTTTGGTATCTGGATGATGCTGGCCTCATAAAATGAGTTAGGGAGGATTCCCTCTTTTTCTATTGATTGGAATAGTTTCAGAAGGAATGGTACCAGCTCCTATTTTTACCTCTGGTAGAATTCAGCTGTGAATCCATCTGGTCCTGGACTGTTTTGGTTGGTAGGCTATTAATTATTGCCTTAATTTCAGAGCCTGTTATTGGTCTACTCAGAGATTCAGCTTCTTCTTGGTTTAGTCTTAGGGGGGTGTATGTGTCCAGGAATTTATCCATTTCTTCTGGATTTTCTAGTTTATTTGTGTAGAGGTGTTTATAGTATTCTTTGATGGTAGTTTGTGTTTCTGTGGGATCGGTGGTGATATCCCCTTTATCATTTTTTATTGCATCTATTTGATTCTTCTCTCTTTTCTTCTTCATTAATCTTGCTAGTGGTCTATTTTGTTGATCTTTTCAAATAACCGGCTCCTGGATTCATTCATTGATTTTTTTGAAGGGTTTTTTGTGTCTCTGTCTCCTGCATTTCTGCTCTGATCTTAGTTATTTCTTGCCTTCTGCTAGCTTTTGAATTTGTTTGCTCTTGCTTCTCTAGTTCTTTTAATTGTGATGTTAGGGTGTCCATTTTAGATCTTTCCTGCTTTCTCTTGTGGGCATTTAGTGCTATAAATTTCCCTCTGTACACTGCTTTAAATGTGTCCCAGAGATTCTGGTATGTTGTGTCTTTGTTCTCGTTGGTTTCAAAGAACATCTTTATTTCTGCCTTCATTTCATTATTTACCCAGTAGTCATTTAGGAGCAGGTTGTTCAGTTTCCATGTAGTTGTGCAGTTTTGAGTGAATTTCTTAATCCTGAGTTCTAATTTGATTGCACTGTGGTCTGAGAGACAATTTGTTGTGATTTCTGTTCTTTTACGTTTGCTGAGGAGTGTTTAACTTCCAATTACGTGGTCAATTTTAGAATAAGTGAGATGTAGTGCTGAGAGGAATGTATATTCTGTTGATTTCGGGTGGAAAGTTCTGTAGATGTATATAGGTCCGCTTAGTACAGAGCTGAGTTCAAGTCCTGGATATCCTTGCTAACCTTCTGTCTCGTTGATCTGTCTAATATTGATAGTGGGGTGTTAATGTCTCCCATTATTGTTGTGTGGGAGTCTAAGTGTCTTTGTAGGTCTCTAAGGACTTGCTTTATGAATGTGAGTGCTCCTGTATTGGGTGCATAAACATTTAGGATAGTTAGCTCTTCTTGTTTCATTGATCCCTTTACCATTATGCAATGCCCTTCTTTGCCTCTTGATCTTTATTGGTTTAAAGTCTGCTTTATCAGAGACTAGGATTGCAATCCTTGCTTTTTTTTGCTTTCCATTTGCTTGGTAGATCTTCCTCCAACCCTTTATTTTAAGCCTATGTGCGTCTGCACGTGAGATGGGTCTCCTGAATACAGGACACTGATGGGTCTTGACTCTTTATCCAATTTACCAGTCTTTGTCTCTAATTGGGGTATTTAGCCCATTTACATTTAAGGTTAATACTGTTATGTGTGAATTTGATCCTGTCATTATGATGTTAGCTGGTTATTTTTCCTGTTAATTCATGCAGTTTCTTCATAGCGTCAATGGTCTTTACAATTTGGCATGTTTTTGCAGTGGCTGGTACCAGTTGTTCCTTTCCATGTTTAGTACTTCCTTCAGAAGCTCTTGTAAGGCAGACCTGGTGGTGACAACATCTCTCAGCATTTGCTTGTCTGTAAAGGATTTTATTTCTCCCTCACTTATGAAGCTTAGTTTGGCTGGATATGAAATTCTGGGTTGAAAATTCTTTTCTTTAAGAATGTTGAATATTAGCTCCCACTCTCTTCTGGCTTGTAGGGCTTCTGCCAAGAGATCTGCTGTTAGTCTGATGAGCTTCCCTTTGTGGGTAACCTGACCTTTCTTTCTGGCTGCCCTTAACATTTTTTCCTTCATTTCAACCTTGGCAAATCTGACAATTATGTGTTGTGTGGTTGCTCTTCTCGACGAATATCTTTATGGTGTTCTCCATATTTCCTGAGTTTGAGTGTTGGCCTGCCTTGCTAGGTTGAGGAAGTTCTCCTGGATAATATCCTGAAGAGTGTTTTCCAACTTGGTTCCATTGTCCCTATCACTTTCAGGTACACCAATCAAATGTAGATTTGGTCTTTTCACATAATCCCATATTTCTTGGAGGGTTTGTGTAGGGACCAGCCCCACAGGGTCAGTGGGTCTCTCCCCATGTGCGGTGATGAGAGAGTGTAGAAATAAAGACACAAGACAAAGAGATAAAAGAAAAGACAGCTGGGTCCGGGGGACCACTACCACCAATGTGCGGAGACCGGTAGTGGCCCCAAATGTCTGGCTGCACTGTTATTTATTGGATACAAAGCAAAAGGGGCAGTGTAAAGAGTGTGAGTCATCTCCAATGATAGGTAAGGTCACGTGGGTCACGTGTCCACTGGACAGGGGGCCCTTCCCTGCCTGGCAGCCAAGGCAGAGAGAGAGAGGAGACAGAGACAAAGACAGCTTATGCCATTATTTCTGCATATCAGAGACTTTTAGTACTTTCACTAGTTGACTACTGCTATCTAGATGGAACATGAAGGCAGACTAGGAGCATGACCAATGAAGCACAGCATCACAGGGAGACAGTTAGGCCTCCTGATAACTGCGGGCAAGCCTGACTGATGTCAGGCCCTCCACAAGAGGTGGAGGAGCAGAGTCTTCTCTAAACTCCCCCGGGGAAAGGGAGACTCCCTTTCCCGGTCTGCTAAGTAGCGGGTGTTTTTCCTTGACACTTTTCGCTACCACTAGACCACGGTCCGACTGGCAACGGGCGTCTTCCCAGATGCTGGCATCACCGCTAGACCAAGGAGCCCTTCTGGTGGTCCTGTCTGGGCATAACAGAAGGCTTGCACTCTTGTCTTCTGGTCACTCCTCACTGTGTCCCCTCAGCTCCTATCTCTGTATGGCCTGGTTTTTCCTAGGTTATGATTATAGAGCAAGGATTATTATAATATTGGAATAAAGAGTAATTGCTACAAACTAATGATTATTGATATTCATATATAATCATATCTAAGATCTATATCTGGTATAACTATTCTTGTTTTATATTTTATTATACTGGAACAGCTCGTGTCCTCAGTCTCTTGCCTCGGCGCCTGGGTGGCTTGCCGCCCACAGCTTTGTTCATTTCTTTTCACTCTTTTTTCTCTGATTTTGTCTTCTCACTTTATTTCATTAATTTGATCTTCAATCACTGACATCCTTTCTTCCACTTGATCGAATTGGCTATTGAAGCTTGTGCATGCATCACGAAGTTCTCGTGCTGTGGTTTTCAGTTCCATCAGGTCATTTAAGGGCTTCTCTACACTGTTCATTCTAGTTAGCCATTTGTCTAACTTTTTTTCAAGGTTTTTAGCCTTCTTGTGATGGGTTAGAACATGCTCCTTTAGCTGGGAGAAGTTTGTTATTATCAACCTTCTGAAGCCTACTTCTGTCAACTCATCAAACTCATTCTCTGTCCAGTTTTTTTGTTCTGTTGCTGGCGAGGAGCTGTGATCCTTTGGAGGAGAAGAGGCGCTCTGGGTTTTGGAATTTTCAGCTTTTCTGCTCTGGTTTCTCCCCGTCTTTATGGTTTTAGCTACCTTTGTTCTTTGATGTTGGTGACCTACAGATGGGGTTTAGATGTCCATTTTGTTGATGTTGATGCTATTCCTTTCTGTTTGTTAGTTTTCCTTTTACAGTCAGACCCCTCAGCTGCAGGTCTGTTGGAGTCTGGTGGAGGTCCACTCCAGACCCTATTTGCCTGGGTATCACCAGTGGAGGCTGCAGAACAGCAAATATTGCTACCTGATCCTTCCTCTGGAAGCTTCGTCCTAGAGGGTCACCCGCCTGTATGACGTGTCTGTTGGCCCCTATTGGGAGGTGTCTCCCAGTCAGGCTACATGGGGGTCAGGGACCAACTTGAGGAGGCAGTCTGTCTATTCTCAGAGCTCAAACGCTGGCCATGCTGGGAGAATCACTGCTCTCTTCAGAGCTGTCAGATAGGGACGTTTAAGTCTGCAGGAGTTGTCTGCTGCCTTTTGTTCAGCTATGCCCTGCCCACAGAGGTGGAGTCTAGACAGGCAGTAGGCCTTGCAGAGCTGCAGTGGGCTCCGCATAGTTTGAGCTTCCCAGCCTCTTTGTTTCCCTAGTCAAGCCTCAGCAATGGTGGATGCCCCTCCCCCGCCAGGCTGCAGCATTGCAGGTTGATCTCAAACTGCTGCATTAGCATTGAGCAAGGCTCCATGGGCATGGGACCCGCTGAGCCAGGCACGGGAGGGAATCTCCTAGTCTGCTGGTTGCTAAGACAATGGGAAAAGAGCAGTATTTGGACAGAAGTGTACCATTCCTCCAGGTACAGCCTGTCATGGCTTCCCTTTGCTAGGAAAGGGAAATTCCCCAACCCCTTATGCTTCCAGGGTGAGGTGATGCCCCACCCTGCTTCAGCTTGCCCTCCATGGGCTGCACTCACTGTCCAACCAGTCCCAGTGAAATGAACCAAGTACCTCAGTTGGAAATGCAGAAATCACCCATCTTCTGCATAGATCTCACTGGGAGCTGCAGACCAGAGCTGTTCCTATTCTGCCTTCTTTGAAGCGACCCCAAAGAGGGATTTAAAGTAACACTGAACAAGCAGCTTCAAGGACTGTTTACTTCACATTGCACACTTGCAAGTAATTTTAATAAATTGTGTAAACAGGCCTGAAAAATCTACAATTTACTAATAATTTATGCTTAATTTATTGTGTGTGTATTTACGTATAACTATATTGAGGTTTAACAAGTGAAAATTGCACATATCCATGATATACAGCTTGATGCTTTTATATACATATACATTGTGAAATAATCACCACAATTCAGCTAATATATCTATCACCTCACACAGTTGCCATTTGTGTGTATGGTAAGAACACTTAAGATCCACCTTAACAAATTTGAAGTATACAGTACAGTATTGTTAACCACAGTCACCATGCTATGCATTAGTTATTCAGAACATATTTATCTTGCATAATTAAGATTCCATACTCTGACCAACATCTCATTTCTCCCACCCCCCAACCCCTGGAAACCACCATTCTCTGTGCTTCTGTGGTTTGACTGTTTTTCATTCCACGTAAAAGTGAGATCGCACAGTATTTTTCTTTCTGTGTCTAGCTTATTTCATGAGCTTAATGTCCTCCAAGTTCATCCATATTGTTACAAATGGCAGGATTTTCTTCTTTTTTTAAGGCTGAAAAATATTTCATTACATATTTATATATATTATATATTTGTATATAATAGAGTATTATATATCATTATATTACTTATATTTACATATTATTAATTCATATAATTATATTAATAATTAATTATATATAATTGTAATCATATAATTAAATAATAGATAATTACATATAACATATTTATATAATATGTATTATATAATGGAATATTTTATATTTATAATAGAATTATATATATATTTTTTCTTCATTCACCCATTAACAGACATTTAGGGTGTTTCCATATCTTGGCAACTCTGAATAATGCTACAGTGAACATAGGAGTACAGGTATCTCCTTTGACATACTGTTTTTATTTCCTTTTGATATATATACCCAGAAGTGGGATTACTGAATCCCATGAGTTCTATTTTTAATTTTTTGAGGAACCTCCATACTCTTCTCCACAATGGCCATACCAATTTACACTCCCAGAACAATGTACAAATGTGTTTCTTTTCCTCCACATCTTCACTAACACTTACCTTTTGTCTTTTTGATAATAGCCATTCTAACAGGTGTGAAGTAATATCTTACTGTGGTTTTGATATGCATTTCTCTGATGATTAGTGAGTTAATGACCTTTTCATATACCTGTTGCCTTTTGCATGTCTTCTTTTAAGAAATGTCTATTCAGGTTTTTTACCCATGTTTTGATCAGGTTATTTGGCTTTTTGTTACTGAGTTCTTTTAGTATATTTTGTATATTAACATAGTTTGCAAATATTTTCTCCCATTCTGTAGGTTACCTTTTCACTCTGCTAATTATTACTTTTGCTGTGAGAAAGCTTTTTAGTTTGAGGTAATCTCATTTGCCTACTTTTGCTTTTGTAGCCTGTGCTTTCAGTGTCATATCCCAAAAAAATCATTGCTCAGACAAATGCTATAAAGATTTTCTGTATGTTTTCTTCTAGTTGTTCTATGGTTTCAGATCTTATGTTTAAGTTTTTAATCCATTTTGAGTTGATTTTTATATATGGTGTGAGGAAAGGTTCTAATTTTATTCTTTTTGCTCTTTTGCACCATTTATTGAGGAGATTATTCTTTCCCCATTGTGTATTCTTGGCACCTTTGCTGAAGATCAGTTGACCATATATGTGTGGTTTTATGTCTGGGCTTTCTAACTGTTCCATTGGTCTGTTTTTATGCCAGTGCCATACTGTTTTGATTAATATAGCTTTGTACTATATTTTGAAAACAGGAAGCATGATGTCTCCAGCTTTTTTCTCCTTGCCCAAGATTGCTTTGACTATTCAAGCTTTTCTGTGGTTTCATATGAATTTCAGGATGACTTCTTTCTACTTCTGTAAAGAACACCATTGGAATTTTGATAACAAGTGCATTGAATCTTTAGATCACTTTGGGTAGTATGGACATTTTAGCAATATTAATTCTTCCAACCATAAATATGAATGTCTTCCCATTTATTGGTGTCTTCCTTATTTTCCTTCATCAATGATTTAAAAATTCACTGTATGTCTTTCACCTCTTTTGTTAATTTTATTCCTAAGTACTTTATTCTTTTTTCACTATTATCAGTGGGATTGTTTTCTTAATTTCCTTTCAGATAATTCATTGTTTATATATAGATAACTCACTGATTTTTGTATGTTGCTTTTGTTTCTGCGACTTTGAATTCATTTATTAGTTCTAACAGTATTTTTGTTGTTGTTGAGACAGGTTCTCAGGCTGGAGTGCAGTAGCATGATCATGTTTGAGTGCAATAGCATGATCATGGTTCACTGCAGCCTCATCCTCCCTGGGCTCAGGTGATCCTCCCACCTCAGCCTCCCAAGTAGTTAGGACTACAGGTGCACATCACCATGGCTGCCTAATTTTTGTACTTTTGTGGAGATTGTATTTTACCATGTTGCTCAGGCTGGTCTCGAACACCTGGGCTCAAGCAGTCCACCTGCTTCGGCCTCCCAAAGTTCTAAGATTATATGCATAAGCCACTGTGCCAGGCCTACTGTTAGTTTCTTAAAATATAAAGGTATGTTGTTTATTTGAGATATTTCTTTTTTTTTTTTCTTTTTTGACAGGGTCTCACTCTATTGCTCAGGCTGGAGTGCAGATGCAATCATGGCTCACTGCAGCCTCGAACTTCTAGGTCCAAGCGATCTTCCAGCCTCACCTCCCTAGTGGCTGGGATTACGGGCACACACTACTACAACTGGCTAATTTTTTTAAAAAAATAGAGATAAGGTCTCACTATGTTGCCCAGGCTGATTTCAAACTCCTGAACCCAAGTGATCCTCCCACTTTGGCCTCCCAAAATGCTGAAATTATAGGTGTGAGCCACTGCATCTGGCTCTTTTTAATATAAACATTTATTGCTATAAACTTCCTTCTTAGTACTGTATGTCATAAATGTTGTGTTTCCATTTTTGTTTGTCTTGGGGTATTTTTTAAATTCCCTTTTGATTTTTTCTTCAACCCAATGGTTGTTCAAAAGTGCAGTGTTTATTTTTCATGTATTTGTGAATTTTTCTATTTTTTATGGTTGTTACCAGAGTTGCTGTTGGGTATGGCTCCTATCAGGTCCCTTGCAGGATGGGGCTGGTGGCAAAATTGCAGCTAAGTGGGGCAGGAGCCAGGTCCATAAGAGGGCATGAAAGATTCCAGGTCCCCAACCAGGACCATACCACAGCCACTGGGCCTCAGGCCTGCCTTCTTAAAGTGGCCCTTCTGGGTTTTGATGTCCACCAGTGTTTTGCAACCTCCTACCTGGATCCTAAGGCTCCTACAAAGGCACATTTGTCCATGGATGATCATCAAATTATTGTTTTTGTAGGGGTATGAGAGCTGGGGACCTCTTATTTCACTACTTTGCTCATGTCATTCTTGGTATAATTTATTGAGTCATCATGTTTCACATTTACCGAACAAGGGTGATGAATAAGAAAAGAAACAAAATCAAATTTCAGCTGTCACTTATCTAATTAGTGGGCTTTCCATTGATGTAAAAGAATAGTGAGCTTGGGAAGTTCCTACAAAATCATCATTTATTTTCCTTTTTTAGGACATTGGTTCAGTCCAATATCATATGTTAATGCCTCATGTTCCCTTTGTAACCTTTCTGAACTCACTAAGTTTCCATTTCTTATAATATCTGGGCAGGGGGGTGGGGAGTAAGCAAGCAAAACTGAAATCTCATTCAGACTAGTTCTGCAAGAAATTAAGCCCCTTTCTAAATATTTCTAAAGGTGAAGAATTAGAGGTGCCTCGTCTCTCTCTAAGCTGCTTCTAGCTTTTGCTTAGTGACTTCTATCTCATCTCTGTTCCTACTGGCTGTTGTGTTCTCTTGGCATTTTTTTGACCCAGACATCAATGTAGCTGCTTCCCACTACCTCCCCTGCAGATACCACTAATACAGGGCTTTATAGATAAGGAGATTCCCTAAATGTTTGCAGATAACAAAGGGGAAATACTGCACAAGACCAAAGAGTAACAAAGCTGACCATCACTGCCTTGGGTATATTTTACCAACTGGCACCCCAATTCTTGACTACTGGGATCACTAGGGAAAATCCAAAAACTCCAATATTAAATTATTGAGGCTGAGTAATTTCTCTCCTTTTGTCTTGACAAGGACCAGGGAGCTCATTTATAACCAAAAGGGCTATTCAAGCATTTTCTTAAAGAAAAGGATTGTTTTCTTTCTGAAAATAAATTCCCTTTCCCAAAGGCAAAATTGCTTGAAGTGTTTTTAAACAGCATTTACCCCAATACTTTTTAAATGATCATGTTTTTTAACTAAACATCAATGTATGTGGTCTGACAAGTTTTTTTCAATATATAAATATATCTATATGAAAAACCTTTCAAGGTTTTAAAATTAAATTAGATCACAGAGCATGCTTAATGGAGCCTCAGTTTTCTCATCTATAAAACTATGGATGCTATGATCTACCTTACAAAACAATTGTGCTATAAATGAGTCACAAAATATGCAAATATTGTAGGCACCTAGCCTGGTTTCTGGCACACAGAGCACACTCACTGTGTTAGCTGACCTTACAATGATAAAAGTAAAATTAAAAGAAATTAAGAGTGTCCTGAAATATTTGGGTGGGAATTACCACACCTTACCAAATACGTGAGTCTCTCTCCATATGTGGTGTTTCAAAAGTTACTTAGAGGAGAACAGGGATCTTGACACTGCTTCTTTCCAAAACAATCTTTCTTCTCCCTATATCACCCCTTCATTACTTTAGCATATTATCTTGTGATCAAAGACATAAAAATTGTCTATTAACTTTTTAATTGATACATATTTATGGGGTACATGTGATACTTTGTTATATGCATAGAATGTGTAATGATCCAGTTAGAATATTTGGGGTATCTGTCACCTCAAGTATTTATCATTTTTATGTGTTGAAAACATTTCAAGTCCTTTCTTCTAGTTATTCTGAAATACTTAATACATTGTTGTTAACTACAGTCATCCTACTCTGCTATTGAACATTAAGACTTCTTCAATCTTACTGTATGTTTCTATCCATTAATCAAACCCATCTCCCAAACCCCACCCACACATCCTTCCCAGCCTCCAATGTCTATCATTCTACTCTACCTCCGTGAGACCAACATTTTTTAGCTCCCACATATTAGTGAGAACATGCAATGTTTATCTTTCTGTGCATGGCTTATTTCATTTAACATAGTGACCTCCAGTTCCATCCATGTTGTTGCAAATGACATAAGATCATTCTTTTTTATGGCCAACTAGTGTTTCATTGTGTATATATACCACCTTTTCTTCATTTATTCATTCATTGATGGACACTTAGATTGATTTTACATCTTTGTCATTGTGAATAGTACTGCTTGTTACATGGGCTTGTAGATATCATTTTGATGTACTGATTTTTTTCCTTTGAAGAAATTTCTAGTAGTAGGGATTACTGAATCATATGGTAGTTCTATTTTTAGTGTTTTGAGATATCTCCATACTGTTTTCCATGGTGGCTGTATTAATTTACATTACCACCAGCAGTGTATGAGTTCCCTATTCTCCACATCTACACCAGCATCTGTAATTTTTTGTCTTGGGGTAATAGCCATTCTGACTGAGGTGAAATGATATTTCATTTTCATTGAGATTTTGATTTGCATTTCACTGTTGATAGTGATGTTGAGCACTTTTTGATAGACCTGTTGACCATTTGTATGGGCTCTTTTGAGAAATGTCTATCCATGTCTTTTGCCCACTTCTTAATGGTATTATGTGTTTTTTCTGTAAGTTGTTTGCATTCCTTGTATATTATGGATATTAGTTCCTTGTCAGATGAAGAGTTTGCAAATATGTTCTCCCATTCAACAGGTTTTCTCTTCACTCTGTTGATTGTTTCTTTTGCTGTGCAGAAGCTTTTAGTTTAATTAAGTCCCATTTGTCTATTTTTGTTTTTGTTGTCTGTGCTTTTGAGGTCTTAGCCATAAAATCTTTGCCTAGACCAACATCCTAAAGTGTTTTTTATGTTTTCTTCTAGTAGTTTCATACTTTTGAGTCTTACATTTTTGTCTTTAATCTATCTTGAGTTGACTTTTGTGTATGGTGAGAGACGAGGGCCCAGTTTCATTCTTCCGCATGTGACTATCCAATTTTCCCAGTACCCTGTACTAAACAGACTGTCCTTTCCCCCATGTATGTTCTTTGCATCTTTGTCTCAAATGAGTTGGCTATAAATATGAGGATTTATTTCTAGGTTCTCTATTCTATTCCATTGGTCTATGTGTCTGCTTTTATTACCAATACCATGCCTTTTTGACTACTATAACCTTGTAATATATTTTGAAGTCAGGTAGTGTGGTGCCTCCAGCTTATTTCTTTTTGCTCATAATTGCTTTCGCTATTTGGGCTTCTTTTGGTTCCATATGAATTTTAGGATTGTTTTGTTCTATTTCTGTGAAGAATGCCATTGTTATTTTCCTAGGGATTGCATTAAATCTATAGATTGCTTTTGGAAGTATGGTTATTTTAATAATATTGATTCTTCTAATCCATGTTCATGGAATATCTTGCTGTTTGGTCATTTGTCTGTGTCCTCTTTAACTTATTTCATCAGTGTTTTGTGATTTTCCTTGTGGAGTTCTTTCACCTCCTTGGCTAAATTTATTCCCAGGTTTTTTGTTTGTTTGTTTGTTTGTTTTTTTAGCTATTGCAAATGGAATTGCCTTCTTGACTTCTTTCTCAGCTAGCTGAAAATATGTTGATTTTGTATTCTGCAGCTTTACTGAATTTATTGGTCAGTTCTAAGAGTTTTTTGGTGGAATCATTAGGGTTTTCTAGAAATGAGATTATGTCATCTGCAGAGAGGGATACTTTGACTCCCTCTCTTCCAACATGGATGCCTGGTACTTCTTTCTCTTGCCCAATTGCCGTGGCTAGGAATCCATTACTGTGTTGAATAGTAGTGGTGAAAATGGGCATCCTATCTTTTTCTAGTTCTTAGAGGAAAGACTCAGTTTTCCCCCATCCAGTATGATGTTAGCTGTGGGTTTGTCACTTAAGGTCCTAATTGTGTTGAAGTATGTTCCTTCTATGTCTTGTTTTTTTGAGAGTTTTTTTTTTATCATGAAGTGATGTTGAATTTTATTAACTGCTTTTTCTGCATCTATTGAGATGACTATATGGTTTTTGTCCTTTATTCTGTTGATGTGATGTATCATGTTTACTGATTTGTGTAGGTTGAATCTTTGCATCCCTGGAATAAATCCCATTTGATCATGGTGAATTTTTTTTTTTTTTTTGAGATGGAATTTTGCTCTTGTTCCCCAGGCCAGAGTGCAACGGCACGATCTCAGCTCACTGCAACCTCTGCCTCCTGGGTTCAAGTGCTTCTCCTGCCTCAGCCTCCCAAGTAGCTGGGCTTATAGGCCTGTGCCACCATGCCTGGCTGATTTTTGTATTTTTAGCAGAGATGAGTGTTTCACCATGTTGGCCAGGCTGGTCTCAAACTCCTGACTTCAGGTGATCCACCCGCCTCAGCCTCCCAAAGTGCTGAGATTACAGGCGTGAGCCACCGCGCCTGGCTGAATGATCTTTTTAATGTGCTATTAAACTGGGTCTGCTAGTATTTTCTTGAGAGTTTTTGCATGTGTGTTCATCAGGGATATTAACCTGTAGTTTTGTTGTTTTGTTGAGTCTTTGTCTAGTTTTGGTACCAGGGTGATGCTGGTCTTATAGAATGAATTAGGAAGAATTTCTTCCTCTTTAGTTTTTCTGGAATAGTTTGAGAGTTTGAGGAGAATTGTTGTTAGTTCTTCTTTGTAAGGCTAATAGAATTCAGCAGTGAAGTCATCCTGTCCTGGATTTTTCTTTGTTGGGAGACTTTTTTTTACTGCTTCAATCTCATTACTCATTATTGGTTTGTTCAGTTTTTCTATTTTTCCTGATTCAACCTTGGTAGGTGGTTTGTGTCCAGAAATTTATTCGTTTACTCTAGATTTTTCAGTTTGTTAGTGAAAGAGTTTCTTTTGATCTTTTGTATTTCTGTGGTATCACTTCTGATGTTTTCTTTTTTATTTCTGATTTTGTTTACTTGGGTCTTCTCTCTTTTTTTTTTCTTGGTTAATCTAACTAGTGGTTTATAAAATTTATCTTTTCAAAAAGCCAACTTTTATTTTTTATTATTTATTTATTTATTTATTTTGAGACAGGGTCTCACTCTGCCACCCAGGTTGGAGTGCAGTGGCACAATCTCGGTTCACTGCAACTCTGCCTCCTGGGCTCAAGTGATTCTCTCACCTCAGTCTCCCAAGTAGCTGGGACCACAGACATGTACTAATTTTTTTGTATTTTTGGTAGAGATGGGGCTTTGTTATGTTGCTCAGGCTGGTCTTGAACTCCTGGGCTTAAGCAATCCTCCCACCTTACCCTCCCAAAGTCCTAGGTGTGAGCCACTGCACCCAGGCAAAACCAATTTTTCATTTCATTGATTCTTTGCATTATTTTTTAGTCTCTATTTCTAATTCTGCTATGATCTTTATTATTTCTTCACTTCTACTACTTTGGGGTTTGATTTGTCCTTGCCTTTTAGTTCCCTGAGATCCATAATTAGATTGTTTATTTGAAATCTTTTTACTTTTTTGATGTAGGTGTGTATTGCTATAAACTTCCCTCTTAGCACTGTTTTTTCTGCATCCCATAGGTTTTGGTTTACTATGTTTCAATTTTCATTTATTTCCACAATTTTAAAAGTTTTCCTCCTTAATTTCTTCCCTGATCAAATGATAATTTAGGAGTATGTTGTTTAATTTGCATGTATTTGTACAGTTTTCAAAGTTCCTCTTGCTATTGATTTCTAGTTGCATTCCACTGTGGTCTGAGAAAATACTTACATGATTTTTTTTTAAGTTGTGGAGACCTGTTTTGTGGCCTAACATACGGTCTATCCTAAATAGTGTTCCATGTGCTAATGAGAAGAATGTGCGTTTTGTAGCTGTTGGAATGTTTTATAAATGTCTGTTATGTCCATTTAGTCTAATGTGTGGTTTCAATTCAATGTATGTTTGTTAATTTTCTGTCTAGATGATCTATCTGATGCTGAGAGTAGGGTGTTCAAGTCCCTATTATTGTTGTATTGGAGTCTGTCTGTTCCCTTAGATCTAATGATATATGCTTTATATATCTGAGTGCTCCATTTTTGGGTGTGTCTGTGTTTTGAATTGTTATATTCTCTTGCTAAATTGATCCCTTTATTATTATATAATAGATTTCTTTGTTTCTTTTCATTGTTTTTGACCTGAAGTCTGTTGTCTGATGCAAGAATAGCTATTCCTGCTTACTTTTGGTTTCCATTTGCTTGGAATGTCTTTGTTCCATTCCTTTTCTTTCAGACTTTATGTGTCTTTACATGTGAGGTGAGTTTCTTGTAGGCAGCATATAGTTGGGTCATTTTTTAATCCATTCAGTCAGTGTATATCTTTTAACTGTATCATCTATTTATATTCAAGGCTATTTTTGATATGTGATGGCTTATTCCTATCATTTTATTAATTGATTTCTGATTGCTTTATATATCTTTTATTCTTTTCTTTTTACTTATTGTTTATCCTTGTGATTTTGTGGTTTTCTATAGTGGTAACAATTGAATTCTTTATCTTCTTTATTTGTGAGTTTCTTCTACTAGTGGCTTTTATACTTTCATTATTTTTCTGATGGTAGATATTATCCTTTGACTTCCAGCTGTAGGACTTCCTTAAGCATTTCTTTTAGGGCTTGTCTAGTGACGATAAGTTCCCTCAGCTTTTGCTTGTCAGGAAAGACTTTATTTCTCCCTCATTTATGAAGAATAAGTTTCCTAGGTATAGTGTCTTTGACTGGCAGGTTTTTTTCCTTTTGGCACTTTGAATATATCATTTTATTATTTCCTGTCCTATAAGGTTTCTGCTGAGAATCTACTGTTAGTCTGAAGCAAGTTCCCTTATAAGTGACTAGATGCTTTCCTCTTTCTGTTTTAAGAATACTCTCTTTGTCTTTGACCTTTGACAGTTTGACTATAATGTGCCATGAAGATCTTTTTAAATTGTTATCTATTTGAGGATCTCTGAGTTTCCTGTATCTCAATATCTAAATCTCTTGCCAGACTTGGGAAGTTTTCAGTTATTATTTTGTCAAATAGGTCTTCCATCCCTTTCATTTCCTCTTTGCCTTCTGTTTATAGCCAAAGAAATCATACGAAGATTACACTACTGCATGCACCCAGAATCAAAGCCAAAGAGCCCTACCCAATCAACATCATATATATATCTTCAGAAAAAAGTTCTCCTCTACAAAAGCAAATTCAAAGAATTGGAAGAAGTAACTGTTACACCAGATGCACAGACAAAAATGTAGGAACACAAGAAACATGAAAAAGCAAGGCAATATGCAAATCAAAACCACAATGAGATAACATCTCACACCAGTTAGAATGGCAATCATTAAAAAGTCAGGAAACAACAGGTGCTGGAGAGGATGTGGAGAAATAGGAACACTTTTACACTGTTGGTGGGACTGTAAACTAGTTCAACCCTTGTGGAAGTCAGTGTGGCGATTCCTCAAGGATCTAGAACTAGAAATACCATTTGACCCAGCCATCCCATTACTGGGTATATACCCAAAGGACTATAAATCATGCTGCTATAAAGACACATGCACACGTATGTTTATTGCAGCACTATTCACAATAGCAAAGACTTGGAACCAACCCAAATGTCCATCAATGATAGACTGGATTAAGAAAATGTGGCATATATACACCATGGAATACCATGCAGCCATAAAAAATGATGAGTTCATGTCCTTTGTAGGGACATGGATGAAGCTGGAAATCATCATTCTCAGTAAACTATCGCAAGAACAAAAAACCAAACACCACATATTCTCACTCATAGGTGGGAATTGAACAATGAGAACACATGGACACAGGAAGGGGAACATCATACTCTGGGGACTGTTATGGGGTGGGGGGAGGGGGGAGGGATAGATTTAGGAGATATACCTAATGTAAATGACGAGTTAATGGGTGCAGCACACCAGCATGGCACATGTATACATATGTAACTAACCTGCACATTGTGCACATGTACCCTAAAACTTAAAGTATAATAATATAATTTAAAAAATTAAAAAAAAGAAATTCTAAGAAATTCTAAACCAGAAGTTTTTTTGATTGCTTTATGGTGTTCTGTATGTTACGTAGGCTTTGTTCATTCTTTTTTCTTTATTGTTGTTTGACTGGGTTATTTCAAAAGTCCTGTCTTTAAGTTCTGACTTTTTTTTCCTGTTTGATCTGATCTATTCTTGAAATTTTCAAATGTATTTTGCATTTTATTCAATGAATTTTTCAGTTCTAAAATTTTGTTCTTTTTGATGGTAGCTATCTGTCTTGGTATATTTCTCATTCAGAATCTGAATCACTTTCCTGATTTCTTATGTTATTTATCTGTGTTTTCTTATACCTCACTGTTTCTTTAATCGTATTATTTTGAATTCTTTTTCCAGAATTTCATACATTTTTTTCATTGAAATCTACTGCTGGAGAATTTTTATGTTCCTTTGGAGGTGTCATATTTCCTTGCTTTTTTCTGTCTGTTGTGTTCTTACATTATCTGTGCATCTGGTGTAATAGTTACTTCTACCAACTTTTTGCATTTCCTTTTGTAGGGGAGGACTTTTTTCTGAAGATGTGTCTATGGTATCAGCTGGATAAGGCACTTTGGCTTTGATTCTGAGTGCCTGCAATAGTGTGGTCTTCATATGATTTATTTGGCTATAAATAGCATTCAGTGGTATTTGTGGCTTAGGGTGCAGTTGTTAATGGAGGCTGTGGTGAAGTTTTGCTGAGGATGGAAACACCAGGTAAATCAGTCTGTGGGCTTCAGCAATGGCAGTGGCAAACTGAGCATTCCTGTCCTTGGGCCACAGGGCAGCATACACTGGCATCAGTGTTCACAGGTTCAGGTGGGTCAATTCTTGGGCCCCTTGAGGACTTGCTCAGGTGCTAGTAGTTGCCATGATGAACCTGGGTGGTGAGTAGGCTTCAGACCCTGAACAGCAAGGATGACATGGGCAATGGCAGTATCAGTGGTGGAACAACTGTCTGGCTCCTGAGCAGTCTGCACTGGTGTTGTGGGTGGCTGCAACAGGATGGGTGGGCCAGTCTCCAGGCCCACATGTGGCATGTGTGCGTAGGTGCCAGCTGTAGTGGTAGTGACACATTGGGTGGGCTCAACCTCAAGCCCTCTGGAGGAGTGTTTAGGTATCAATGATGGTGGATGGGGTTAGGTAATCCTTAGGCCCCCGGGAAGCATGCTTGGGCATTGGAAAGGGTGAAGCTGGGCCAGGAGGACCTGTCCTCAGGTCCCTGGTGGCACATGCAGGTGCTGGCTGTGGTAGGCAGGGGTTGGGTGATCCTCAGGCCCTGGAGGAATGCGTAAATGAGTGCAGGCGGCAGCAGCTTCACTGCAGCCCTACTAGGGAGGGAAGGGTTGCTTTGAGTGGCAGAAGCAGTAGGCAGGTGGCTGGGGAGCATGAATTTCAGCCCCAAGCGGCAGTGGCAGGTGGGAGTGTCTGTCCTCAGGGCTCATGAAAATGTGCAGCAGTTTGCACTTCAGCCTTGGTGGTCAAGAGGTTCTTCCATGGCTAGAATTGCAGGAGTATGTGTTGAGAATGTAGACCACTGGGGGTCTCTGACCTACCCTTTTCCTGCATTGGAGAGCCTCTCCATACTCCCAGCCAACCAGGCTGCCTTGCTTTCCTCTCCTTCCTTGCTTTAGGTGTTTCCTATCGCTTTCCTGTTGCATTCCAGTGTTCCCTCTTAGATGTTCTATTCTAAATGTGATTATCCACTCACTGTTTCAGTTCTTTGCAGAGGAAGCAAGTACCAGATGCCATCTTGAAGCCTTGTGTCTATTAACTTTTATTTTCATTTTCAAACTATAAAATTCCTGTTATTTTCTTAATTCAACATGCTTTTATGAATGTAACAATATTTATAAGCATTTTAGTTCATATAGAGCCTCATTGTCCCAATCTTTCTTATCCATTAACCCTTCTAGCAATGTGGGTTTTTTTTTTTTTTTAATATAATCATTATGACTAGGGAAAAGAATGTTATCCAGTAGTTTTCCCCTAAGTTAAACAAGAATTCCTTCTCACCTGCTAAATTGAGTCACCCTGCTAAGGTCCCCATGAGCCCCTTTTCACTTTCTGTATTACTAAGCCCTTTGCCCAGCCTGACTAGATGGCAGCCATTTCGTGTGGGTCAGAGGGTTTTTAAGGCCTTTTTTGGAACTCTCCTTTTCTCTGGCTCAGGTATAAATGGTAATACCAAAAGGTAGTAGATGGTATTTTAAGGAGACTGCTAGTGGACCTTCAAATGCTTTTCATTTCAAAACTTTAATTTTAATAATATTGCTCTCTTAGCTTGGGCTCCCTTAAAATCATAGCCTGAGACTAGACACAAGGACTTGGTGCAGGTGGTTTATTTGGGAGGAGATCCCAAAAAGCAGAGGTGAAAGAAAAGGGAGAGAGTGAGACAGGGAAGAATGAAAAGCCACTGAGTGTGCATCATTAAAGTTGCTGCTTTGGGCAACAGGGGCTCAATTCTTCTGTGACCTTTGGCAAGTGTGCAGAATGCCTTCTAGAATGTTCCCTCCAAAAGAGGAGTGGCTAGACATGCTTACTAGCTCTCATTCTTCACTGGTTAGAGATGGCTCCTAGGGCATTACCTATCCATACTTGCAGGTTGTACTTGCTTGGGGGCTGACTGGGCTCCCAGCTTCAGAGATGGCTTTGAGGCAAAAAAACAGGGAAGCCTTTTTCATGTTTCAAGAGGGCATTGTCATGGGAACCCACGTTGCACTCTCTACCAGATCTGTGACAAAATCATAGGTGTGCTGAGGGGATTTGTTACAGGGTGCCAAAAGCATCAGCTATGAGCACATTGTCCCTTCTGAATTGACTGTTCCCCATTGTCCCTGTGGGAGCACTTCCCCACCAATGGATCATCTGGTCATTGCAGTCCAGTCCACATGACATTGATGGGGAAGGTCACTGCTATTAGCCTCCCTTGACTGATGTCAGGGCTCTAAGGATCACTCTCCTCCATCTTCCTTCCAATCTAGCCCCTTGTCCGTATCCTCCCTCTGTGGAGCTCACCTGTGTCTGGAAGGAGTTGTGCAACCTCAAGTGGCCTCAGTGAAAGCTGCAGTTGAAGAGAGCAATTCAGTTGACCACAAAGGAATGTGACAGAGAATCATCCAATGCTGCCTAGAACATCTCTCCTGCTCACCTCACCTGGCATGCTCACATGCAGCCATGTGGTCAGGGCAATTCCGAGGCTGAGTTCAGTGCCACCCTGTGCTGCCCCTTGCCGGTGAACTTGTCACACTTGTTTACACATGCTTGCAGGCCTCTTTCTTATGGGCATCAGCAGCTTGTTGAGGACCATTCTATGTCTTCATTTTGTGCTCAGAACCTAATGTAGTGCCTGGACACAAAGGGTTCTCAGCAAACACTTGTGGATACAAAGGAGGGAGGGAGGGAGGAAGGGAAGAGGGAAGTCGGTTGCTAGGAGATAAAATGATTTGCTTATAGCACAGTTGCCAAAAATAAGTCACAAGTAGGGACTTCCCAGAACTAACCATTTAGTGCAATACTTAGCTGAAATCTATTGCAAAATGCAGTACTTACTTAGGCACTTACTTTTGTCTTTATTGTTTTTTAAGAAAGAGATGCTCCAAAGGTCAGTGACTCAGACCACTAGGTGACTTGGCTGTGGTTTCCTATGAGTCAAGCCTACCAGACAGTAGAGGACAGAGGTGAACAGGAAACTGGGCCAGAGAAAAACCAGAGAAACAGAGAGTCAACACAGACGTCAAGGAGGCTTCCGCCCAGCTCTCTCAGGCCAAAGGGGCAGACAAACCCGTGAACTCCCAGACATTCATGTCCAAGTGAATGCAGCTATACAAACTTCAGCTTGAAAACTACTCTCAAATAGCAGGTGGGGAGAACAGGTAGTAAATGCCTGGGGTTATGGCCACTTTCTTTCCCAGCAGACCTCCGTCCCAGTGAGAATGCAGGAAGGGTAGATAAGAGAGCAAAGTGGGCAGTTTTTCTTATTTATTTTTTTGGGTAAAGAAAAACAAAACAAGATGTGAACACGCATATCTTCACAAACTGTAAAATTTATCTCTGTCCTCTATTCTCTGCATCCTTCTCCCTACTCTAACATCTTAACAATCCTAATATTTGCCTATTGTTACACAAAATATCCGCCAGTAGATATCAACATACCAATTTAAGAAAAAAAAACAAGAAAAAATACTTTACTGTATTTCCTTGAAAGCACAATGACATGAGGCATCTTTGAAGAGAAGAAGCTGCCACAATCCTATGCCTCCTCGTACCCCCTACTGGCTGTGTAGGCTTGTCTGATCTAGCCCTCTGGATGTGAACAAACTACAGCAACAGGGAGAAGCAGAGATGCAAAAGAGTTAATTATACAAATTGCTGAGTGTGCACAGGAAAAACATACTACATTTGTAACTGTGTTGCCAGTGTACAAAGCACTTTCCCATATTCCTCATAATCCAACAACAATCCTGAAATCATCACTATTTACGAGGCAGAAACTGAAGGAACAGTAAATGGCATGTCCTATGCCATACAGCTAATACCAGGCAGATCCTGGCATTGAACTAGAGTTGTCTGGGCCTAGACCGAATGTTGTTTCCAGGATTCTGCAGCAAACTCTACCAGCTAGGTACCTACAGCCGCCCCTAACCTGCCTTCTGTCTCCTGAGACTGTGTTTATACCTCAGTCCCAGCATGCAATAACCGTAACAGGTAATAAGCACCTTGGAGAAACACCAGCTGCACCCAAAAGAGAGCCTGGTTCTGATAATTCTGCTTCACTAACTTCTAGAAGAAAGAGAATGAACAGCTTAGGTTAACATTTAGATGAAATTAGAAAAAAAAAAAAGTGTTAAGGGAGTTGAATATTTGTTAAAGGTCCTTGAACATGCAATTCTAAAAGAAAAGGAAGCTCAGAGAAAGACACTGGGATCTTCCAGAACTCAGAAGAGCCTAGGACCTGAGATACAAAGCTCTAGAACCAGGGAAACCAGAAAACTTCACCTACAAAATTCCATGTGCTGCACTGGGCCCTCAGCCCACACACATGCCTAATTCTACATCTTGGCTCTCCAGTCTTCTTCACAGACAGTGCTTGGTGCCTGGGGCCTTTCCAAGAAGAAAGGTGTTATAGTGTAAGGCTCTGGTGCCAGTCATGTTGGACTGCCCTTTCTAACACAAGACTGTTGTAGAGAAGAAGAGGAGGTCTGGTGTGCTCCAGGGACCACCCCTTAGCATAGGCCACTGCAGATGCAGCATGAACATGCTGAGGTCAGCAGGGCAGCCAGGGCTCTATTAAAATTCTAGGCCAGTTGGCACAAAAAAGAGAATAAGAATAGGGTGTTAGTTGGAGCCCTGCACACTGAGCTGGCCTGTGGTTTTAAATATCATGCAAATGCTGACAAGTCTCAAAGGTATATTTTCAGCCCAGACCTCACTTCCTAGCTCTAGACTCACTAGATGATATCACACATTTGGATATATCATATTATCTCAAACTGAGTTTGTTTAAAATGAAACCTATAACCCATTCCTCTCACCAAGCATCCACCAGTTGCTCAGGTGAGAATCTGGAATTTGTCCCTGAGTTTCTCTCTCCTTCTCATTCCCACAGTTAGTCCATCACCATGTCCTATTATGCTTCCAAATTCATTTACCTCTTTTCACCTCCAAGGCCATCTCCCTAGGCCCAGCCCCCACCTCCTCCTACCTGAATCCTTGAAATCACATCCTTACTGGCCTTCCAGCTTCTATTGTGCTCTGACAAGAAAGCCAGAATGGCCTTGCCAAAGCTCAAAGCAGACTGTCCTTCCTTGGGTCTAAATCCTCCAATGGCTTCAGAACAGAATCGATCGAAACTCTAATGGGGCCAGCAAATCCTTGCGGGCTCCAGCTCCAGCTGTCACCAGCCTCACTTCAAACTCCTTTTTCCCTACTTACATTCCAGCCCCTTCTTCCCCTGTGACACCAAACCCTTTCTGACTTCAAGGTCTCTACACTGTTGTACCCTCTCCCTGGAATTCCTCCTTCTCTCCTACCTTTTGTGGGGCTATTTCCTTCTTATCCATCCAGTCTCAGCATAAGTGCCATCTCCTCAGACCTTCCCAGAGGCCTTTCCTCACCATCAAAAGATGATCCTTCCTATTATCCTCTCTCATAGAATCCAGCTGTTTTCTTTCGTAGCAGACATTATAATTTGCTATTATAAGCTGATTTGGTTTTCTTCTTTAATGTTTGACCCTCTGTCTAGACTGCAAGCTTCATGAGGGGTGAGACCATGTCTGTTCTATTTATCCCTATATCCTGAGAGCCCAGCACAGGGCCTGGTATATAATAAGGGGTCAATAATAGTTATTGAGTTAATAAATAAATACATTTAAAATAAATACATAAAATAAAAATAATGAAAACTAATTTGTTTCTTGTTCTCTCAAGAGAGCTTCTGCCCAGACCACACCCCACCCCTGCAACCCTTGATCTTTCTCAGTCTACCGTTGGCTCTGAGCAGTCCACACAGTTTAATGCTACATCAGGATGAGTACGCAAAGAGAAGCAAGAAAATCCCTCCCTTGATCATGAGCCACAGCCCTTCCCATCATTCCTTCCTTCCCTCCTTTCCTCGTTTATTAATTTAATTGATGAGCCCATATGTAATAAACATAATCATAACATAACAATAGCTACATTTATGGAGCTTCTACAATTTGTTGGGCACAGTCCTTTATCTAGATTTTCTTATTTGATAATCTTTGGAGCCCTATAATGCAGTTACTTGTATTTGTTCTACTTTACAGAGAAAAAAATCAAGGCTTGGTGAATTAAGTTACCTTCTCTAGGTCAGATATTAGTAACTGGCAGAGCCAGGATATCTGTTTGGTGCAGTAAGTCTAAGGCTTCAACCAATAAACCACACCACTTTCCAAATGTTCACGCCTATTAAATGTACTTTAAGATTCACCCGACAACTATTGAGCCCCCACAGATAAACCAAGCATTGTGCAAAGTGTTTGTGTGCACCTTCCTGTCTTATTGCCACAAGAACCTTGTAAGATGGGTCTTTATTATTCTCATTTTTGCAGAAAGGGGACTGAGATCAGGATTGTTGAAGCACCTTCATATGGTTCTTTACGGAATATCAGGATTTGATGCAGCTCCCTCCCTCTGAAGCCATACTGTCTGCATTCTTGCATATTTTTCTTCTCTTCTCAGAGAAAGAAGCAGGCAGAACCAGAACTTGTGCATGCACACATTATGATCAGTGGAGTATAGCCTATTGGATTAAACCACTCCCAGAGAAGCCCTATTGATCTTATACCTCAAGAGTGGCTCGGGAAAGCCATGGGACAGGGGAGAGGCTTGAGTTTTGGAGCAGGACAGATGTCCATTTAATTCTTTGTTCCTCACTAACTGGGTGGCCTTGTGCAATCTATCCAATTCTCTGAGCCTCTGGCACCACTGAGAAAAAGGGTCCTGTATCAACATCATGGAGATTCTGTAGGAATTAACTAAGATCACAGAAAGCAAGCCCTTAATGCAGAGGTCAGCACATGGTAGGTTCTTGGTAACCTGCTTGGTATTTTTAACTTCCTGCCCACTGGGTTCTCAGGCCCAGGAGAGGAGACACTATAATTAGGCTATTCTGCTGTGGAATTCCTCAGAGCCTCATGCCTGTCTTTTTTCCTCCAATTGTCTCTCCTTTCCTTTCCCACCCACAATTTGAAACTGACTTTTCTGTCTGCAGGAAATGTGTTAAATGAGACAATGTTTGTGTTAGCGCCTTGTTTCAGGAGCTTTGCTGGCATGTTCCTCTCTTCTGGTCCTTGGGGAATGTCTGAAATGTGGTCAGGTGCGCCTGCTGACAGTCTCACAGGCACGACGCACACAGTTAGAAGAGAATTTCATTAGCAGAAAATAATATGACAGGGATGTATTTATAAGAGCACAGATTTTAGAGATGCAGGTTTGGGTCCACATCCCAGCATTGTTACTGGCTGTGAGCCTGAGGCTGTGTTATGTACTACCTCCAAATGTCAGTCTCCTCGTCCACAAAACTTCTAGGATTCTTATTTTCATTAGAATAATGAGAGACAGTGTTTTGAAACATCTAGGACAATGTTAGACCGGTTGTAGGTGTTTAACATTGTACATGGATTATTTTTAGAGTATCTAACAGTGCTTGGTATCTAAAACAGGGATTGATAAATTACAGCCGGCCCACAGGCCAAATCCAGCCTACCACTTGTTTTCATAAACAAAGTTTTATTGAGACACAGCCACACCCACTTGGTTACATATTATGGCTGATCAGTGGAGGCTATGGTTGCTTTCTCACTACAAGAGAATAGTGAAGTAGCTGCAACAGAGACCACGTGGCCTGCAAAGCCTGAAGTTTTTACTATCTAGCCCTTTGCAGAAAAGATTTGCTGATCCCTGATCTAAAACATGCTCTATGAATGCTTGGCACACAGCTGATGCTCAATAAATATTGGTTGAATAGAATATGCCTCTACCTCCTTAAACCAGACAGGAAGTCAGTTAGTTGGATGTGGAAATTCTCTTCAACAAACTCACCCCAAATCATAGATGCCCTCACTTACATGCTTGGTTGAAATTGTGAGTATTTCTTATTATCATAATTTTTGGGCAGATGCTCACTGAGCTCACACTCAGTCACTTCCACATTTCCTGGACACCCTGTATAGAGTTACCTTGATATCTCCTGGATCTCCAGGTGCCTGGGCCTCCTTGGCTCATGCCCACAGTTCAAATCTCAGAGCCTTAAAGGAAGAGACAAGAGAGAAAACACTAGACTTTCTGTTTTTAGCATGCCACCTTTCCTTTTTCTTAATATCTTTCTTTTCTCTCTGACATCTCCTCTCTAGCCTCTTCTCTCATCAACCAAAAATTCCCTTCAGGCTTCTCTTTGAGTTTCTCTTCATCATCCGTCCTGATCACCCTTCCTCCAGCATTGATTCCTGCTGGTGACAAGCTGTTGATTCAGTTTAAAAAAAAAAATCACCTTTGATAATTGGGGGAAAACTTTAAAAATTTGCTCCCTTCCTTACTGTCAACCTCTCCCTATTCTTCCTGAAGCAAGAAGGCTGCTGTAGACCCCAGGGTACAATGACCACGACAGGCACAGAGACCTCTCAGCAGTTGCCCAGTTAGTGTATCAATGGGATTAAGTTCATCTACATTAAAAGAGTACCAAAATAATCATGGCTTACCCATGATAGAAGCCTATTTTCCTATCATGGTAAAAGCCTGGAGATGGGCAACCTAGGGCTGCTCTGCCCTACAAAGACCTCAGGAATCCAAGTTTTCTCACCTTGCCACATTTCCTCCCTAGAATGGAGATCTTTGTCTTCACAGTACAAGATGGTGGTTGAAGTTTCTGCCACCACAGTCTCATTCTAGACAGCAGAGTAAAGAAGGAATGGAGACAAGGTGCAAATTGCATGCATCAATTTTTTTAAGGATGGTTCCCAGCAGCTGCTACCTGACACATCTGCTAATATCTCCTAGGTCACATGGGCACACTCAGTTGTAAGGAAATCTGGGAGGTAGAGCATTTATTCAAGTGGTCATATGCCCAGAAGAAAATGGTGGGAGGGAGGTATTTAGTAAGAAAGATGGGGAGAACAAATAAGATAGTGGGGAAAAAACAGTGAGTTGCATCCCTTAGGATTGTTTTTAGCTACAAATAACCAAAGCCCAGTCTTCAGTAGCTTAATCCATTAGGATTTTTATTCTTTAATTATAAAGAAGTCCAGAGATAGGGAGTCCAAGGTTTGACTTAGCAGTTCACTGTGTCATGCAGGACCCAGACTTTCACCTTGCCTCTTCCATATGCTGGCTTTATTTCCACAGGCAGTGGTCTTACGGGGCAAGACGGCTGCTGCAACTTCAGGAAACATATCCTCATGCTGTGCTCCAAAGGTAGGAGGGAAAAGGCAGTGGAAAAGCGTTTCGGCTTCTGATGCTCTTTTTTTTCCCCCATCCTTCTCCCCCAACCCAGGAAGTCCCTAGAAGTTTCCCCTTCCGTCTCCTTTGACAGCCTTTCTCTCATGCCCACCCCAGACCAATCACTAGCAAAAGGGAATGAGATTGCCAAGACTTGCTTGCATGACCTGCTGCCTGAACAAAATAGGACTTGGTTAGCAAGAGAGAAAAAAGGAAACCACTTTTTAGTAGAAATACAATAGAATGATCCACTGTTATCTGAGAGGGGGACAAACAGTCATTTTTTCCCTGCTGCCTTTAGGTGCATAATAATTAGATTCTTCCTGGATAAAAGGCAAGGAATTAATTGAATTTGGATCATATTCTCAACCTTCTTACAGCTGCTATTTGTTATCAACATGTTTTGTATCATTACAAAATCCAGAAGAAGTAAAATCTGCACCATAAATCTTTAGGCTTGAGCTTTCAGTTCAGTACTCTGCAACGTGCTGCCTCCACAATGCTCACAGCTATTTTCAGGTGAACGTTCTGTACAGAAAAAGCAACTTCCTAAAAATAATTTTGCAGTGGCAATCATGTATCTCCTAGAAATGATGCACGTTCTTTTGTTGATAGGGTCTGCAATCCTATGGCAGGGCCATCAGCCCCAACCAGACTGCTGGTGATAATGAGATTAAATTCCTCTCCACTGAAAATAGTCCTCACCATTACATCGAGCCCAAACAGCACTTTGTGATGTTACCCATCAGAGTATGACATTTGAAAAGCAGCAATGGACAAACCACATCTGGATTTGCAATGTAAAGATGGATACTTAGCATGACATGTAACTCGGCTCACTCAGATTTCATCTACATTCTTCCCTTAGACTGAAGAAAAGGGAAAATGATATCCCTTAGGTCTCCACCATGTGGTAGGTGTTTTATTAAGGCCCCATAATCATAAATAAAGTTGGTCTTGTTTCTGCCTGCAACTTGCCTGCAACTCCCCTCACAGGCTGGACAAGAATAGAACTGGATGTCTTAGGGCTTGGGGTCTGGGACTCTGAGCTCCAGAATTGGAAAGAGCCAAAGGGTGTACACAAGACAAATTCCTCAACGAACACAAAGAGTCCTGGCCTAAGAACCCAACAGTATTGCAGAGAAAGGAAAGAAATCATAGAAAAACTCAATAGATGAGTTTGCATAAATAAAGCTCAAGGGCACGAACAGTGTAAGATTAGCCTTAAAGATTTAGTTGGGGAAACAATTATTACTATTTCACAGGGGGCATCTGAGGTTCATGGAGGCCAAATACATTACCCCAGATAACACCACTAGCAGGTGGCAGAGCTGGTATCTGAACTCTGGATTAGTACTGGTCCTAAATTACTACTCTTTAACTGTACCACACAGCTTCTCTAAATGTGAGAGGAGCCACCTGGAAGGGATACTGAAAGACCTTGCTCCTGATGCTGAACCCTTAAGGCTGTAGGTGTAGCCACTACCTGAGCAGTGGAATTATAACTCCTTGTCCCCTCTTTGTCCTGGCTCATTTCCTTGCCTTCATTGTCCCTGGCATCCCATAGTTGAGTCCTCTGATTCTTCCACCTGCAAAATCAAGGTTAGTCTCAACAGAGACAGGAAGCATAACTGTAAGATTCTAACTCTCTAGAATTGTATTAAAAACTGTATTCTGAGGATTCTGTTAGCAGCAAGTTACCAAAACCAAACTTGATCCAACATGGATTAAAATAGTGATTCATTGGAAACACACTGGGGTACTCAAAGCAAGGGAAGGGCAACAGGGCAGCTGGACCTCAGGGA
This sequence comes from Pongo abelii, assembly GCF_028885655.2. NCBI lineage: Eukaryota > Metazoa > Chordata > Mammalia > Primates > Hominidae > Pongo > Pongo abelii. The sequence goes on along the minus strand of NC_085928.1, from coordinate 113,517,572 downwards.
TACCTGGACTCAGGGACACAATCACCACAGCATTCTCCTTCCCTCTCCTGTCACACAACTTCTAAACCCACTGGAATCTATAAAGTGCTGTGTTTCTGTATGCTAATGTTAACTAACAAGTTTCAGGGAGGGACTGGTCATCCAAGACAGAAGCAGGTTTAAAGGGTTGGGACTTTTAGCCCCACCTCCAACCTCCTGGGAGAGGAGAGAGGCTGAAGGTTAAGTTAATCACCAATGGCCAATGGTTTCATCAATCATGCCTACATAATGAAGTCTCCATAAAACCCCAAGAGGACAGGATTCAGAGGGCTTCTGGATAGGTGAACACTTGTAGGTTCCTAAAAGGTGCATGCCCAGAGAGGGCGTGGAAGCTCCATACCCCTCCCCCCATACCTCGCCCTATGCATCTCTTCATCTGTGTCCTTTGTTATGTCCTTTATAATAAACTGGAGTAAACCTAAGTAAGTATTTTCCTGAGTTCTGTGACTTGCTCCAGCAAATTAATCGAACCCAAAGAAGGAGGTCATAGGAACCTCAACTTGAAGTTGGTTGTTCAGAAGCTCCAGAGGCCCAGACTTGCTACGAGTGTCTGAAGAAGGGATGGGTGCATCTGACACTCCAGGTAGATAGTGTCAGAATTGAATTGAACACCCAGCTGGTATCTGCTGCTTGGTGTGTAGGGAAAAACCTCCACACATTTGGTCACAAAAGTTTTCTGTGTTGACGATTGTTGTGGTGTGAGAGCAGAGGAAAAATGTGGTTTGAGAGTTTTTCCTGAACAATTTAGACTCTGAAATGATGTCAACTCCCTGATTCTAAATATTGGTAATTTCAACAAATATCATTTGGTTTAATTGATGTTTTCTATTATTTTTCTCTTTTCTATTTCACAGATTTCCATTCTGATATTTATGATACTCTTTCTTCTGCTTACTTTGAGTTTAATTTGCTCTTATTTTTTCTAGTTTCTTATGATGGAAGCTAAGCTCACCTTTTCAAATATAGGCATTTAGTGCTATGAATTTTTCTCCAATCACTGCTTTAGTGGCCTCCCACAAATTTTGATATGTTAGTTTTTAAATTTTCACTCAACTCAAAATGCATTCTAATTTCTCTTTTTGATCTCTTTGAGTTATTTAGGAGTGTGTTACTTAGTTTCCAAATATTTGCAGATTTTCCAGATGTCTGTCTGTTATTGATTTCTAATTTAATATTTTGTAATCAGAAAACACTTTGTATGCTTCAAAACTTTGTAAATTTAACAAAACTTGTCTTATGGCCCAGAATAATATTGTCCATCTTGGTAGTCTCTATAGGAACTTGAAAAAAAATGTGTGTATTCTGGTTGTTGAGTAGAATATTCTATATATGTCAGTTAGGTTAAGTTGGTTGGTTGTGTTGTTCAACTCTCCTATATTCTTACTAATTTTCTGTTTGTTTTGTCAATTACTGAGAGAGAATGTTACTGAGATTTCTATTATTGTAAATTGTGTCTTCTTATATCCCAGAAATTCTGTTTTTGCTTCTTGTGCTTGAAGCTCTATTATAAGGTATATAAACATTCAGGTTTGTGAATGACTTTCACGAATGACTTCTTTATCATTATGATATCCTTTGCTCTAAAATTTACTTTGTCTAACATTTAATACAGCCACTCACTCCAGCCTTTTCTTCTTTTCTTTTTTTTTTTTTTTTTTTTTTTGGTAATGTCAGCACAGTATTCACTAGTGTTGTTTGTCTAGTGTTAGCACAACTTTTTTCCATCTTTTTACTTTTAGCCTATTCATACCTTTATATTTAAAATGCATTTATTTTAAATGGCATTTAGCTGTGACTTGCTCCTTTTATCCAATCTGACAACCTCTATTTTATTTTATTTTATTTATTTAGTTAGTTATTTTTGAGACAGAGTCTTTCTCTGTTACCCAGGCTGGAGTGCAGTGATATGATCTCAGCTCACTGCAACCTCTACCTCCCGGGTTCAAGCAATTCTCGTGCCTCAGCCTCCCAAGTAGCTGGGATTACAGGCGCCCACCACCACGCCTGGCTAATTTTTGTATTTTTAGTAGAGACGGGGTTTCATCATGTTGGGCAGGCTGGTCTTGAACTTTTGACCTCAGGTGACTCACCTGCCTTGGCCTCCCAAAGTGCTGGGATTATAAGCATGGGCCACCATGCCCAGCCTGACAATATCTATTTTAATGGGAGTATTTAGATCATTTACATTTAATGGTTATTGTTATTAATTGTAAGTCTATCATCTTACTGTTGGTTTTTTAAATTTATTTATCCCATCTGTTCTTTGTTTCCTTTCCTTCATATTCTGACATTTATTAGGGGAAGGATTCTTTTTTTATGCTTTCACTTTATCTTCTTGTTTATTAGGTATAACTCTGTTTTATTATTTTAGAGTTTATATTTTACTTCTTTAAGTGATCATAGTCTACCTTCAAGTAATATGACGCTCACTTCAAGTAAAGTGTAAGAACTGTACAATCATCCACTTCAATTTATTCCTTGCTGGCCTTTATGCTAATGTTGTCGTACATTTTCCAGGGTAGCTGGTAGAAACAGGCATTATTCCCAGCTTGCGCGGGCACAAGGCACTTTTGCCTCTAATGTGTTCAGGTAGTTCTTTCCTTAGTCTTGGGTAGTTTTCCTACACTTTTGCACTGATCCACAGTTTGGTGAATATTCAAGAGGGACCCTCCACAGATCTCTGGGGCTTTCCTTTTATGCAGCTCTCCTGTTTTTAGTCCCCTATCCTGCAAACTCTAGCTATCTTGGTCTCCCTAAACTCTCAGCTTTATCTCCTCAACTCAAGGAGATCTTCAGGTTCCATTGTTGTTCTACTTCCTGCTCTATGGCTGGAAACCCTCTCAAGATGTAAGCTGGAACTCACCTTATTTGCTTTCTGACTCTCAGGGACCACTGCTTTTCATTGCTTAAGGTCCAGTATCTTGTAAACTATTATTTCTTATACTTCGTCTAAGACTTCCTAAAACTTCGTTTGTTGTTTGTTTGCTTATTTTGGATTATTCTGTCAGGAGGGTAAATCTCTTCTCTGTAATTTTATTTGACTGAAAGCAGAAGTCTAGTATCCAAATGGAAATTTTTTGAAGTAAAAAATACCATCATTAAAATTAAAAGCTGAAGGATGTGTTAGAGATCAGGTTATTTGTGGCTGAATAGAGAATTTGTTGTCTAGAGGATAAATCTAAGGAGAATACCCACAGGCAGTACAGAAACATAAAAATGCTGACAATATGAAGGAGAGGTAAAGGATTTTGAGGACAAAATGAGAAAGTGCAACACTTATCTAAAAGGAGTTCCAGAGGAAAAAAATAAAGAGGACATGAAATATTAGAAAAAGAGAAAAAATTAAGATTGACAAAGAACATGAATTCTCAGACTGGAAAAGTTTACAAGCAGAATAAATAAATCTACACCTAACACATTGTTGTAAAACCACAGAGTACCAAAAACAAAGAAAACAACCCTAGCAACCAGAGAAGGAAGATGGAGTGTTCACAGAAATATTTATTCTGATGATAGCCTTTTCCACAACAATAGATTGGTGTCATATGATAGAATAACCAACGGAAAATTCATTCTTAATCTAAAAGTCAGCTATAAAAGTAATCTATACTCAGCTGAGTATCAGTCAAGAGTAAGAGCAAAATAATGACATTTTTAAACAAAACATAGGAGAATCCGTCACTCAGAGATTTTTCCCTGAATTAACCAGAGACACTTTAGGATGAGGAAAATTAAATCCAGAAGGGAAATGTAAGATACAATAGAGTTGGAATTAATACGACAAAATGTAAACTTCTGTTTGATATTGGTAGTGGTTGTAAGGGTGTCTAAAATACTTCCTATGCTTTTTGTATGTTTAAAATATTTTAATGTAAAAGGAAAAGAACTCTGGAGAAGATGATATAATGAAAGCCCATCTAGGACAGTGTTACTATGTAAAATGGTTAAAGTAAGATGAGGACAGAAAATTACCCATAGTTTTCCAAGATTAAACCCACTGGTAAGCTTGACAAGAGCAGATCTATGACTTTGGCCTATGACTGAAGTCAATGAGAAGTCAGGTAGAAGTGCTGTGACTGATCTTCCATGCATTGCTACCTGACCAGAATTACCAGAGCTTCTCTGTGTGATATACAAATGTAAGTTGACCCACCACTCATCACCTCCCAAATTTAGCAACTTATCTACAGCTAGTCTGTGGCTCCTCTTTGCCTAAAAGACAAAGCTTGAACTTCATAGTCTAACACACAAAGTGTGTTAGCTCCTGCCCACCTTGGGAGAGTTAATGTAGACCCACATGTCTAAGAAAAAGTTAATAGAGACCCATATATCTAAGAGTTAATGGAGACCCAGATGTCTACATTGATCTCCTGGGGTGGAAATGCAGTTGCCTGCTCAAACTTATCTAGCTTTTTTGAATTTCTGGACACTCACTTTAGCTCCCATCTTGTCTTTCCTAGCTCTTCCATCTCCTCAGCCATCCTGGGTCTCCTGGTATTAGATTTGACTCAACCTATGATCCATTATATTCTATCCTATTTTCTTTTCTAGATAGAACCTGTCTTCCTGCTTATGATAGCTTTCCCACACAGACTGTATTCCACATATATTTTGTGTTTTCTAGAGCCCCAAACCTGATGTTCTTGGCACATTTATATTCTGGTGCAACCAAAACCCCAACAAAAACAGAATTCTCCCTTCAGTATCTCTTCTGGTTGTTTGTTCTGCCTATTCTTAAATATGCAATAACAGGGAACTCCATAACTTTAAGGTATCAGGCTTCACTCAGGACAACTCTGATTGATAAAATTAATATTTTACCTCTTACCATTAATAAATCATGTCTTAAGGAGGAAGAAGAAGTGGGTTTTCACCCCAGGGAGAAGGTGTGGTGGTAGCACCAGCCATAGTCCTGGGGACCAGTACAGATCATTGGTTCTCAACCAGGAGTGATTTCTCTCCCATGGGACATTTGGCAATGTCTGGAGACATGTTTGTTTATCACAACTTGATGGGAGAGGTGGAATACGATTTGCATCTAGCATGGTGCTGCTAAACATTATAAAATGCATGGGACAGTCCCCCACAACGAAGAATAATGCTTCCTAAAGAGGAGAAGCATGGTATAGCTGAGGAGGGACTCCAGTAGCTGAAAGCCTCAGTGGTGGCTTTACACTCTTCAGGATGCTGGATGGGCATATTCTTTTACAGGCCTTCCATGAGCAAGGTGCTAACATGAACGTACACCCTCATGCTAGTGTTTGTAGGCCAATTCACTCATTCTCTATGAGTGACAGAGTCTACTTGAGGAACAAATCATAAGCTTACTTTCTGGCAAGAAGCCAAAGCAAAGGGAGGCAATTTCATTAGAGTCAGAGCCAGAGCTGCAAGAAGCCAGACACACCAGGTTTGGTTGGATTCTCTAGAAGCAGATCCTGAGATAAGAACCTGATAAGGGAGAGCGAGAGCGGGGAGGAAGCCAAACAAGGGAGCTGTCTCAGGCAAGATCGCACAGAAGATAGTTTCAGCTTGACCCCACACGGGAGCTCTGGCATGTACGTTTTGCTCTGGAGCGCAAGTTACACTTCAGAAAAGGGAATGGGCTCGAGTTTTCCCACACGCATTAGCCATTGGTTAAGGGCCATGATGGAGAAGTAAACTCCTAGGAACTTCCAGCCTTTCCTACAGGTGGCCCAAGTGGGCTCCAGCAGCCTGGGGACAATTCCCTATAAAAACACTGCAGGTCACAGGTGCTGGCTGTTGGAAGTGAAGATATACCACAGACACGGAGCACGTAAAAATGGTAGGAAGGGATCCTGAGGGGATCTGGGTAGATCACTGACGTTGTCTGCTGCACACTTATTTCAGTTGAGGCTGCAGGCCCAACCTCAACAGCAGTCATTTATGGAGTGCCTCACAGGTCCCAAGCACAGCTGCCAGGGATACACACTTTTTAGCCATGGCTCTGTACTCCATCATCTCTAGGTATGAATGCTGTAATTACTAGCTTGGAGCCTGCGTTTGTTTCATTCCAGTTCCCAACTTATGCTTGGGTCTGGTTTGTGTGTTTTTTACATCTTCATTATAGTGCATCTACTGGTGTAATCCAGATGTCAGCAAATCAGCGTCAAACTCCCAAATCCGTGCCCTGTGCAAAACTATGAAGAATTCCCCCCGCCTCCACCAATACTGCCACAATTGCTGGGGCTTCCTTATGATCCCTTCTGCATCTGGAATTTGCTTTAAATATTCCATCTTGAATCAACTCAGACATCACATCAAGCTCCTGTATCCACTTCCACAAAGAGCCTACTGATGCCCAGGGTTAAGCAGGGATTTTGGCTAAACTAACTGAAATTTCCAGGAGTGCAGAAAGAAGTTAGCATCATATAGAGCACAGCCTACCAGGATTTTGCTGACTCCTGCTCTTTTCTCTCTAGTTGTCTCCTAAGATCCAGATAAAGTCCTCTTCTGGGTTCTGCACAGCAGGTTAGTAAGCATCTTCTAAGGCTTAAGCTTGCCCTTGGGCTCCCAGCAGCACCTTAGTGGTTCATCATTATATTTCTTCCACATAAATACGATGCTCTTGCCAAGAGGAATTATGTGGAATAACAAGACTTCCTTCCACAAGCCTTCGTTTTAAACAGATTACTTTTTAATTTGTGTGCCTTATTCTGGTATATTCCTGCCTGTTCCTTCCTTCATTTATTTCCTTATATACTAACTTACTTATTTTCATGTCTCGGTTATTGTTTGAGACATGTTTCTTATAAACAACTTGCATTTGGATCTAATCTGGGAGTCTTTGCTTTTATTGTATTCGTTATTACATTTATTGTGAAGATTGACATGTTTGCTCTTGCTTCTTTCATCTTAGTTTATGCCTTGTTTTTTATGCCTCTTTGCTTCTTTTCTTCCTATCTTTTGCCAAATGTCTTTTGTTTATTTGCTGTTTTTACCCTAGTGATTTCAAAGTCATGAATTCTATTTTTGCTGGCTTCATGGCTATCCTTACAGTTCAAAAAATATTTGATCTTATATTCTTTTATGCAGGACCTTTTGACATTCTCCATGAAAAATGAGATCTCCGTATAGTTCCATTTCTTTCCCACCTATGTACACCTCCAACTTCCCAAGATTTTTTAGTATAATCTTGGCTTTTAAATCCAAGTTACTAATAACTGTTACATTATAAATCTCTTTCTTTTTAAAATTGTATTGTTTCCTTACACAATTAAATATCCTTATTTATACAATAATTCTAACTTTAAGCTATATCTTTTTTCTCAGACAGAGACTCACTCTGTTGCCCAGGCTGGAGTACAGTGGCACGATCTCAGCTCACCGCACCCTCTACCTCCCAGGGTTCCAGTGATTCTCCTGCCTCAGCCTCCGAGTAGCTGGGATTACAGGCATGCACCACCACATCTAGCTAATTTTTGTATTTTTAGCAGAGACGGGGTTTCACCATGTTGACCAGGCTGGTCTCGATCTCCTGACCTCAGGTGATCCACCCGCCTCGGCCTCCCAAAGTGCACATTTCTTTTACATCCTATTTTCCTCATATTTGAGTTGTTTGTCATGTTTGTCTCTACCATCACTAGACTGCTTTCTGAGAAAACAGAATTAAGAAAGGAAGGTGAGTTGCGTCCTTTCAGAGATCTTGTCTGGCTGGGAAGTTCTCTCCATTTGCCTCAGCTCAGAATTATTCGATTGCCATCTGTAACATTGTCCCATTTACTTCTGATTTTGTTTGTTTGTTTGTTTGTTTGTTTGTTTTTGAGACAGAGTCTCTCTCCCTCGCCAGGCTGGAGTGTAGTAGCGTGATCTCGGTTCACTGCAAACTCCACCTCCTGGATTCAAGCGATTCTCCTGCCTCAGCCTCCCGAGTAGCTGGGACTACAGGCACATACCACCATGCCCAGCTAATTTTTGTATTTTTAGTAGAGACGGGATTTCACCGTGTTGGCCAGGATGATCTCGATCTCTTGACCTTGTGATCTGCCACCTTGGCCTCCCAAAGTGCTGGGGTTACAGGCGTGAGCCACTGTGCCCAGCCTTCCTCTGATCTTTAGAGTTGCAGAAAATAAATGAGTTGTCAGCTTGATCTTTTTGTTTGTTTTATCTGCATGGTAACATGTAAGATTTGTTTCGCTTATTCTTAAAATTTTTTAAACTTTCTAGAATATTTCTAAGTGTGCCTTCTTTTACATTAATGTCTCAGATACTTAGTAAACCCTTTTAATCTGAAGATTCTAGTCTTTTTTACCTCAAGAAAATGGTTTTTATTATACCTCCTGAATTCATTTTTTATGACTTTCATCTTTTTGCTCATGATCTCAATCTTTTTACACTTACAAGAAACTTTTTTACATTTCTGAATAATCAGATAATTTATCAAACCATCCTTCAAAATCAATGAATCTCTTTTCTACCTTATTCACCACGCTATTCATACTGTCCAGGACGGTTTTCTAAATTAAGGAATTCATGTTTTTCATCAGAAACCAATCTATCCTGATCTCAGATTTCTCCCTTTTCATAAGTGCATTGTCCCCTTGAATCTTGCTGAGAATACAAATTAGAGGGTTTTGTTTTCTGTGGATGCAGTTCCCTGATTGTTCCCAAGGTTGCAACTTGCCTGAGTGCCTGCCAGTCTCCAGCCCCTGCTAGGGGTGCTTGTGTCAATCAGGGCTGCCATTGTCCACAGCAGATGGAAAAACTAGCTCGGGAGAGAACCATGCAGTAGGAGGATTTGCTGTGAACTGAAAGCTTCTCCTCACAACACTCAGCAACCTCACATTTTATGGAGTCTTGCAAAGCTTTCTTAGGACCACTGGCAACTTTAGGCAACCCCATTTCATTAATTGTCATGATCAAGCCACATGAGTGCTGGTGATGACCACCATAGCCACTCACTACATATGGTACACACTCATATGCCTTGTTCATTTGTTTATGCATTCATTCAACAAATTTTTCTTGAGCACCTCTTTGTACCAAGCTCACATTGAAGATATGATGGTATATAAAGTTCTACTCTATAGTATTTTTATTAGAGTCAGGAGATAGACAATGTACAATGAGTAGATGATATAATATAAAAGAGTTGTAAGTGCTATCAAGAAAAAAAATCCAAGCCAAGATGTTAGAGAAAGAAAAGGTGTTATTTTTAGTAAGCATGGTCTGGAAAGACCTTTCTTAAGAGGTTTATTAGAGCAGAAACTGGGAGAAAGTGAGGGAGTAAGCTAAGCAGATATTTGTGGGAAGAGGAGGAGTATAGGCAGAGGGGACAGCCAGTGCAAAGGCCCTGAGGCAGAATAGTGATTAGACATTCTAAGGAAAAACAAAGAGGCCAGTGTGGCTGAGGCTGAAAGGGTGAGGCAGAGCAGGACAGGGGGACATTCTGAGGGGCAGCATGCTACATTGTGTTTGCTTTATGAGGAAGCCCTAAGGGCACCTGGGCCATACTTGGACTTCTTGTGAGAAGGCCCCACCATTCAAGATGCAGGGCATGTCCTTTGCCAATCAGGGACATGCTTTATCGCAAAAAGCCTTTCAGCAACCCCAGCCCCAGCATGTGGGTTGGCATTATTCCTGCTAAGCCACAGGCCTGACGTCTGCTGTGATGAGTTCTCTGGCCACCAAAGAACTCCCTGCTGCAGCCTTTCACTAATGTCCAACGTGTTGGGCCAACCTCCCACACTCTGTTATACATAAGCCTGTTTCTAAGCTTCCGCTTTGTTGATCTGAGCCCTGAACCTGCTGAGGGTCCACTGGAGCCTTGCTCTGGCAAGTGACCAGATGGCCCTGTCCACTGGGGCCTCTGCAACGCTTAGTCAGCCTGGTTAGGGGACACATGTCTAAGTGTGTTAATCATACTCGTGCTTAGAGAACCACCTCCTACCTCTGCTGTTTTGGACACTCCTACTATTTGTCCAAAGTCTGGGTTGTCCTGGCAAGTCCCTGCCCTAGAGTCATGTTCCTGACCCCCATTCCCATTCTTTGCATTCTTCCCTAGCTCTATCTCCTCCAAGCATGTTTTTGAGGTTTGTGTGTGTTTCACCCCAAGCCCATCTGAATTTTTGCAGCTAGGCACCTACCATTCTTATCCTACTCTACATTCAGGATGGGTTATGTAAAGGGATGAAATCATATCTAAATTTTTAATAAGCAAAGAAACTTGTAATTAAGGGAAAACAAAAGGTTGTTTTTCAAAGGAGAGTTACTAGGATTGAGCAACCATCTGCTTCACTCTGTCCCAACAGACCCAGCCACTGAATGACCTTTCTTAAAGGTCTAAGTCTTTCTGAAAGTTTTAGTTTATGCAATGCAGAGGTCATACATACCTTTAAGTTTTATAACTGTAATATCTGCCTGACACTACTGTTAACAAGAAGTTACAGCCTTTTCCAAGCTATATAGATCGATAAATATATATTGATTTATATCAAGATAGATTTATATCAAGAAATTCTTTCCTTGCACTCATTTTGCAGAAACCTAGATGGATTTCTCATCAAAATCTGTTGACTAGTCATGCTAAACATGAGAATTCATTCCAAACCACCTGGAATGTTATCAGGTGCAACACCTGGATGAATTATAGGGCCAACATATCACAAAAACTGTCTTCTATAATCATACAGAGTTTTCCTGTGAAAGTCATTCTTCAGTAGAGGGGTTATCCTTTCTACAGTTTATGAATAAGCCAAATTGATGAAACAAATTTTGTTACCTGCCACCTACCCACACCTATTAAGACACCTGTCAATCAAGACCATCTACAGCATCAAGCTACACAGTTGATAGTATTAATCGATCATCCTGTGGGCTGTATCTTAGAGAAACTAGCCCAGTGAAATGCAGGACCAGTATGGCGGGTGGCTTAGCAACATCTGATCCAGCATGAACTAGTTGACCTCGAATAGGCCTTCCACTCTGATATTGCCAGTGGTAAGAACACAATATATTTGCAGAGACTCAGAAGTGTCTTCAGTGATATCATTGACCTTGTATCATCTTCCAGACAGGACGATCTTCATAAGGAGTCCAGTTGTCACTGAAGTAATTCAGCAAAGGTTGCTGTTTGTGAAAGAACAAGACCTAAATTAAGCAGTCTTGGATAGGCTTGAAATTCGTGGCTTCTCTTTTGAGTCAGCTCACAGTGGATTATGAAAATCTAATCTTTGGTGCTGTGAATAGCAGGTGCTTTGACCAGGTAAACTTAGAAGATGAATTGGCCCAGGATGTTATAAAATTCACAACCTAAGCAGCAATTTTTCAAAACTCTTTTTTGGTAGTAGAAGGAGCACAAATTATTAATATCCAACTTAAACAGCAGTAGTTCACAAGCTGCAGATTCCATTTGTGAAATTTAAATCTCTGAGCAGTGACTGATGGTGCTTTGGAAAAGTGCACCTTCAGTAATACCACACGTTCAGCTGTCTTGGACTTATTTAAATCAGGGACTGTGAGAAACTCTGATATGGCATATGTTTAAGTCCTGCTGACCAGCAATGTAAGCAAAGTGGGGGCTAGAGGGGTCCTAATGACAGCAGTCATTTCCATCAGCACCACAAGCCCATACCTCATGCAAAACCATCCCCTGTTCCTCCAAACTGCAAGGGTCCCTCATATGCTCATAAACAGCTGTCTTTTCCTCTTCTCTGGCCCATCACTGATGCTCACCAATGAGGAAGCCACTTAAGGGTAGTGCCCACCACTGTGTTTCTTCTAGGGGAACCCAACTGTTTTAGTTGGGTTTCCAAAGAAGCAGAACCTAAGACAAGTATTCAACCACAATTACCTTATGTGAGACATAATCCCAGGAGTAGAGAATCAAGCAGGGAGGGGAAAGAAGCAACAGATTTGTTATCAAGCCAATCACCATCATTGGCACCTGAAGTTTAATCTCAATGAGAGACTCTTGGAAGCAATATAGAAAGCACACCTCAGAGTTGGCCCTCTGCCCTCAGGAGTATTTACACACGAGCTCCCGTCAGTCATTAATTATTCAAGGGCTATTGGGGTAGGGGGTCTTAGTTCATGCCAGAGAACAACCTTAGGCAACTGGAAGACAGGCTGGTATGCACTACAACAGTAAGGCCCAAACGGATATGAGTGGGGAACCCGCAGTGTCTGTCTCACCAATACCCACGGTAAAGATGCCATTTCCTGGCTGTTCCCAAGCTGAGAAGACCAGGTGGACCACATTCCCTGCAGGCCTGACTGCACCAGTGTGCACATGTGCAAGCATGTCTGTAGGATACATTCCCAGAAGTGGAAGTGCCTATTGTGAAAAGTACATGTTTTTTACAATTTTAAGATGTACTGCCAAACTGCCTTCCAAGAAATATTCACCAACTGATTTTTGGCCTACAGTGTATTTGAATTTCCTTTACCCTGCTTTGTAGGATATTGATATTTCCTTTGCTGTAAAATTTGTTATGCTGTAGTCTTACCTTATTGTTTCACTTTTAGGTTAAATTTACACGTAGTAAAATTTAGATATTTTATTGAACAGTTCTGTGAGATTTAACAGATGCATAGAATTATGTAACCACCACCACAATTAAGATTAAAAAAAAAACAGTTCCCCAAAAATAAAAATACACATATGTCACCTTGTAGTCAACCTTTCCCACACATATGGCCCCTGGCAACCGTTGATATGTTTTCTATTTATACAGTTTTGCCTTTTCTAAATGGTCATATAAATTGAATTATAGAATATATGACCTTTCAAGTATGTCTTCTGTAATGTGGCATAAAGCATTTGAAATACATTCATGTTGTTATGTGAATCAATACTTCATTCTTTTTATTTACTGAGTTGGAAGTATTACAGCATGTTTATTCATTTACTCATTGAAGAATTTGTGTGTTCTTTCCAGTTTTTGATGATTATAAATACACATTCATGTACAGGTTTTTGTGTCAACATGGTTTTCAATTCACTTGGGTAAATACCTATGAGTGATATTGCTGGGTCATATGAAAACTATTAAACTTTGTAAGAAACTGTCAAAATGCTTTCCAAAATGGCTACATCATTTTGCATTTGCACAAGCAAAATACGAGTTTCAGTTTCTCCACATTGTTATTAATAATGTTTCTTTTTCCTTGTTATTAATGATGTTTTTTCTTCCTTCCTTCCTTCCTCCCCCCCTTCCTTCCTTTCTTCATTCTTTCCTTCTCTCCTTCCTTCCTTTTTTAAAATTCTTTCTTTCTCTCTACTTTCTTTTCCTTTTGCCATTCTAATTGTTGTGTAGGGACATCTAATGATTTTAATTTGCATTTTCCTAATGATATATGCTTACTTGCTATCTATATATCTTGTTGGTAAAGTGTCTGTTCACTTCTTTGTTCATTTTTAGTTGGGTTGTTTGTTATCTTATTGTTGAATTTTAAGAGTTCTGAATATATACAGTAACTCTATCAGCTATGTGATTTGCAAATATTCTTTACCAGTCGATAGCTTGTCTTCCAATTACCTTAAACAATGTTTCCAAAGAGCAGAAGTTCTTAATTTTAATAAAGTCTAATTTATTATTCTTCTTTTATGAATCTTGCTTTTGGTGGTATATTTAAGAAATCTTTGCCTAACCCACATTCACAAAGATTTTATCCTCTATTTTCCGCTAGAGCTTTATAGTTTTGGGGTTTACATTTAGATCTATGATCAATTCTGCGTTGGTTTTTGTTTATGGTGTGAGACATGGATCAGAGATTTTTGTTTGTTTGCATGTGGATGTCCAATTGCTCCCACATCATTTTCTGAAAAGGCAATCCCTATTCTATTAAATTTCCTTTGCAATTTTGTTGAAAATCAATCAAGCATATATCTGCAGGTCCATTTTTGGACTTTATATTCTGTTTTATTGATCTTCATGTTTACTTTTGACAAATATCACACTGTTTATCACCATAGCTTTATAATAACCCTTGAAATCCAGTAGTGTGGGTCCTCTAACCCTGCTCTTTTTCAAAATTGTTTTGGCTCTTCTAGTTTCTCTGCATTTCTATATACATTTTAGAATAGTTTGTCAATGTCTACAAAAAGCCTGCTGGGGTTTTGATTTGAACGGCACTGAATATACAGATCAACTTGAAGATAACTGATATCTAAACTATGCTGAGTCTTCTAATTCATGAACACAGTACATTTCTATTTAGGAGCCTTCTTTAATTTCTATCATCGGTTTTTTTGTAGTTTTCAGCATACTGGAATATACTTTGTAAAATTTGTACCTAAGTATCCACATTTTGGTGCTATTAAAAATGGTACTCTTTAAAATTTCAATTTTTCAGTTTTTCATTGCTAGTGTGTAAAAATACGGTTAATTTTTGTATATTGACCTTGTCTCTTGCAATGTTGCTAAGCTCCTTCATCCAAAATTTTTTTAAAAGAAACTATCTTGTGTTTTATTCTAATACCTTTATACAGTCATGAGTCCCTTAACAATGGGGATACAGTCTAAGAAATGCACCATTAGGCAATTTTATTTTTGTGCAACCAACATGGAGTGTATTTACACAAACCTAGATGGCGCAGCCTACTACATACTTAGGCTTTATGGTCTAGCCTATCGCTCCTAGGCTACAAACCTATACAGCATGTTATTGTACTGAATACTAGGCAATTGTAACACAATGGTAAGGATTTGTGTATCTAAACACATCTCAACATAGAAAAAGTACTGTCAAAATATGATGCAAAAGATTTAAAAAACAGTGCACCTATATAGGGCACTTACCATGAATGAAGCTTTTAGGGCTAGAAATTACTCTGGGTGAGTCAGTGAGTGAGTGGTAAGTGAATGGGAAGGCCAAGAAATCACGCCACTGCAAACTTTATAAACATTGCACATAAACACAAAAGCCTAAGCTTTTGAATTTTTTTAACTTTTTGACCCTTTTTTAACAATATTTAGCTTAAAACACAAATACAGTGTACAGCTAGCTATACGGAACTATTTTCTTTCTTTATATCCCTATTCTATAATTTTTTTTTTTTTTTTACTTTTTAAGCTTTTTTTGTTAAAAACTAAGACACCAGTACACACATTAGCCCATGCCTACACAAGGGTCAGGATAATCAACATCACTGTCTTCCACCTCCACATCTTGTTCCACTGGTAGGTCTTGGGGGCAATAACATGCATGGAGCTGTCAACTCCGATGATAAGAATGTCTTCTTCTGGAATACCTCCTGGAGGACCTGCCTGAGGCTGTTTCACAGTTAACTTTTTTTTTTTATAAGGAGAAGGAGTACATGCTAAACTAATGATAAAAAGTATAGTATAGTAAATACAAAAATCAGCAACATAGTTGTTTATTATCAAGTGTTACATAGTGTACATTGTTGTATGTGCTATGCCTTTATACAACTGGCAACACAGGTTTGTTTATACCAGCATCACCGCAAACATGTGAGTAATGTTGTGCTACTTGATGATGGCCACACGTCACTCAGTGAGAGGAATTTTTCACCTTCATTATAATCTCCATTATAATCACCATTGTTATCTGCAACATCATTTTCAGTGCATGACTGTACTTTTGTTTTTAGATTTAACTTCTTAATCCACTTAGAATATACTTCTGTGTATGGTGTGGTGTTGGAGTACAATATTATTTCTTTCCTTCTAACAGCTTTTTGTGAATAATCCAATCTTTTCTCCCCCTTTCAGCAAATCCTATTACAGAAAAATTTGAATATGGGTGTGCATCACATATATTGAGTTTCCGAATTCAGAGTACTTGCAAACCATTCTGAAAATACACTGCACATGTAAATGCTAAATATACATTCGGCCCTCCCTAACTGTGGAAGATTGGTTCTAGGACCCCTGCAGACACCAAATCCCCTGATGCTCAAGTCCTTTACATAAAATAGCACAGTACAGTCAGACCCCTGCAACCCAGTCTGTGGGTTCCACCAACCATGGATGGAAAATAGATACAGTCAGTTCTCAGTATCTACAGATTTTGATCCATGGATGTGGAATCAGCAAATACAGAGAATGATATGTACCAATATGTAGCTAACATTACATACTTTTTTTCTTCATTTATGTTGCACCTTATTTCAGAATGGATTATGCCCAGGGTTGTACCATTGTTTCAGCAGTGGAATGTACTAGGTAGTTACTTTGCATCTTCGTCTCAGCAGAGTTCTTCTGCAACAGGCAGTCTTAAAGATCCCACACTAGGGTGACTTTAATTGAGCAGGTTCTCATCACAGAAGCTTTCTGCTTCGATTCTTAGTGAATTCATGTGTGCATGGAGCAATCTACCAAAAAAGAGCCAAAAATGTGTCCTTAGCTCTCACTAGGTAAAGCAAATAGGGGAGGAAAGAGGGCTCAGCCATTTCCTTTTTATTTTGTCACATAGAGCTTTAAAGAAAAAAAAAGGCTCAAAGCATGTCACCCTGATCCAGGAGGCAGAAAAGAGAGAATGCAGTATCAGGCAGAGTCCCTGCTGGCTCAGGGTGAAGAACAGCCGAGGAGTGCATTCCAGCCTGGGGCCAGCTGCACCTGCTATATTTGGGGTCAGTCTCCCTGAGGCAATGCCTCTGCAGGATTCACCAAGGGAATTCCTGGGAATTTCCACCCACTTCCTCTCCTCCAAACGATAGCAAGTGGCTTTTCACTCTGACGACATTTGTGTTTGCATTTGGATTTAGGAATAATTGTTAACTTACCCAGGCTTCTTGGAGAATCCACAGTAATCAGCGTCTTTTTTGGAATGTAAAAGGCATTTTCTCATGTGTGCTATTTTCTTTGTTTATTGTATTTTTTAAAATATAGATGATATTGAATGTTTGAGGGCAAAGATTTCAGTATTAATTAAAGGCATATAAGAAGGGGAGAAAGCATGTAATGGAAGAGACTGGCAGTTCTTTGGTGAGAGTGTGCTCTGTAGAGCTCAAAGCCAGGAAGGTGTTGTCCTAGGTGAGTGGTGGGAGAGTCAGAAAGGCATCTCTGAGGAGGTGATCTGCTCAGGGCTCTCACTCCCCTTCTCTCTGCAAGGAAGAATGCTCGTTCTCTACGTCCAGCCTCAGCTACGTCTTTTCTGACAAACACCCACAAGGAGGCCTTATCCACATTCTAGCCTTTGGGACATCTGAAACAGCCTCTGGGGCACCTCCTGCTCTCCTAAGGTTTCCCCCCAAAAAGAGTGAGGTGGCTCTGCAAGGCCTGTGACCATGAGGTAATGAGGAACACCCCTAACCACCCCCCAACATCAGGGTCCCTTTTGATAACAACAAAGGGGCCTCCAGCTGTGTGTGCTGTGAGGCAGACACTGACCAGCCTAGCAGGAGGTCAGCAATGTGGGTGGAAGGGAGGGACCAGGAGATTGCTATCCCATAGTCACACTGGATTAGGGGCTCTGCATTAAAGATCACTCAGAGTTAACAGCAAAAACAAAAACAAAAAAAAGTGCAATCAAATATGCCAGAAACTGAATTCCCACAACAACTCCATGCCATTTGCATTAACATTCCCATTTTACAGATAATGACACGGAGGCCCAGAGAAGCTCAGTGGCTAGTCAGCTCTGAATTCAAACTTATGTCTTCTCTCCGCAAGTTTCTCCCACTCTGCCACACTTGTGGATCCAGGGTTATATTTCAAACCAGTAATTCTCAGCCTTCCCTCTGCCTTCACATTGTCTACATTCCAAAGTTCACCCATCAGTAACTTCCCAAATTACACACAGGGATTCTCCACCAGGGAGGCAGAGAGGAGGCCATGTCCCCACCCCCCCAACCTCTGCAGTGGGACCCATTAGAGGAAGTGTCTGGTTTGAAAAAGGCTCCCCAGAACCTTCTAAAACACCCTCTAGGCCACTTGAGTATCACTGATTTAATTAAACCGAAAGACACAGGCCAGATCACATAATCATTTTCTTGCCCACATAACTGCTATTTCCACTCCCAGTGACATTCCTGGAGTAACATTTGACACACACCCCAACCCCAAGCCTTTATTCCTGGGTTCTTTGTAATGTGGGAGTTTATCAAAGAGCTGCATTTACTAACTAGGACAGGCACAGCCAGGGCCAATGTGGAGGTACAGACAGTCATGTTAGAGAAGACAGGGGCTCTGGGCTACCTGGGAACAGAGAATGGTGAATTCAAAGATGAAAAGGGGTGAGCACCAGGAGTGAGGGGTGGGGGGATTCTGCCCTCCCCGCCCACCGGGGGTTCCACCAAGGACAGGAAGGACACAGCAGATGAGGACGGTGTCCCAGCCACATCCCCTCTCTGCACGCTGGAGGATTCCTGCAGCCTGTGGATGCCCACCCGCTGAGGCCCTCCGTCCTGGGCCTCCGTACCTCTCGACCTGGGGGCGTTCTCCGGCCACAGGCACACGCCGGGCCCACATATAGCTTAGGTCTGAAAGACGGGAGAGTAACATGCCTCAGAAACTTTCTCAGACAATGAGGGATGGGAGATAGTGAAGGAAACTCCAGTTTGCTACACCTTGGTGAGAAATTCTAAGGTATGTTCTACCCTGGTTCCCAGAGGGCCCCAGCGGGAGGGAGCCCACTTGCCCGCGGAGCACTGTGCTCATTAACGCCCCTTGAACGGGCTTCTCCTCCTGGCCTGACTCACTTTCCCAGTCCTTCATAGCTGCTTTCTGGGATCACCTCCCAAATAACCTGCACCCAAGTCCTCGTCTCAGGGTCTACCTTGCAGAAATCCAAATGAAGACACACACACACACACACACACACACGTAAATGTTTTCAGTCCAAGCTCTTCCTCAGGCTTCAGGCTTCAGTACCACACACCATTTGTCTACAGGACACCCCCATGACACCCCAGCCGGACTCCTTGTTTTGCCCTGTGAACTCATTCTCCTCCCTCCTCTGCCGAGTCAGTTAATGGCGTGAGGATCCTTTCCTAGGAGTATCACCTCCCGCTGACCTCAGGGAGTCATTGAAGTGACCCAATTTGGATAAAATGAAAGCCAGGATCAGTTTTTTGCTCAGTTATTGGGAAAGAAAATCTCTTATTTCCATCCCCAAGACATGGGGCTGCCGTGTGTGTGTGTGTGTGTGTGTGTGTGCGTGTGTAAAGGCAGAGCCTACTAAGAGTGAAGAAGAGGCTGAAGCTGTCAGGCAGCTGTTACTCATGGGTTCTCTCCGCTTCAGGGTGCCGGCCGCTTCCAACTGCATCTCTTTGCCCATGGGCTTTCTCAGAACTCTCCAAAGGCTGCACTGCCTGAGTGCCCAGCAGCTGGAAGCGCCGGTGAATTAACACTCCCTCGGGGAGGCCCTCTACCATCGACTGATGGGAATTGTTGCCCCAGCTGCCTCACCCCTCAGGTGGGTAACACTGAGGCATGCAATCCACCAGGTTTCCCAGAGCTGCACTGTGGGATTAAGCTCCAGGTACCCACAGGGAGAGCTGGCTGGATCCTGCACCGCTTTTTGGCTATCTTCCCTTCCCTGTCTCACTTCCCCACACTCTCACTGGTACCTCCTGCATCTTCCAAATCACAGTCAAATTCTTGCCTCAGGGTCTGCTTTGGGGAAACCCACATTAAAAGGTGGCAACACCAAGGACACAGTTAAAATAACAAAAGGAGGCAGGGAAAAGTAGTCTCGGTCATCATTTTAACCCCGGATCAAGTAATGTCTGAGGCAATACAGCATTTTTTTTCCTTAAACAAACCTGGTATTTTTTTTGTCAGTTGCAACACTGAGTCTTAGCAGATATATCTAAAATTGTGCAAAAACCACTGGACAACACTGACACTGCCATTCCAGATCCTTCACAATGTGGTTCCAGCCTTAGCTTCTCCAACACTCTACCCTACCTTTCCCCACCTCCAGACACAGACCAGACTCGGCTCCTTACTGATAGTAGAAACCCTCCATGCCCTTTTGTACAGTCAAGCCATTTCTGCCCCTAGGCACATCCCACTCATACACCCAGACCTTCTCTGTTGGACCAAATGCCATCCATCTTGCAGGGTTCGAGTCTGGAGCCCTCTTTGCTCCCTTTACCCAGGTCAAAGTCTCCTCCATTTTCTGGCAAGATATTGTTCACCTCTCATGGCACTTTCCGTGTTCCTCTCATGTGTATAATAGCAAGAATTTTCTATTAAAATTACCACCTATCTCAGACAGGAGGCTCTGGATGCTGCTCTTGTCTTGTTTCTAGGCCTGCCGAATGGTTACACAGGTGTGTTCACTTTGTGGAAAATTATCAAATGATGTGCTTCTAATGTGTGCACATTACCTGTTAATAAAATCATTTATTTAAAAATAAAATATCAGCTGCAATCTAAAGTTCTCATGGCAGAGGGAAAGTCCTTTTTTCCTTCTGAGCGCTATGATACATTTGGGTTATACAACTTGAGGATTAGGAGATAGCTGAATGACTTGCCCCCAAGGAGGAAGAATTGTGGCTTCCCAGAGTCGGGAAGAGTGGGTGAGCAGGATAGACGGAGGAAAGGAAGAACAACCACACACCCACAATGTGATTGCCACTCCGTGACTCTCAGCTTTCAACACATTATCTAAATTCACAAAATGCTTGGCACAAGTGGATTTTTTCTGGACTGTGGTAAAGTGGCTTAGTTCCATGTGTCCACTGACGCAGAATGAGATGTTGTTAGCATACTTGATTCAGGAGTTGGCAGTAAAGAGCCCCAAGAGAGGGTAACTCTGAAAATTAGTGTTTGTCACTGGGAGGACGTCAGACTTTATGGGGCCAAAAAATTGGATGTTGAAGCCAAGTTTAGTCCCTACCAGAGGAATAGGAATATGATACAGTGTTCTCAGTATGTCTTTTCTCCTTTATTGGTCTGTAAGGTTCTGGAGGTTGAAAATAGCAGTTGGATGGGTGAAGAGAGAGAAATATTTCCCCTTTACTTGTCCTCTTTTCTCAACTCTAAACACAAAAAGGTGCCGACCAAAATATTTTTTGGATGAAGTAATGAAAAATAGAGAAGAGGGACTTGGTCTTCTTGGATAGGCAAGAATTCTCCTGATATAGAAGTGCCTAAACGGTATAAAGAACAAAAAAATTATAGTTGAAGATGAGGCTGAAATCTCAGTTTAACCACTTACTAGTTGCGTGACTTTGGGCAAGTCACAGCCTCTCTGAACTTCAGTCTTTTCATCTATAAAGTTGGTGCCTAAGGAAATAATTTTATAAATGGTAAAGTGCTTTTTAGATTTCTGTGTTGAGAGCATTGTTTTCAGGACCTGCATTCTAAGCTGGCAAGGCTTGCCTGAACAGTGTAACTTTTCTGCGCACAAATTCCTCCCCCATGAGTTTGTAAACTCTGGCACAGCTGGAACAGGTATCAAAAGTATAGAAATGCAAATATTCATTGATTGAATTCGCACAGAGGTGTAAGTGATTCTTGTAGATTCGTTTCAGAAAGAATAGGTTTACTTTGATGAAAGGACACTGGGAATTTTAGCAGGATGGAGAGAGGCCACAAGAGAAGGGACTGGGGCCACTGGCAACTTCATTTCAAATGCCATTAAGAAAAGGCACTCATACCTCCCCTGCTGTATCATCAGTGCTATGTGTTACTGTCATTTGTGTTCCTATCTCGTTGAAGTAGGCAGGTGTTACATGAACTTTGGAAAGAAATGAACCAGGTGTGAAATGTGTCTTCTCAAAGTAACACCTGCAGGAAGCTGCACCTGGCCCTTCTTCTCAAAGTGCCTCCCAGTGGGGGAGTGATGTTTGCCAGATGCACCCTTCCAGCATCCCTGTAGGGCCCTACCCAGTAGTGGGTGCAGCAGTTATCCTGTAGATCAGGCCTTCTGACTTTTGGGTGGCTAAGAACTCCCTGGGAGTTTTGTTTAAATGAAGACTGTAGTTCTGCAGGACTGGGGTGGGGTCTGAGATCCTGAATTTCCGACAAGCTCTCCCAGGTGATGCTCATGCTGCTGCTGCTGATACATGGACTGTGCTTTTAGGAGCAAGGCTGCAGATGCTTGTTAAATTAACAAATGAATGAATAAGTAATAAATGAATTAATTTGTCAAATTTCCATTACCTATATTATCAGTCGTAGCTCTTTCATCTACTAAGAGAGTCTTACCTGTCTGCCCCTCCCAGGAAATTGCAGGTTATTATTTGCAGGCAGCTGTCTGACAGGAAGCCAGGATCTGTCTTCAGCCACGTGGCCTGTCTCTGCTTTTGAGCAGCAGCTGCCTACCCCTCGGCCCCCACACCCCCAGCCTGTGCCCTGTAACTCACCAGGTAGCATTTGATGTGAAGATGAAAGGACCAGCACGCCTGGGTGTCTACCCCACTCTCCAAGCTCTACTTCCTCGACATCAGTCACTCCAACCCTCTCACTGATTCAAATTAAAAGCTGAGCTCCCCAGCTCCTGGTGCAACAAATTCTGGTTCACAACTGAACCCAACACCAGCTCAGCCCAGCCCAACCCCAAGAATAGGTGGTGGGACCAGCCACTGATCACTTCCTTGCTCAACCTCTGGGGACCAATTCCATGGTCGGCTGACCGTCATTCTCTTCCTAACTTCCCAGGTGCTGTGTTGGACAGCATCTGGGAATGGGACAGGGAAAACCCTAAGCATCTTCAGAGTGTGCATAACAGCACATAGCCTGCCAGCTGGTTCACCTCAGAGCAGCCCATGGGCACAAGTTTTTTTCCAAATCCCTAGTATTAGGGTATGCTCTGTTTTGAATAGTATGAGCTAAGAGCTTGGCATCTTGTTTTCCATGGCTTCCCACTGCACAAGAACCTGTGTCAAAATGAGTTACTGAGGACAAGAATGCCCCTTCATCTCCAAAATCAGCCAGATTTTTAACTTTTGGGTTCCTTTTGACATATACCCCTTATGGATATGAGTAATACCCCCTTTTTGGAGGACTTTGATGAACAAATTTAATCCATATTTGTTGAGCACTAAATCTTAAGCCCCATCTATACTGTTGAGGACACTGTGGTCAACAAAACACACAGGTCCCTACTCTCCCAGAGCCCACATTCTAGTGGGCAGGGAGAGAAAACAAACAAGTCAATAAATAATTAAGATATTTTCAGGTAGCCACAAGCCAATTGCAAAGACAATTAACTGTTGGCAATTTGTATGTCTTCTTTTGAGAAATGTCTATTCAGGTGCTCTGCCCATGCTTTAGTTGGGTTATTTATTTTCTTGCTTTTGAATTCTGAATTTCTTATACATTTTAGATATTAACACCTTATTAGATATATGTTTTGCAAATATTTTCTCTCATTCCGTAAGTTGTATTTTCATTCTGCTGATTGCTTCCTTTGCTGTGCAGAAGCTTTTTAGTTGGTTACAATCCCATTTATGTATTTTTGCTTTTGTTTCCTGTGCTTTTGGGGTCGTATTCAAAAACTCATTGCCTGGACCAATTTTGGGAAGCTTTTCTCCTATGTTTTATTTTAGTAGTTTCATAGTTTCAGATTTCACATTTAAGTCTCTATTTGCTTTTGAGTTGATTTTTGTGCATGGTGTACAAAGCGTCCAATTACGTGGATGTCCAGTTTTCCCAACACCATTCATTGAAGAGACTGTTATTTCTCCATTGAGTTCTTGGTACATGTGTCAAAGATCAGTTAATGTTAAATGTGTAGATTTATTTCTGGGCTCTCTACTCTGCTCCATTGGTCTATATATCTGTTTTTATGACAATATCATTTTGTTTTGATTAGCATACCTTTGCAGTAATTTTGAAATCAGGCAGTGTGATGTCTCCAGCTTTGTTCTTTTCACTCAAAATTGTTCTGGCTATTCAGGGTATTTTTTTGGTTCCATCTGAATTTTGGGATTGATTTTTCTATTTCTGTGAAAAACGTCACTGGAATTTTGATAAGAATTGCATTGAATTTCTAGGTCACTTTTGGTAATATGAACATTTTAACAATATTAATACTTCCAGTACATGAACATGGGATAGTTTTCCATTTATTTGTGTCTTCTTTAGCTTTTTTTGTCAACGTTTTATAGTTTTCAGTGTACATGTCTCTCACCTACTTGGTTAAATTTATTCTTAAGTGTTTTTATGCTATTGTAAATGACATTTTTCTTGATTTTTTAAAAATAGTTTATTGTTATTGTACAGAAACACTATTAATTTTTGTAAGTCACTTTTATATCCTGCAACTTTACTCAGTTTGTTTATTAGTTCTAACAGTTTTTTGGTGGAGTTTTTAGGGTTTTCTAAATGATTGTGCCATCCACAGAGACTGTTTTATTTCTTCCTTTCCAATTTTATTTCTTTTCTTGCCAATTGCTTTAGCTTGAAATTTCAATACTATATTAATTAGAAAGAATGAGAATGGGCATCCTTGTGTTCCCAATTGTAAAGAAAAAGCTTTCAACTTTTCACCATTGAGTATGATGTTAACCATGGGATTTTCAAAAAGTTCACGGAAAATGCATATTATGAAAACACTGCGCGCGGGTTTCAAATCTTTTTCACACCAAAACAAGCTTGTACTAACTTATTATAATATGTCTGAACAGGATCTAGTTTGAGGTACTAAGAAGAATAAGACACTACTTTGAAAGGAGCCCCTATTAGAGGAACATGAATTCTGCTAAAACTGAAACAAGAATAAACATCAAACTTATGATGAAGCTTGGGTGGAAGAATGGTGAAATCATTTATGCTTTATGGAAACTATATGGGGACAATCCCCACCAAAGAAATCAGCAGTTTAAAAATGGATAGTTTATTTTATGAAGGGACAAAGCAATGTTGAAGATGAAGCCCACAACAGGAGACCACTCACATCAATTTGCAAGGAAAAAATTAGTCTTATTTGTGCCCTAATTGAAGAGGACTTATAATTAACAGTGCAAACAATAGCCAACACCATAGACATCTCAACTGGTTCAGCTTATACAATTCTGATTGAAAAATCAAAGTTGAGCAAACTCTCCACTCGATGGGTGACAAAATCAATAGAAATTTTAAATAAGTGGGATCAAGATCCTAAAGCATTTCTTCAAAGAATTGTAACAGGAGATGAAATATGGCTTTACCAGTATGATCCTGAAGACAAAGAGCAATCAAGGCAATGCTACCAAGAGGTGGAAGTGATCCAGTCAAAAGCAAAGCAGACCAGTCTAGAGCAAAGGTCACAGCAACAGTTTTTTAAAATGCTCAAGGCATTTTGCTTGCTGATTTTCTGGAGGGCCAAAGAACAATAACATCTGCTTATTATGAGAGTGTTTTGAGAAAGTTAGCCAAAGCTTTAGCAGAAAAATGCTCAGGAAAAGTTCACCAGGGAGTCCTTCTTCACCGCAACAAAGTTTCTGCTCATTTCTGTCATCAAATAAGAGTAGTTTTGCAAAAGTTTTGTTGAGAAATCATTAGGCATTCCACCTTAAAATCCTGATTTGTTTCCTTCAGACTTCTTTTTGTTTCCTAACAAATATTTTTATTCCCTGAAAGTAAGAAAATATTTTTATTTCCTATTTAGAAAGTCTTTTTATTTCCTAAAAATCTGTAAGGAGCACCCATTTTTCTTCAGTTAATAATGTAAAAAAGGCTGCATTGGCATGGTTAAATTCCCAGGACACTCAGTTTTTTAGGGATGAACTAAATAGCTGGTACTATCACTTATAAAAGTTTCTTGACCTTGATGGAACTTATGTTGAGAAATAAAGTTGATATTTTTTATTTTTACGTTTTATTTCCATTTTTCTACAGACTTTTTGACTCCTCTCATATGGTCTTTATTATGTTGAGATGCATTATTTCTGTACCCAATTTGTTCAGAGTTTTTGTCATGAAAGAATGTCAGATGCTTTTTCTGCACCTATTGACATGATTATATGATTTTTTTATCCTTCATTCTGTTAATATGGTGTATCACATTGATTGATATGCATGTGTGGAGACATCCTTGCATCTCAGGGATAAATCTTATTTGATCATTGTGTGTGATCCTTTTCATGTGCTGTTGAATTTGTTTTGCTAGTATTTTGTTGAAGATTTTAGCATCTATGTTCATCAGGGACATTGGCCTATAATTTTCTCTTCTTGTAGCATTCTTGTCTGGCTTTGGTATCAGGGTAAAGCTGGCTTCATAAAATGAGTTTAGAAGTGTTTCCTCCTCTTCAAGTTTTTGGAAGAGTTTAGGAAGAATTTAGCATTAATTTTTCTTTAAATGCTTGACAGAATTTACCAGTGAAGTCATCACGTCCTGAAGTTTTCTGTTAAAAGGTTTTTAATAACAGATTCAATCTGTTTTTTCATTATTGTTCTGTTCAGATTTTCTGTTTATTTGTGCTTCAGTCTTGGTATGTTGTGTATTTCTTGGAATTTATTCATTTCTCCTAGACAATCCAATTTTTTGGTATATAATTACTTGTAACAGTCTTTTATAATCCTTATTTCTGAGGTATCTGGCATAATGTCTCCTCTTTCATTTCTAATTTTACTTATTTCAGTCTTCTCTGCTTTTTTTCTTAGTCTAGCTAGAGGTTTATCAATTTTGTTTATCTTTTCAGAAAACTAACTCTCAGTTTTATTGATTTCTTAAAATTGTTTTTGTAATTTCTATTTCATTTATTTCTGCTCTGATCTTTATATTTTCTTCCTTCTGCTGACTTCAGGATTAGTTTCTTCTTCTTTTACTAGTTCCTTAAGGTGTAAGCTTAGGTTGTTTGAGATCTTTCTTCTTTCTTAATGTAGGCATTTATTGCTATAAACACCTCTCTTAGAACTGCTTTTCCTATATTTCATAAGTTTTGATATGTTGTTTTCACTTCCATTTGTATTGATATTTTTAATTCCCTTCTGATTTCTTCTTTGACCCATTGGTTATTTAAAAGTGTACTGTTTAAATTTCACACATTTGTGAATTTCCCAATTTCCTCCTGTATTTTTATCTAGTTTTATACCATTGTGGTCAAAAAAGATGCTTGATGTGATTTCAGTCTTTTGAATTTGCTAACACTTGCTTCATGGCCTAACATATGATCTATCCTGAATAATATTCCATGTGTGCTTGCAAAGCATGTATATTCTGCTGCTATTGGATGAAATATTCTGTATATGTCTGTCTGTCAAATCCATTTGGTCTATAATATTGTTCAAATCCTCTGTTTCCTTATTGATTTTCTGTCCTGATGTTCTATGCATTATTAAAAATTGTGTATTGAGAGCCCCTACTATTACTCTATTGCTTCATTTCTGTTAATATTTGCTTTATCTATTTAGGTGTTTTGATTTGGGGTGCATATATATTTACAATTGTTATTTCTCTTGATGAATAATTAATAATTGTTATTTCTCTTTACCATTATATAATGACCTTGTCTCCTGTGATAATTTTTGAATTAAAGTCTTTTTTCTGATATAAGTATACTCAATCCTTCTCTCTTTTGATTACCATTTGCATGAAACATCTTTTCCCATCCCTTCACTTTCAGCCTATGTGTGTCACTAAAATTAAAGTGAGTCCTTGGTGGCAGCATACAGTTGAATCTTGTTTTTAAAATTCATTTAGCCATTCTGTCTTTTAATTAGAGAATTTGATCTATTTACATTTAATGTAATTGTTGATAGGTAAGGATTTACTACTGCCATTTTATCAATGGTAGTTTTGTAGGGTTTTGTTGTTGTTGTTCCATTCTTCCTTTTCAGTGTCTTCCTTTGTGATTTAGTGCAGGTTCATTTCTTAGTTTCTGTTTGTTCATTTGTTTTGTTTTTGTAGTGGTATGCTTTCATTCCTTTCTTTGCATCTTGTACATGTTTTCTTTTTTCTTTGCATCTTGTACATGTTTTCTTTTTTCTTTGTAGCTACCATGGGGCTTACATAAAACATCTTATAACAGTCTAACTTAAGCTGATAAATAACTTCACTTTCACCATATACAAAATTCTACACTTCACTTTATCTTGTACCACATTGTATGTTATTGATGTCACAATTTACATCTTTTTATTTATTTATTTATTTTTTAAATTTAATTTAATTTAATTTTTTTCTTTTTTGAGATGGAGTCTTGCTCTGTCGCCCAGGCTGGAGTGCAGTGGCATGATCTCAACTCACTGTAAGCTCCACCTCCCAGGTTCACACCGTTCTCCTGCCTCAGCCTCCCGAATAGCTGGGACTACAGGGGCCCACCACCATAACTGGCTAATTTTTTTGTATTTTTAGTAGAGATGGGGTTTCACCATTTTAGCCAGGATGGTCTCGATCTCCTGACCTCATGATCTGCCCACCTCAGCCTCCCCACAGTTTACATCTTGTATGTAATACATATCCATTAACAAATTGTTGTAGCTATAGCTATTTTTAATACCTTTGTCTTTTAACTTTTATACTAGAGTTAAAAGCGATTTATGTACCACCATTACATTATTACAGTATTGTGAATTTGACTGTATTCTTTCATTCATGATGAATTTTATATTTTCATATGTTTCCTTCTTTTTGATTAGTGTCCTTTTATTCTAACTTGAAGAATTCCCTTTAGCATTTCTTGTAATACAGGTCTAGTGGTGATGAACTCCTACTTTTGTTTGTTTGGGAAAGTTCTTATCTCTCCTTCCTTTCTGGAGGACAGACTTGAGGGGTATAGGGTTCTTGATTGGGCAGTTTTGTTCTTTCAGCACTTTAAATATATCACCCACATCATCCCACTTTCTCTTGACCTGCAAGGTTTCTGCTGAGGAATATGCTTAATAAAGTATTATGGGGGTTCCCTTGTATATGCTGAGTTGCTTTTCCCTTGCTGCTTTCAAATTTTTCTCTTTGTCTTTAACTTTTAAGAATTTGATTACAATGTGTCTCAGTTAATATCTCTTTACATTTAATATATTTGGGGTTCTTTGGGATTCATGGATCTGTGTGTTTATTTCTCTCTCCAGATTTTGGGGATTTTCTGTCATTATTTCTTTAAATAAGCTTTTGTCCTCTTTCTCTTTCTCTGCTCCTTCTGAAATTCACATAACAAATGAGTATATTGGTCCACTTGATGGTGTTCTTAAGTCTCATAGGCCTTCTTCACTCTTTTTTATTCTTTGTTCTTTTTGTTCCTCTGATGGGTAATTTCAAATGACATGTTTTTAAGCTCACTGATTCTTTCTTCTGCTTGATTAAGCCTGCTGGTGAAGCTCTCTATGGAATTTTTCAATTAGTCATTGTGATCTTTATCTCCAGAATTTCTGTTTGGTTTTTAATGGTTTATATCTCCTTGTTGAACCTCTAATTTTGTTAGTGTACTGTTTTCTTAATTTTGGTTTAGTTGTATATCTGTGTTCTCTTGTAGCTCAATGAGCTTCTTCAAGATGATTATTTTGAATTTTTGTCATGCAGTTCATATACCTATATTTCTCTAGGGTTTGTTACTTATATTATATTTTGTTCCTTTGGTAGTATCATGTTTCCCTGATTATTCATGATCCTTGTGGCTATATGTTGGTATGTGCACATATGAAGAAGTGGACATCTATTCTCATCTTTACAAACTGGCTTCAGCAGGCAAAACCTTTCACCAGTCAGCTCATCCAGAAATTCTGAGTGGGCCATCTAGTGAGGCCTGCAAGTGGGCTTGCTGTTGGAGTCATCAGGCAGGCTGGCCTGGTGCCTTGGTCAGCAGGTGGGTGGGCTTGGTGCTTGGGTTTCAGGGGCTATGCCTAGAGCCTGAGTCCATGGGGTTGGTCTGAAGCCTAGGTGAATCCACAAAGGATGGCCTGGTACTGGAGCTGGTCTTGACCCTGAGCCTCTGGGGGCTATCCTAGAGGCAGGGTCTGCAAGTGCTAGCCTGGAAACTAAGTACACGGTAGCCAGCCTGGTGCTTGCGTCCATGAGGGGGGTTCTGGAGCCTAGGTGTGCAGGGGCCAGCCTAGTGCCAGTGTCTACCAGGACAGGACTGGATGCTGAGTCCACTGGAGGATTAGGCCGTAGGTGCCAGCCTGGAGCCTGGGGCTGAGGAAGGCCTGGAGGCTGGGTCTGCAGGAGCTGGACTGGCACTAGGGTGAGTTTGAAGCCTGGTGCTATGGGGCCTGGCCTGGAACTGGGGTCTTTGGGTACAAGTCTGGCACTGGAGCTGGCCTGGAGCCTGGGACTGTGGAGGGGAGCATGAAGCCTATAGCTGCAGGACCAGCCTGGAGCCTGGGCCACTGTATTTAGTCAGGGTTCTCTAGAGGGACAGAACTAGTAGGAGTGATAGATAGGTAGATAGATAGATAGATAGATAGATGATAGATAGATAGATAGATAGATAGATAGATAGATAGATAGACAGACATATATATGGGAATTTATTAAGGAGTATTAACTCACACAATCACAAGGTCCCACAATAAGCCATCTCCAAGCTGAGGAGCAAGGAAGCCAGTCCAAGTCCCAAAGCTGAAGAACTTGGAGTCTGATGTTCGAGGGCAAGAAGCATCCAGCACAGGAGAAAGATGTAGGCTGGGAGCTTAAACCAGTCTATGCTTTTCACATTTTTTCTACCTGCTTTATATCCTGGCTGATTAGATTGTGCCCACCCAGATTAAGGGTGGGTCTGCCTTTCCCAGCCCACTTACTCAAATGTTAATCTCCTTTGGCAACACCCTCACAGACACACCCAAGATCAATACTTTGCATCCTTCAATCTAATCAAGTTGACATTCAGTATTAATCATCACAGCCACTGAGGCAGACCTGGAGCCTGAGGATATAAAGGCCAGCCTGGCACTGGGTTAGTCTGGGGTTATGAGTGCTGACCTGACACTGTGTTTCACTGGGGTGGGCCTCAGGCCAAGGTCCGCAGCAAAGTTGGATGCTCACTTCACTCCCCTTCCTCCATGCAGATGATACCTCTCTCCCTGCTGTGCTGCTCAGGCTTGGGGGAAAGGTAACACAGGTAATGTAAAACTGTCCTTCCTATCCTCTTCAATGTGTCTTTTGTTATTTCTGCACTGCATCCAGGTGCTAGAATCTCTCACCTGGATTCTTTAGCTCTTGTGAAGATATTTTTGTGCATGGATAGTTGTTCAAATTGATGTTTCTGCAAGGGGACATGCAGTGGAAAGTCCTATTCTGCCATCTTACTGACATCACTCTTAGTACTAAATATTTAGTCTCAATCGTAAACTGCCTTAAAGTTTGTAATTGAATGGGAATCTGCTGCTTCTTAAAACGTGTCCGGTCCAATGTTCCCAGTTCTGAACACTTATCATGAAATTTGTGAGTGGAGAATTTCTGGTTTGTCTTCATTCCTTCATTGCTCCATGTGATCAAAACTAGCGTTCGTTGACAGCATATCACCTCTTTCCGGGCCTGTCATGACGATCAGACTCAGCAATGCTGCCATCATTTACAGAGACCAAACCCCATTCCAAAGTTTTCCAGTGGAACAGTAATTGTGAAGGGCAAAAAGGTAGTAAGGGCATAGACCTACAACAATCAGCATTGCTATGGTCCCTGATAGATACCTCTTTTTTTCACTACTTTAGGATGAGGTCTGAAGAGCTGAGGAGATAACAAAAGCTATAACTCAGAGAACTGTAGCACCCACACAAGGAGAAACAGAAGTGTTTAAAACTCTAAAAACCTTATCTGAATTGTAGTTAAATCATGACTGTTGATTTTTAAAATTATTGAGGAAGATGGGATTTTCAGGCATTCTTGACAGTTTTCTTTTATCTAATAGACTCTTAAAGCTGGGAGGAATGAACAAGCCTGATTCCTTCATTTAATTGGAGAGGAAACAGAAGCTCAGTGAGCAAAAATAACTTGTCTAGAATATAACTAATTGGTGTATATCTTAGCCTAGTTTACCCCCAAAAGCAGAGTCTGGGGCCAGGGCTTACATGCCAGTTGCACATTTTAGAAAATTATCCCAAAGAATAGGAAAGGGGCCCTGGGAAAAGTGTAGTAGAGAAGGAGAGAATGCTAGTTTCTGTCCCCGTTATCAAGGGTTTCCCCATGGGGTGCTAACTCCCTCATACTTCCTGGCTTCTGAGCATCAATATGGCTGAGCAGGTGCCCCAGGGTGACCTAGGGAAGACTGGAAAAGATGCACAATATGCCACTGAGGAGAGATGCTCCAGTGTTTTACCCACTCCCTCACCCATCACTGACCAATGAGGAAAGCTGTGAGCAAAGGGTGAAAGGCAGGTCACAATATGGAATTCAAATTCACAAGTATTAATGCTTGTTATAAAATATTGCCTTTCTAATAGGACTGCCAGAATTCCAGACTACTGAAAGATAAGGTATGCATTTAACAATAAATATGAAAATCAGAATGAACTACATCAACAGTAACTCACCCAGCATCTTAGATGCCTGTGTTTACTCACTTCTGTTTACTTCTTAGGCACACTGTCCCAGTTAACACTTAAGATATCAGAAGAGATACATCTTTTTTTTTGTCATTGATTCACTTAAGTAGCCCAAGGGAGCACTCAAGAATTCTCAGATTTTCTCAGCTCATAGCCCCTTTCATTACCCCCTCTCGACTGTCACATCAGAAAATCCAAACAGAATAAATGAGGGCAATGAGACAGCCCTTGAGAAGTCACATGCCCTTGCCCCAAATATCCACATTGTTACAGTGTCTTCACGGAGTTCTTAAGCACTTTCAGAATTTTCCATCTTCAATAATTAGTGTGTAATAAGAATATCTGTAAACATTTTAGAGATGAGTAATGTCTTTATTTCACAGCTGATGGGGACTTTCTTTTTGCCAACTCAAGTACATAGCTGACCTCAATCACCATTCTCGTTTTTCATTTGTCTCAAGACATGAAATAGCAACAAATTGTATGTTGTGATTTTGCAAGGTTTTTGTTTGAATTGTCAATACATGTGTTGTTAAATGCCATTAACCTCTCTACACCTTTAGTCATTAGCACTATTTGATTTGATATTTTTAAAAATTATTTACTTACACGTTTATTTGTATTTTTTTATCATTTCTCTTATTTTTACTTGTTTATTTAAATTATTTCTGAACATGTATGATCAATCTGACAGAAGATAAATTTGATAATCCTCCCCTCCTGGTGAAGATTTTTTTTTTTTTTCTGTTCTCTTTGCCTCCTTGCCTGTTGAACTTTGATGTCTCCTAGACCCAGCCCAAATGTCACTTTTCCTTGGACCCTTCCTTATTCTGCTAATCAGAATGATTCCTTCCCTT
Source organism: Pongo abelii (assembly GCF_028885655.2). NCBI lineage: Eukaryota > Metazoa > Chordata > Mammalia > Primates > Hominidae > Pongo > Pongo abelii. The sequence continues at coordinate 113,484,397 of NC_085928.1, read as the reverse complement.
CTCAGTGATACCATCACCCTGTGATCCTTCTTCAGTTATAGCACTGATGACATTCCATTGCAATTTATTGAGTGTGATGCTTGGTGAACTATCCATTTCTGGAGAGGAGAGTCCACTAGTAACCATCTCAGAGTCTTGATGTAAGCATACTATAAATATTTGTTTAATTAATTTTACCAAACTTCCTCTCTCCAAAGATGAATGGTTGACAGCCTTCCTATAACCAGGTACCAATCTCCCCTAAGAGGTAAAAGCAAGCTGTAACTAATAACATGTTCACAAGTGTTTCCCCCAGAAACCGACTGAGACAAAAATTCTAGTTCCACTGGTTTATTATGGAAGTAGACTCAGTATTCAGAGTGACAGAGTGGGGAAATGAGGCAGGGAAGGGAAGGTAGCCACCACAGGGTGGTTGATGAGTGTGTTCCTACTGTGATCTCTAGGGCTCAATAAGACCCTCTGGAAGAGTGCAAAGAGCATGCCTCAGATCATACCCCTCCTGATGCACAAGGAAGACAGAGCATTTATCCACCAACTCCTCAGCATTTTGGTTGTGAACTGTTCCTGGGAGCACTGACTCCCTAGCAGTTCTGGCCACTTCTGTGCATAGGCGGTGCATACCTCTGAAGCCAGAGAAAACCCTCAGGCAGAGAGTGCAAGGGCATACAGTGGGCAGTGCATACTGAAGGACAAGTGCTGAATAGAATCAGCAAGGCATCCAATCCAACACAAGCCTTCCAGCTTTGGCCAGCTTTGACCATGAGAAGTTCCTTTCTGAGACTGAACTAAACCCTCTGGTCTTGTTCTGCCCCATGGGGCCACACAGGAAAAAAATCCAGATTTGATTTCAGATGCAATTTATGTAATGGTTACTGGTTTACTCCATGTTTTCTATTTCAATTTCAGTAAATTATATTCTAGAAAATTATCTACCTCATCTAAGTTTTCAAATTTAATGACATTGTATTTTAGTATTTTCTTAGGTTTCCTACATCTCTATTTTAACTATAGTTATGTCTCATTTTACTCTTTTAACAAATTGTGTTTTCCAAAAATGGCCACAGCAATATTTCCAGTCTCAAATGCTCTTTCAGAACCTCGCCACTCCTTATCAAGTGGTAGAGTATATTTCCCTTCCCCTTGAACCCTGGGAAGGACTTGGTGATTGCCTTGATAAATAAAATGCAGATGATTCTCCTGTCCCATGATGACTGTTGTCATGTCCAAAGACAATTGCTATATTCCCTGTCATCCCAGACTTACCTTCAGATGCAAAAACCTACCATGCTACCTGCCTGTCCTTGAAAATCAACACTGGGACCATTTTTGAAGAAACAGAAGGTTTGAGAGAGGCGATTTTAAATATATTATATTATAAATAGGAATCCTGAGAGCAACTTCCTACATCCTTATTCTACCTTTCTACTCTAATGCAAATGGAGACTTGGGATGTCTTCGATGACATTGTGTGATAAGGTGTTTGAGCAGCTGGTTTATGCTTCATGTTCCTTTACAGCATAGTTTTGAATAATGCAGTTAATCCTGAAGTGCTATTAAAACATCAGATTAGCCTCTGTGACAGTACAAGGTGACCTGGTCAGTTACAGCACAGAATCCTAAGGCAAAAAAGTGGGCTTACTGCTGCAACCATGCCAGGGATCTGTCTCGAACTCTTCTCTTTCCTCTGGGAGGTGTCAGGTTTACTCATTTATTTATCTATCTCTGCCTTGCCCAATAATAAGAAAAAGTTTGCAGCAACTTACAGAAATACATAATTTCAAATAACATAAGTGAGAAGTGGGACAAAAGGAAAAGTCAGAAGTAGCCAAAGAGTGGGTCCATGCACACAGTGAGAGCCAAAAGGCCCTCTGCAAATTGATGAGGAGCACAGATTTGGATCCAGACATCCTGAGGTAAGAGGAGAGAGGGAATTGCAGCCATTCAGCTATGCCACAGACATCTCTAAGAAAAAAAAAGTCAAGCCAAGGGATGAGGAAAAGAACAACACAGGCGCTTAAGCTTGGCAATTTGAAGGTCTTCCAAGTCAGGTCACTATTTTAAAAATATGTATTTATTTTAAATCTTTTCTGGACACCATTGTCTATATACAGTTTTAAAACATGGGAAACAAAACTACCTGTTGATTAGGGGTATGTGTGTGTGTATATATAGATATATACACACATAAATATACATATCTATCCCAAATCTCCATTTGCATTGGAGTAGAGAGGTAGAATAAGGACGTAGGAAGTTGCTCTCAGGATTCCTATTTATGATGAAATATATTTAAAATCACCACTCTCAAACCTTCCGTGTCTTCAAAAATGGTCCAGTGTTGATTTTCAAGGACAGGCAGGGAGCATGGTAGGTTGTTGTATCAGAAGGTAAGTCTGTCAAATGACAGGGAATGGTTATATACATACACATACGTGTGTGTATTTAAAGTATAAAGATATGTGTCCACCAAATTAAAGATGAGTAAGAAAGACAGAATGAGGTTCTCAAGGAGCCTTCAATTGTGTCAATAATATTTTATTCCTTATGTGGAATGATGGCTACATAGAAGTTTGCTATGCTATTCTTTGTACTTTTCTGTGACCCAGAAATATTTCACAGTATGAATTTTATCCTGACTGTTAGAGAGACAAAAATGGAGGTGGTAAGACCACTAAGGAGTCTCTTAATGTTGTGCTGGGCAGAAATGAAGGTAAATTGGACTAAAGTGAAAGTAGTGAAGAAAGTAGACAGACTTAATACATGGATTTGAGGTAAAGCCAAAGAGACCTGCCAATGGATTGAAGTGTGAGGAAAACAGAAGAGTTGGAACTAAGTTTCTGGCACCATAAATACAGGAATGGTGCTGAGATGTGGTACTATGGGGATGACTTAGAGGGGACAGTTGTGGCTAGAATGGGAGGGTATAGTAAACACTAGCTCTCTTTGGACATACAAAGTTTGGGATGTCTAATGGACAAGCAAGTGAAGATGTTGAGTTGGTGGTTGAATATATGAGTCTAAAACCCAGAGTAAAGAACCAATTGGCTGACTAAAACCTAAGTCATCAACACATACATTTCATTATACATGAGATTATAGGAGATCAACAATAGAATCTGGATAAAGAAGAGGGTCAAGGAAAGAGCTTTGGGCATTCCCACATTTAGAGATCTGGAACAGAAGCAGCAGCCGGCAAAGTAGACTAAGAAATGGGGTGAGGTAGAAAAAAAAAACAAGAAGAGTGTGTTGTCTCAGAATCAGATGAAACAGAGTTTCAAAGAAGGAGGAGAGAGTGGTCAATTGGATCAAATGCCACTAAGATGTCAAAGGAGGACAGAAAATTGACCCTCTGTCAGTTTTGGGAAGATGTAGGTCTTAGTAAAAGCCTTCTTGGTGTGGATTGATGAGAATGAAAGTGTGGATGGAATGACTGAGGTGAAAACGGGAGGCAAGGAATTTGAAAGGTTTGTTTGTATTCAGATATTTCCATGAGTCTTGTTGTGACGGGAACAGAGAAATGAGGGGAGGAGGTAGATAGCTGGAAGCCAATGCCAGGTCAAGAGAGTTTTATTTAAGATAGAAGATTAAGGTATGTACGTATGAGAATAACCTAGTTGAAAGGAAAAAGTTTTCATGTAGGAGAGAAAGTGGACACTTAACAGTAGGGAAATCCTTCAGCAAAAGGCAGATAGGATCCAGAGTAGAATGCAAAGCTTAGAAAGGAGATAACACAAGTCTTCCATTGTAACAGTGTGGTACAAATTCAGGCAGAGTAGGAGACTACCATGATCTGAAAATGTCCCCAGAAATTCATGTAGAAACTTAATCCCCAATGCAACAGCATTGGGAGGTGTGGCCTCTAGGAGGTGATTGAGTCATGAGGGCTCTTCCCTCATGAAAGGGATTAGGTGCTCTTCTAAACGGACTTGATGGAGGGAGTCTTACCCCTTTTTGCCCTTCTGACATCTGCTATGAGAGGATCCAGGGTTCCTTCCCTCTAATGAATGCAGCATTCAACGTGCTATATTGGAAGCAGAGACTGGACCCTCACCAGACACCAAACCTTCTGGCATCTTGATCTTGGACTTCTCAACCTCCAGAACTAGAGAAAATAAATTTCTGTTCTTTAAAAATATTACCCAGGCTTACGTATTCTATTATAGCAGCACAAAATCAACTAAGACATAGACCAGAAGGTAGAAAGATAATTCTCATCTAATAAAATCATTTTTCTCTATGAAGTCAAGGCCATTGAGATGTGAGAAGCTGTTGGAGGCTTAAGAAAAGAAGTAACACAGCTGTTTGGGAGAATAGAAAAATAAGTTTATTGGGGAAGAGCAGCAGGAGTATCTGAAGGGATTGAGTGCCCATTTGAGATCTGAGGTCATAAATTTTAAGTTAACATAATTTTCTCCAGTAATATTTAGCTTCTTGGCTACAAACAGAATAAGAAGAAAACTGGGTTTAACCAGGCCATGTTTCCAGGCGTAATAATGGAGGGACAGAGGAGCAAAGGGTGTGTCCAAGGGGATGATTATACTGTGCTGTCCGTGTAACCTAACGAGGGGAGATAGGAAAATAGTGAAGGATGATGGTAAAGGTAAAAATCAAAGACTTAGAAGTTTCAGTAAATTTAGGTATTTTCTGCCATGAGAGAACCAGAGTAGTGAGATAGAAGTAAAAGGCAATGGTAATCAGATAGTGGAATATTTAAAGTAAAGAATTAGGTCATCATTTTGCTTCTTATGAAGGATGAATTCTAGACTAGAAATGAGTGAGTGTCTGAGGTGCAGTGAGGAAAGAATGGTGACAAAGAAATAAACAAAATCCACAGAAATCTAAAAAGGCATACACATAAGAAGAATTAAAATTAAAGATAAAAATGCCAAATAATCTCAACATGAGAAATGATTTCAGAGAAGTGAAGAGGAAGATGGTAGAGAGACCAGCGGAATAAAAATATGCTCATGTTTCATTCTTATTTAGAGAGAGGATATAAACCCTGATTGACTTTAGACATTGATCAAAAAATATTTAAATGTATTTGTTCAAAAATTAAGGGTAACCAGTAGAAGATGAGAAACAGTATATAAATGCTCAAATCATTAAGAAGGAAAAGAATAAAAGAAGTTGCAATTAATTCACTAAAAGGCAGAATGGGGAAAGAAAACATGGTACACTGGAAACTAAAGTTAGATGTCAGGAATAAGTCTGTGTTTGTATAAGCAATTGTAATAAATGTAAATGATGGGGACAGGAGGAGAGGACTTCTGAAAGGGCTGAGGGAAAAGCTTGGAAAATGCTTTCATTAAAAATAAACAGTAAAACTGGAAAAAGTTGTAATAAATAATCATTTAAAGATTCTGGAGATTGACCAAAAAGTGTATAACAAATGGAGAAGTACTGCCTCATATTAACATGACTCAAGAAGAAATAGAAAGTTTAAATAGATTTTAATTTTCCCCATAAATAAAAGTACAGATGGCGTCACTCCTTTTTTTTTTTTTTTTTTTTTTTCTTTTTCTTTGAGACCGCGTTTCTCTCTGTTGTCTAGGCTGGAGGGCGGGGGCATAATCATTGCTCACTGCAAACTCGAACTCCTGAGCTCAAGCAATCCTCCCACCTCAGCCTTCCCAGTAGCTGGGACTACAGCTGTGTGCCATCATGCCCGGTTAATTTTTTAATTTTTTTAGTAGAGATGAGGTTTTGCTATGTTGCCCAGGTTGGTCTTGAACTCCTGGGCTCAAGTGTTCCTCCTGTCTCTGCCTCCCAAAGTGTTGGGATTTCAGGCGTGGGCCACTGTGCCTGGCCAATTCACTGATTAATTCTACCAAAATATTTTAAAAATTAACATCAATCCTTCATTGAATCTATAGATTTAATACAATTTCTATCAAAATTTCAGCTGAATTATGCTTTTATTTTTGCAGAAACTTTCAAGCTGATCCTAAAATTTTTATGGAAATACAAATGACTCAGCATAGCCAAAAGGATCTTTAAAAAGCAGAACAAAATAAGAGGGCTTACAAGTTTCAAAACTCACTAAAAATCTGCGATAACCAAGACAGTATGGTACAAGCAAAAGAATAGACATACAGAATTGAGCATACAAAAATAAACTTTTATACTTATGATCAAGAAATGTGTCAAGGCAAGTCAATAGGTAATGAATAGTTTTTTAACATATGGCACTCAAACAACTGGATATCCACATGCAGAAAGATGATTTTACACTGTTATCCTACACCATAAAATAAAAATGAACACAAAACAGATCACAGATCTACATATAAGGACTAAAGTCATAGCACTTTTAAATCATGAGAAAAATCTTTATAATGTAGCATTAGACAGATATTTCTTAAATATGATATCAAAAGAACTATCTGTAAAAAATTGATAAATTTGACTTCTCCAAAATGAAAAATGCTTTACTTCAAAGACACCATTAAGAAAATGAAAAGACAAGCCACAGATCATGAGAAAATGTTTGCAAATCATATATCTGATAAGATACTTACATCAAGAATATACAAAGAACATTTACAATTCAATAATAAAAGGCATATAATAGTAATGTTTTCAACGTTTCATAGTTTTCAGAGTATAAGTTTGTACTTCTTTCGTTAAATTTATTAAGTTTTGTATTCTTTTTGTGAATGAAATTTTTAAATGTTTATCTTTATATTAACTGCAGGTATATAAAAATACAACTGATTTTTGTATATTGATTTTGTACCCTGCAACCTTGCTCTAAAAAACTGTCAGAACTATTAGTTCTACAAAGAAGAGAACAACAGACACTGGGGCCTACTTGAGGGTGGAGAGTGGGAGGAGGGAGAGGAGCAGAAAAAATAACTATTGGGTACCAGGCTTAATACCTGTGTGATGAAATAATCTGTACAACCAACCCCTGTGATATGAGTTTACCTATATAATAAACCTGCACATGTACCCCCAAACCTAAAATAAAAGTTAAAAAAATAAGCATCATGACAGATTTTTTAAAAAAGAACTATTAGTTCTAATAGCTTTTTAGTGGATTTCTTAAAATTTTATATACAAGATCATGTCATCTGCAAATAGAGATAGTTTTGTTTCTTTTTTTTTTTTCCCAATCTGGATGCCTTTTTTTTTTTTTTAACAACACAATCTTCCCTAATTGTTCCAGCAAGATGCCTCATATTATACGATTCCTTTTTGTAAAATGTCCAGAAAAGGAAAGTTTATAGAGACAGAAAGTAGGTTAGCAGTTGTCTAGGCCTGAGAGTGGGAATGGAAAGTAACTGCAAATGGGTACAAGATATATTTTTGTAATGATAAAAATGTTCTAAAATTGGAAGGAAGAAACAATTGTACAACTCTGTGCATTTACTAAACATCACTTAATTGTACACTTAAAGCAGGTAAATTTTAAAACTGTTTAAAACATTTAAAAAATATAAATATGTTAAATTCATCACTCAGAAAAAGGAGATTCTCAGATTGGGTTTTAAACATCCAGCTATATGTTGTTTAAGATGACACACATAAAATAATAATTTCTAATATTTACTAAGCATTTACCTTGTTCTCTATGTTTAATCCACACAAGTTCATGAACTAGAACTATTATTATTCTCATTTTATAGGGGAGGAACTAAGGCACAAAGGGTTCAAGTAACTTGCTAAAGGCTTCTGAACCAGGTAATGACAAAGACGGGCATTGAATCCTACTCACTAGTTTATATGGCTTCTCTTAAGTGGGAGTGTTTAAAATAAAGAAATAGAAAAGATAATTCAAGAAAATTTTAAACAAAAATAAAACGTGTTAATATCATAAAATTAAAGTCAAGGTAAAAGACATTAAAAGAGAAGTATTTCATTTTGATAAAAAGCTCAACTACCAAAAGATACATCAGATATAAACCTTTACACTTACAATATACAAAGCAAAAATGATAGAAATTCTAGGGGGGGAAATCTACAAGTTTACCATCAGAGAGGAATATTTGTTTATCTCTCTCATAAACTAAGCAAAACCTTAAAGACATGGAGAAGTTGGGGGTTTTTTGTTTGTTTGTTTGTTTTTTGTTTGTTCTTTTTCTGAGATGGAGTCTCACTCTGTTGCCCAGGCTGGAGTGCAGTGGCACAATCTCGGCTCACTGCAACCTCTGCCTCCTGGGTTCAAGCAATTCTCCTGCCTCAGCCTCCTGAGTAGCTAGGACCACATGCGTGTGCCACCATGCCTGACTAATTTTTGTATTTTCAGTAGAGATGGGGTTTCGCCATGTTGGCCAAGCTGGTCTCAAACTTCTGACCTCAAACTCTTGACCTCAAGTGATCCGCCCGCCTCGGCTTCCCAAAGTGCTGGGGTTACAGGTGTGAGCCGCTGCACCCGGCCAACATGGAGAATGTGAATGCTGTAGTAATAAACTTTATGAGAAAAGAAAGAGAACAAGGAAGTTTTATCAAACCCACATAAAATTTCCATAAAAGTTGACCATGCATTAAACCCGTTATACGTACACAAACACACAAGTAAAATCTCAACAAAAAAAATTCCCCAAAGCAGAAATTATATAGGCCATATTCTCTGACCACAATGCTATAAAATTAGAAATCAACATTGAAAGGATGGCCAAAAAATCTATTTGCTTAGGAATATTTAAACAGTCTTAAATACAATTTTTGGATAAGAGGAAGAATTAACATGGAAATTATTACTCTTTAAAAGTGAACAAACATGAGAATACCACACATCAAAAGCAGCTCTCAAAGGAAAAGTTACAGCTTTAAATGCATGTGTTACAAAACTAAAACTCTTAAAAATAAATGAACTGAGCCTAATACCCAGAAAATTATATAAAAGCTCTACAGACTAGTTCCAAAGGAGTAGGGAAATTTAATAATGATAAAAGCGGAAATTAATAGGCTAGAATACAAAAGAATAATCAATAAACTTGTTCATTTAATAGACCAACAAACAAATAAACCTCTGGCAAATCTAATCAGGGAAACAAATTTAGAAGACATGAACAATATTGATGACAAAAATGGAAGATGAGTCCAAGAGGAGATTTTTATAAACGAAAACACTACATGTATAAAAACAATACAGCAAATTTGAAAATCTGTGTGTAATGGATGATTTCCTGGGGAAAAATACATTTTAAAAATTAATTCAACAAGATGCAAAACCTGAATAGATAGATATTGACTGAAGAAAAAGAAAAGGTAGCTGAATAACTTCCCTCGAGCAGGCACCAAGTTGAGATTATTTAAAAACAAATTATGCCAAACTTTAGAACTATATATGCCATCTGTTCTATCCATTTTGTTTCTAGGAATCCTAAAGAAATGCTCAAAGAGGGGCCAGGCACGGTGGCTCATGCCTGTAATCCCAGCACTTTGGGAGACCGAGGTGGGCAGATCACGAGGTCAAGTGATCGAGACCATCATGGCCAACATGGTGAAACCCTGTCTCTACTAAAAATGCAAAAATTAGCTGGGTATGATGGTGCACGCCTGCAGAACCAGCTACTCGGGAGGCTGAGGCAGGAGAATCGCTTGAAACTAGGATGCGGAGGTTGCAGTGAGCTGAGATCGCGCCACTGCACTCCAGCCTGGCGACAGAGTGAGACTCCATCTCAAAAAAAAAAAGAAATGCTCAAAGAGTTATGCACAACAATGTTTCTGGCTTTATTTTAATTTTTTGGATTTTTAGAGACAGGGTCTTGTTCTGTCATCCAGGCTGGAGTGCAGGCGTGTTTATAGCTCACAGCAGCCTCAAACTCCTGGACTCAAGCAATCCTCCTGGTCCCAAGTAGCTGGAACTACAGATGAGCACCACCATGACTGGCTAATTTTTATTATTTTTTTATTTTTATTTTATTATTTAATTTTATTGTTTTGTAGAAAGAGGTCTTGCTTTGTTGCCCAGTCTGGTCTTGAACTCTTGGCCTCAAGTGATCCTCCTGCCTCAGTGTCCCAAATTTCTGGGATTACAGGCATGAGCCATTAGTCCTGGCCTCTTGCTTTGAGATTTACAATAGCCAAAGAAGTGGAAGCAATCTACATTCCCCATCAAAAATGGAGTATTTAATAGAATGTGGATAATTACATGAAAGAATACTATGCAGCCTTTGTATTCAACCTGTATGTATATATACAGAATTCAACCTCTATGTATATAAACAGAAAGATCTTTAAAACATATCAGTTGGTAAAAAAATAAATCAAATTTAAAAACAGCATGTTTTATATTATCCTATAATGTTGCAATAGAAAAGTAGATCTGTGAATATATATCCATTTTTGTAGAAACGGGCTGCGAGGATGCTCACTAGCTTCTTCTTCAAGGGTGGGCTTAGATACCATGGTATGAAGGGGGAATGCTGCGCATTGAGAATACAGTCATCCCTCAGTATTGTCAGGATGCTCAAGTCCCTGATAGAAAATGGGGAACTATTTGCATGTAACCTATGTACATCCTCCTGTGTATTTAAAATTATCTCTACTTATAATACCTAATACAATGTAAATGCTATCTAAATAGTTGTTCTAGTGTATTTCCTATTTGTACTATTTTTTATGTTTTTTTATTAGTTTCTTTTTTCAAATATTTTTTATCTGCAGTTGGTTGAATACAGGATGCATAACCCACACAGTTGGAGGGCGGGTTGAATGTATACAAGGTATTGCTTGTGTAAGTAACTATAAAAATAAAATGAAGCATTCAAGTGGAAGACAGATTTCCCACAAGACAACCTTTAATCCTCATTCCAGATCTAAAATTCTGTGACTCGCCCCTGTCAGGGAGCCTTCCAGACCAGACCATTACAAAGCAAACAGCTGTTTACATTTAACATTCTATCCCCTGGCTGGGCCAGAGCAAATTACTACTTTTCATGTTCTGCCCTTCAAGCGAGAAGGCATTGGCATCTCTGAGTAGGTTCACTCCAAAGACACTTTTCTTCTTTCTGCCATTGTTCCCACTTGGCCCCTTAAACTCCACAAATTAAGAACTCCTGTGGTAAGACTGGTGGCTGTCTTGTAAAATGTTAAGTTCCCTTCTGACTGAAACACAAAACACTGTTTGTTGTTTTGCAGAGACTAGAACTAAAGGAGCCACCCGACCTGCCCCTAAGGGAAAGGAGGTGGGTCTGGGGCTTTGCAGGCATAACAACAATCCTGACTGCTGGACTTAGCTCTGAATTCATTGGCAGCATCAGCCCACTCCTCCATTCCGTCCCTGATTCTCTCTAGTTCAGTGACCTATGAGCCTGAGACTTGGCTCCATTCCCTAATGCTTTGTGCTTTTATTGACCATTTCCAAGGAGCTCCACTCCCTGTCAGTCAGTGGAGCTATGGCATGAAAATGAGCCACACAGATACCAGTAGCTCATTTTTGCTTTGAAGCAGGCTATCCCAAAACTTAGCAGCTTAAAACAACCACCATTTATTTAGCTCACTATTCTGAGGGTCATCAGTTAGGCTGAACTCAGTTGAGTGATTATTCTGGTGTCAACTGGGCTCCCTCATGAGCCTGCAGACAATGCAAGTCATTCAGGTCGCTCCTTTTTCTGGGAAGAGCTTGCTATCAGCTAGGTGACAGGGTGGTCAGGACACATGTCTTTCATTCTCCAGCAGGCTAGCCCGGTCATGTTCACATGGTGGTGGCACCTGTACAAGAGGGTTAAAAGGCCATTTCTAGGCATTAAATATTCAAGTTAAGACAAAGATGAAACCCCACTCTATCATTTACCTTCCTACTAAATGTCTCAGGACAAGCTTGTAGTTGTCAGAGATTATTCCAAGTTCCATGAATTCCAATGTTTTAGCTCATCAAAGATCATTTACTTCAACTCCTCTGTACCCAGACTCCAGTATGGATTATATACCTCTGGGATGCTAGGAACAGCTTGGAGGAATAAAAAAATAACCTTTATTCAAGCTCAGGTAATAACAGCCCACTCTTAGTTATTCATGAGTGCCGTGATCAGGACTTTATTCCTTGGGAGAATTCAGGATCAGGGGTTCTTTGAAGGAGATGGAAGAAATAGAGTTAAAACCCTGAGATTTGCAAATAGACGCTGCCCACGAAGGCTGGATATTAACGTTCAAGGGCACCTTCTGGGTTGCTGGTCTTAACTTCTTGACTAAATTTTAAAACCTGCAGGTTTTAAGATATCTGATGGGGCAAAATACAAATCTACCCATTGGATATATCATGGCAGCTCTTTTTTCTCCCCAAACACCATCTGCCTGATTTCCCATGGTTCCTGAGCTCCTCCTCAGAAAGTCGGGAGGGAAAGATGGTGCCAAGAATGCCCTTTGCTGGCATCTCTGGTTTTAAACCCAGAGAGTCGCCTATATGATCTGCCTCTGACCCTAAGAATTCATGTGCTCTGGATGCTCATGGTCTAATTAGGAGCTACAAAGAGATATTCCAGTATTTGTAATGCAAAAAGGTAACGTCTGTAATGAAGTACGCACAAAATAGGAACAAGGAAGGGTTGGACCAGTCATCAAGTAGGAGAGAGAGAACAGAGGTAAAGAATCAGAGAGGAGGAAGAGCTTGACTGATTCTCAGGAGGGCATGTGTGTCAGTGTTACTCATGCATAATGTCAGATGGGGAGGTGAACACAGACTGGGGGTGGAGGCAGGAAATGAGGCCTCAAAAGTCATCACTGCTCAGATCAAGAAGGGTCTTTGTCTGGGCGCAGTGGCTCACACCTGTAATCCCAGCACTTTGGGAGACCATGGCAGGTGGATCACCTGAGGTCAGGAGTTCGAGACCAGCCTGGAAACCCCATGTCTACTAAGAATGCAAAAATTAGCCAGGCATGGTGGTGGGCACCTGTAATCCCAGCTACTCAAGAGGGTGAGATGGGAGAATAGCTTGAACCCTGGAGGCAGAGGCTGCAGTGAGCTGAGATCATGCCATTGCACTCCAGCCCGGGCGACAGAGCGAGACCCTGTCTCAAAAAAAAAAAAAAAAAGGTCTTCACAGTCATGCTAAGCATCGGGAGCCATTGAAGAATTAAAGCAGAGTAGATGTCGTTATCTTTTTATTTAAAAAGTACTACTCATTGGGTGAAAAGAAAGGCATTCAAGACGCCACTGTAATTAACCAGTCAAAACACAGTTCAATTCCAATGAAGATAGAGAGGGAAAAGAACAGACATGAGAGAAGCCTAGCAATAATAAATGGGATTTGGTGGCTGGTTAGATATAAGGTGGAAGAAAAAATGTCACCAGAAATTTTGATGACATTTTTACTTGGGCTACTGTGCAGGTGATAGTATCCTTGGCTAAGTTAAGGAATACAAGAGGAGGAGTAGGTGTTGAGACATGTTGGGATGGAGACAGTAAAGGATAAGATCTGATTTGCACACTGAGTTTGGCCTCGGTGGAAGGGTTATCAAGGTGAAACAGAAGCCTTGGTCCTATGGTTCTAGGGCATAGGGGAGCAGCCTGGGATGTCAGCAGGATTTTTAGTTAAGCTGAAACAGAGAATACTTAGAGACAGGGTATGGAGCAAGAAATAAAAGAGCCAAGAACTGAGCCCCTGGGAACAAAACACTTAATGGGGCCAGAGGAAATGGGAGCTGGGAATGAAACAGAACCACAGGGGGGAGTGGCCAGTCAGTGTCATCTGCTGCTGCAAAACTGGGAAGATAAGCCTGAAAGCATTCACTGTGTTAGCCACATGGAGGTCACTGGTGACGTCAGTGGGAGCTTTCATAGTCAGACAGGGCTCTGTTCCAGGGAGCTAGGAGTAAGAGATGGGTCAGAATGGGGAGACAGCTGGTAGAGATGACACTTTAGAAACATGGTGTAAACGTAATGAAGATATATGACATTAGGTGGAGGAGCATACAGAGTCTAGGAAGGACTTTGCTTTAAAGGAGGTTTAATTCTGCTTAAATGTCATTGGGAAAGTGGGAATAATAATACTACCTTCATAGGATTGTTGTAAGGGTTAAACTGCAGCATGCATGTAAGGTGTTTAGCAAGGTGCCTGAACATAGTAAGTGTCCAATAAACAGTGGCTATAATATCATTAATAATAACAATAATAACAGTTGTACATAAAACACCACCAGAAGGCAGGTTGAGGGCACAACCCAGAAAAGGAACAATTGACAGCACAAAGAGGCAGGAAGGGAAGGGATGCTGAATGCAGTTGAATAAACTATGTATAAAGAAAATGAGATTCATTCATTCAACAACATATATCAAGCACTTACTTTACCAGGTACTTTACCAGGTGGTGGGTATATAAAAGAAAACAAGAAAAACACGCTTCTGCCCTCAAAGAGCTCACACAGCCCAGCAAAAGAGATGTATAGTAAATCAACCATTACAATGTGGTGGGATGGAGTGAAAATCAGGGTTCAGTAGAAACCCAGCAGGAGACCCTAACCCAGCCTTGGCCAGCAGAGGTGAGGGTGCACAGGAAAGATTTTCTGGAAGAAGTGATATCTAGCCTTAGACCTGATTTCCCTAGACAGGAGACAGGCAGCAACAGCACAGGAGGGAAGAGGAGGAGACAAGGTGCAATAGGGTTTGCAGTAAATAGGGGTAAAAAGTGGAGGAATTCATGCCAGAAACTTCTTTTCTTCTGCAATGCAGCAAGTTATTCTCTGTGAGACCTGAGAATGGGCTTGGAACAGCTGCAATGACAGGGCAGAAGAAACTGGGCACATTATATACATGCTGAGCAGTATTGAAGGTACGGATGGGACTGTTGTGATTGCCCCTAGAAGCACTGAGGAGACTAGAGAAGAGTGGAGAGTGGGGATGAGGTCTGCAGAGTGGTGTTGCAGGCTAAGGGGCAGGGAGATGACGGTGCTGGCCAAACCAAGGATGATGTGATGCCTCACAAGATAAGCAGGAAAGTAAAGCCAGGCGGGGACCAGCTGATGAATCCCCCAGATAGAGAGGGCACATGCAAATGAAAGCATAGTGAAGTCAAAGAGTAAATGTGGAAGAAATCAGAGACTGAGAAGCCAAGGATAGTCAAGAGGCTGAGCTCAGAGGAGCAGGTAGAGTCAACAGCAGCTCTGGGGATGACAACATCCAGCAGGTGCCACAGGCATGGAAGAGTGGAGGGGGAAGGCCATGAGAACTGAGCAGATCAAGGAGCTGTAGGGTGTTAGCAGGATCACCCAAGACTGCCTAGGATGCAGGCAGGAATGGGATGGAGAAGAAGGGAGTGATCCAGTCTCCCATCACCTTTGATGAATGTGAAGGAAGGACCAGGGTTGCAGTAGGAGAGCTATGGGGCTAGAAACTTAGGCGTTGCTGGCTTAATGACAAGGGCAACCCATTCTGCGTTTACAACTGTTTTCTCCCATGGTTCCCATAAGCATGTATGAGATCTTGTGCCCTGACTTTTTTCAATTTAAAAAACACAGTGGGCTGGGCACGGTGGCTCACGCCTGTAATCGCAGCACTTTGGAAGGCTGAGGCGGGCGGATCACGAGGTCAGGAGATCAAGACCATCCTGGCTAACAGGGTGAAATCCCGTCTGTACTAAAAATACAAAAAAAAAAAAAAAAAAAAAAAAAAAAAGATTAGCCATGCGTGGTGGTGGGTGCCTGTAGTCCCATCTACTGGGGAGGCTGAGGCAGGAGAATGGTGTGAACTCAGAAGGCAGAGCTTGCAGTGAGTTGAGATCACACCACTGCACTCCAGCCTGGGGGACAGAGTGAGACTCCGTCTCAAAAAAAAAACAAACAAACAAAAAAACACAGTCTACGAATATGAAGAGTGACCTATTTTCTTCCATGTCCAAATTACATTCTCATGTTCACCCTGGGCTGTTCTTTTGCTGCCAAGTGGACAAAGCCAGCAAGTACAATTTACCACTTGATTAAGGCATCATGATTTGCTTTTAAATATTATTGTTCAGTGACTTTAAATCCTTCAGACCTAGAGGTTTTCCTTCAACCTCACCAACTAGACAAGCAAATCAGCAATTAGAAAATGGTATATGAAACGATGCAGTAGGGGTCTGTGGGGATGCTTAGTAAGAGTCCTAACCCAGCCTTGCAGGGGTCAAGAAAGGCTTTTGGCACCCAAAGGTCATGTCAGTCTCCCTCATTTCCCTCACTGCCTGGCCCAGGAGAAATGCACATGAGACCTTAACCACATAAAAGCCAGGCAGATGTAGCGCCTTAAGGAAAGGCTGTGTTTTGCTGTGCTCTTTGGTGTCTTAGAGATGGGGAAAATGCCCTGGCCTTAAATTGGATTAATAAAGGAAACTATTAATCAAAAGCTTGAGAGGCACATCTTCAAACTTCTAATGAGCATCAGATTTTGAGTGAGGGTCAGTGGTTATGCAAAAGAAGAAGCAGGCTATGAAGTGGGTTCTGTCCTGGCAGATGCCCCAAAGAAGCTGTCCTCACCTCAAAAGATGCCCCAGGCACCAGCTCTTTGATTTAGGCATGCTTGGCTCCTCAGCCTCCTAGCCCTGTGTTTCCAAGGTAACAAAGTCCCTGATAAGTTGAACATTGGCCAGTGAGTTGTGCTTCCCTGAAATAAATCAACACACAGCAGAGAGAAATGGCTGCAGGCCCAACTGAACAGTTGCCCTGATCCTGAAAGGCCACTGGTGGAGAGGCCCCTTTGTACCTGTGAAGGAGCCTCCCTGCAAAGACCCCTTTGTACCTTTTGTTGGCTGAAGACTAGCCAATGAAAGGAAGAATCGCCCTGGGAAAGTACACAGCATGAGAGAGATAGTCAGAATCGGGGGGAACCTGAGATGAGGATTTGGATGCAGGGTTTTTGTTTTGTTTTGTTTTTGTTTTTGTTTTTGTTTTGAGACAGAGTCTCGCTCTGTCCCCAGGCTGGAGTGCAGTGGCGCAACCTCAGCTCACTGCAACCGCCGACTCCCTGGTTCAAGCGATTCTCCTGCCTCAGCCTCCCGAGTAGCTGGGATTACAGGCACGGGCCACCAAGTCCAGCTAATTTTTTTTGTATTTTTAGTAGAGGTGGGGTTTCACCATGTTGGCCAGGATGGTCTTGAACTCCTGACCTCGTGATCCACCTGCCTTGGCCTCCCAAAGTGCTGGGATTACAGGCATGAGCCAACGCACCCGGCTTCTGGATACAGGTAATATATTAAGGATATGCTCACAGGCAAGATTAGTATGGGAAAGAAGGAAGCAGGACAAAGATGGAGAGAAAGGCAAACAAGACTGGTGGTTTCAGGCAAAATCCTTCGGAGGGTAGCTTCAGCCTGATCCCTCGGGGAAGCCCTGGCATGTAAGTTCCATCTCATGTTGCTCCTCCCCACCCAGCTTTAGGGAAGGGAGCTGGCTCTCATAAGACTTCTCCAGTTGGGCATTGATCAGTAGTTACCCTTGGGGATGTACACTCCCTGGCACTCCCAGCACCTCCTAAGCGGACAGGCTCCAGGAGTTGGAGGGCAGTGCTCCACTACTGGAAGCAACAATTCACCAAAGCCAGGGAGAGACACACAGATCAGATAAAGGGACCTGAATAAATCTGGGCAGGGCACAATGTTCACTTCATTTACAAATCCCTGCCTGTAAGGGGGAAGGAATGATCAACAGAAACACTCAGACTTGAACACCAATTTCCTTTGTAGAACCTCAGAGTCTGCCAAGGAGCATCTAAGGAGCCACTCCAATTAGGAGGAGGGCCGAGGAGGGGCTGAGCATGCCAGGATCTCCAATGAGAGCAGCTTCTCTTTCTGTTTTTTTACTTATTGCCTTTTATGTACAACGTTGTTTAAAGGAAGGCTTCCCCTGCTGAAAAGAAGTTTGGAAAAACATCCTGCAATAGCTCTGTATCCCCTCCACATGTAGGGTGGGCAGAGTAAATCAAGATGGTAAATCAGTGTGGTGGCCCTTGGGAGGAGTCATCTACCCTATCCTGGGACAGCAACAATCCCAGCCCTTGAGGAACACCACCCCCCGCCCCCAGGTCCTGCACCAGGCTGGAGACCCTGAGTCCTTGCTCTGGCTACACTCACAGAATTCTGTGGGAGGCCCTAAACATAAATATGCAGAGAATATATTTCACTTTTCAGTGTGTCACAATGAGCTGGTGCTCAGACATAGACAAGGGACAGAGCCAGAAAGAAGGGAGCTTTGGCAACTTGTAAATAAAGCTCTTGGAAATGAAAAATGCAACCCCCTAGATACAAAGAGGAGGACCAAAGGGAGATCTGTGGTCCCAGAGAAGCCTTGCTCTCCATCTGGTTAAACAGGTTGCAGAAACATTGCTTTAATTTCACTCCAGGAAAAAAGATACAAACTAAAAGAGTTACTGGGGGAAAGAAGTTCCTGGATCCCTAACATTGCAATTATTCAATGAATATTATGAGCCAGGCAGCCCACTTGATCACTTGCCCTTGTGGAAAGTGGGGAAGGAAGGACCTAATTAACAGAAGTGGAACAGGACCCCAGGAGAAATAAAACCAGGAAACCCAAAGAAGGAAGTGTTTAATGCTGGCCACTGAAATTCCAAAGTGTCCCATAATTGCCACTTAAACGTTACTAACCTGTGAAGCTACCATGTGCTTTAGAGAGAAAAACTCCATCAACTTTCAGGTGACATGGGAAGTTATGGTCACACTGTGAAGAAATGCCCTAAAGCAGAAGCACCAACTGTCTGGCTGGGTTCACTTGAATTAGTTGTCAATGTCATAAAATTGAGAAGTTTCTCATAAAAATCCTAGCTTCCGTTTTTGTTTTTTTTTTCTCTCTCTCTTTCTGAAAATTGACCTTCACAATGCTGGGCCGAAGATCCTGAAGATAATGGTGAGTGGTAGCTGGGTAGTCCCTTGTCCTCTTTAGATGGGGACACTTTCACATTTCTCTGCACTGCACTGACCTTGCAGCATGTACTTATATTGACATCACAATGAAGATGTTTTGCTTGAGCAGAGAGGAAAACTAACTCTGCTGTTGATACTCTGATTCCTTTGCTTTTACCATCTTTGTCCTATTCAGAATTTACCCATCTCTTTATACCAGGCCCTGTTATTATACACTTAGCGAAATATAAGTCACGTCTGATTATAGTAAGAATGGAAGCGCTAAGTCCTCAGTTAACTCAGAGGTGCAAGTGAACGGCATTGAAGGATAGTCCATTTTGGGGGAGATAATAGTGTTAATGCCATTTGATGAGCACAGCATTAATTTATTTGTATGTGTTATTTTCTTTAATCCTCACAAGAGCCCTATAAGGTAGGTCTTATTACCAACCCCATTTTACAGATGAGGGAACGAAGTTTCACATGTTTTAGAGTCAGTATTTGAACAACTGGAGTTTTGCTGTATTTTGGAATCAAAATAGTCAAACTAAGATTTGAAAAAAAGAGCTGAAAATCATGTGTTTATCCAACTATGCCACACTACAAGATAGAGCAGGGGTTGCATCTAGGAGGCTGAAAGGTATGCAGGATCTGAGCAGGAAGGCTGATACAGAGAGAGTAGCATATCCCAACCCACATGAAAGAATGGGGTGATCATGTTTCCTAGACCAAAACTGAAGCCAGTCAAGAACCTCGGGAGCCTGTTCTTTTGTTATTTATTTATTTATTCATTTATTTATTTATTTATTTTGAGACAAGGTCTCATTCTGTCGCTCAGACTAGAGTGCAGTGGCGCAATCTTGGCTCACTGCACCTCCACCTCCTAGCCTTAAGCGATTCTCCTGCCTCAGCTTCCTGAGTAGCTGGGATTACAGGTACACACCACCACACCCTGCTAATTTTTGTATTTTTAGTAGAGATGGGGTTTCACCATGTTGGCCAGGCTGGTCTCGAACTCCTAACCTCAAATGATTCACCCTCCTTGGCCTCCCAAAGTGCTGGGATTACAGGTGTGAGCTACCGTGCCGAGCCACTTGGGGAGACTATTCACAAGGGCAGTACATTGGGAAATAAGAATCAGCACTGGAAAAAACTGGCTTTATAATTGGCAGGGTGCCAAGGCCCAAGACTGATGGTCACATAACAGCAATAGCTAATATTTATTGCATTGACTTTCCTATGTCCCAGGCAGGGTGCTAAGCATGCCACATGTACTAACTCTATCCTGTGAGGTAGGTACTATTATTATCCTCATTGTACATATGGGGAAACTGAGGTGCAAAGAGAGGTTAAGTAACTCATCCAGCATCATAGTAACTGCAGGAGCTGGGATTAAATGTTATTAGTTGTTTCTAGAGTTCACAATTATAAACCCTACATTTGCCACTTCAGCTGGCCAAGGGCCAGCCAGGCAAACACAGGACAAAGGTTTAGGTAAAGGAATCTTTTGAGGAAGCAGCAGCAGGTGTCAGGAGCCAAAGCCTGGACAAAGAGGGTCAGAGGCCCAGTGCAGGGAGGCCAACCTCAAAGGCAGAAATCCCTCATCAAACTCAGGCCTCTTGTGGGGGTGAGAAATGCAGTCTTCCCATCCCATAGAGCAGCAGTCCCCAACCTTTTTGGCACCAGGGACTGATTTCGTGGAAGACAATTTTTCCACGGATGGGGGAAGGGGATGGTTTTGGGATGAAACTGTTCTATCTCAGATCATCAGGCATTAGATTCTCATAAGAAGTGCGCAAGCTAGATCCCTCACCTACGCAGTTCACAATAGGATTCACACTCCTGTGAGAATCTCATACCACCACTGATCTGACAGGAGGTAGTGCTCAGGCAGTAATTCTCACTCGCCCGTGCTCACCTCCGACTGTGCAGCCCAGTTCCTAACAGGCCACAAATTGGTACTGGTTGGTGGCCCAGGGGTTGGGGACCCCTGCCATTGGGAGAAAGGTCATTGTATACAGCCCCTCAAGAACGCAATTTACCTGGAGTCTATGATTCATAATGGGCATCCTTAGAGCCAGAAATTCCTTCTCCCCGTATTTACCCCAAAGGAGCCTTTATCTGCTCCTGCTGTGGAAGGAAGGCACGGAGTCCTCTTCAAGGATGATGATTACCAAATGGTTCATTATAGAAAAGAAGGAAACAAGCTAAGTGTCCATCAGGAGGGGAATGGCTAGGTCAATTGTAATAAACCCACTCAGGGGAACATGCTCCAACAAAGACACACATACCTCCCATGAAGAGTCCAAGATCCAAGAGCCAGCCATGGAGCTGTGCCACTCAGACTTCCCTTCAAGAAAGCAACTGCCACTCAGCTGCAAGGAGTGCAGTGAGCTAACAGTCTCCAGCTGCGGAGCTTTTAGGATTCACTGCAGCATTTGAGTTGAGGCCATGCTTTCCAGGGAGTCTCCCAGCAGGTGACTGATCATGGCTGCGGAACTAAAACTTGGCCATTTCTGCCCAATGAGGCAATCCTCCAAAGAGCAATGTCAACTCTGAGCTCCCATTGGGCAGGTGAGACCGTCAGACCCGCATCACAGACTGCTCTCCTTGCTCAGCCCTGCTCCCTTGCTCCCTCTGCCTTTATCTTTCACAGGCATCACCCCCAATTAACCCCTTATACTCCCAACTCCTCTCAGTGTCCACTTCCCAGAGGATGCCTGAACTGGCACTTCTATTGATTAATGAAAATAGCAAGTTACAGGACCCTGCATACACTAAGATACCATTATGTAAATAAACAAACACCTATATGAATAAGTATTTTTTAAAGGTAAAGGAAAAGAAAAATACAAGAATGGAGGAAGAAAGGAAGGAAGGAAATAAACCTCACACACAAACATATTTTTTCTATGTATTCACATATATGCAGTCAAATGCTCTACCCCTGAGCTATAACCCCCGCATTCATATATATGGATAGGTATGCATTAAAAAGTTCTGAGAAAAGCGCGACTAAATGATAACCGTAGTTATTTCTTGAGGTGGGGGAAAGTTTAGGAATGATGCATTAAGATTCTCTGTGTTTCTTTAATGTTCTTTTTACAAGGAGAATGCTTTCAAGCATTACATAAGTGACTAAAAACATTTAAAACGTACACCAGCCCTTGGGAATCCAGGCCCCTTGGACCAAGACTGAGTTTACTCAAGGAAGATCCCAGCATCTCTGCTTAAGTTAGGGGACCCCCAGAGTGGAGCCTGAGGCCCTCTAGAAGTGTTGTACCTGGCAGGGGTCAGCCAGTCCTCAACCCACTCCCTGCCTCTGTTGGCCAACAACCACAGAGATGCATCAAGAAGGAGAAAGATCTTTCTGTCCAGAAAGATCTATGGAGTGTTTTAAATTGCATGAGACTTTCCTGGCCTCCCTGGCTGCACTGTGCAGAGATGCCATAACTCCCCAGAACAGCATCTCTGAGAATTGCACTTGTAAATCTTCCCCTCACGTGGCACGGAGTGCATCAGAGAACAGTTCTAAATCTAATCAGCTGCGTGGGCATTTCATGCAGGATGCAGCCATGTTTGTTACTTATCTGCCAGCACTACCTCTTTCACCTTTAAGCTGTCGGGGTCTTCTTTCTAATTCTGTCTCTCTCTCCCTCCCTGTCTCCCTTGCCTCTTGCCTTTTGCCTCCTTCTCCCCTCCTTTCCCTCCTTCTCCTCTCCTTCCCCGCTCCCGTCCATGACCTTAAATAGGGAGCAAGCTAGATGGGGAAGAGCCCCAGCAATCTGGGCACAGACTAGAAGCTTCCTTCCTGTACTGCTGGCCTGCACTTTCTTCCCAGGCATCACACTCACTTCAACAGGCTGATGGTAGGTCAGAAGTCTACAATCTGGACGTGGTGTGAATGGCTTCTCACAGCATGCCCAGAGGAAGAACTCCAGCTGGCTTGGTTGAGGCTACTGACATTTAGGAAATTACTATTATTTTTATTTTTAGACACCAATAAAAATGACATCTGGGACCAGCGCAGATAAATGTTCCATTTATAAGGAAACAGAAGTCTGAGTGATGGCTGAGGTTGCCCAGCCAAGCATGACAGGGGAACTGGTGGACTTCTGAGAGGAAGTTCACCCCCAGCACTGCAGGGATGGAACAGAGGCCAACTTGGAAAACAAGTTGGAGGCAGAAGTTCTGAGAGGTCCCAGAATTATTATCTTTAGCCCATCTGAAACTCCCAATCCCTGATCAAAAAATATGTTAAATAAAATACCATCTTCCAGCTATTTTCTGCTATGCCCTGTCGGTCTACATTCACCAAATGCAATAGTTTGCAAGAGTGGTACCGTCACCTCCATTCAACTTAGGAGAAGGTTAAGTAACACACCTACGGTCACACAGATGATGGATGTCAGGGCTAGGTTTGGCACCCAGTTCTGTTGAAATTACTGCACTGTCTTTCCACCAGCTCTCAAAGTCAAGGTCTTTCTCTCAATGACCCACTTGTGCCATCTAAGCCTTCAGAAAATAAACAAGGGGAGGGAACGAAGCAATAGCTGAGCTAGTGTCAGTCTTTGCAAACACAACTAGTGTCGACTTTGTGAACAGGCTAAGATGTTGACCCTGACTGAGGTCATGACTGAATCTACCTCCCCATGTGCTAAAGGGAAGACAGCATGAGTAGTTTAGATTCCTGCTCTACCACTTATTTTTAAAAAATTAATTAAAGGACTTTTTTTTTAAGTTTTTACCTAATGTCCTTTTTCTGTCCCAGGATCCCATCCAGAATATCACATTACATTTAGTTGTTGTGTCTCCTTATGTACCCCTTGGCTGTAACAGTTTCTCAGACTTTGCTTGTCTGGAATGACCTTGAGAATTTTGAGGAGTGCTGGTCAGGTGTTTTGTAGAATGTCCCTCAGTCCCACCATTTTTTACCCAGATATCCTACCAGAGGACAGACCTCATGCAGTTTTCATAGGCATCTCTTAACTTCACAACCAGAAAATAACTTTGAGATATTAGGAAAAAGGCCTTCAAATTCATTCATTTTACCAAGAAGTACTGAGCCCTTGATATGTACAAAGAAAGCATCAGAGGAGGCACAAAAAAGGATGCAAAAGAAGCAGGAGATGAGGGTGGAGTGCCAATCGGTTCTCTTCCCCACCTCCTTTGGGTCTCTGGGCTCTCCTTTGTGAAGGAAGAGTTGCACCTGAGAACGCACAGGTATATCAGATCAGTGTTTCTCAAAGTGAGGTAGAGGAACACCTGCACTAGAATCCCAAAGGTACTTGTTAAAAGGCAAATTCCTTGCAGAGTTTATCCTGTGTTTATAAAAAAATAAAAAGATAAAATGCAAATGCTTGAGCTTACTTCAGATTCACTGAATCAGATGTTGGTCAGAAAGCTGCTTGGGGAAAAACTGCACTTGATTCCAAGGCTCAGGCAAGTTTGAGAGCCACCATAAGAGATGATAATGAATGGTCTACACTGACCTGATGGGACATGTACAAGCCCCAGTGGATACAAAATCAGATAGGTGAAAGCAGGTGACACTTCATTAAATTTCAGAAGAAATGGACAGGGAAGGATTGCTGGAGACTCAGATAAAGGGGCTGTGATCTAGATGGTTGTGCATGGTGTCAGGAAATAGAAAAAGCATTACCAAGACCTGAAGCATGAATATATAAACAGGAGATATCAAAATCTAGTGGGGTTGGGTGGCAGCATGTAGGTACAGATTGGGGAATCTAAAAACCAGGGTGACTTGTAGCCATCAACATAGGTGCCAAGAAAACAGTGGGAAACAGAGCATCTATAAGGTAGAACTTGCATGAAGCAGGAAAGTAGAAAGGTGAGTTTGCTTTTAGACATGTTGTATTCAAGTTCTTGATGAAATATATAAACAGACATATCCTGTAGGAAGTAGGGAATTTGTAAGAAGTAAGGTTGAGAATTTGCATTTTTAATAAGTACCTTTGGGATTTTAACGCATGTGGCCTTCTATTAATACCTTCCTCTGAGAAACACCAATCTGGTGCAACCCTTTGTTCACAGGTGCAGCACTTCGTTCACAGATGAGAAAACTAGATCCAGAAGGAGGAAGCAGGGAAATGACCTGACTGACACTCAACCTTCCTCTCCTACTTCTCTTGCACCCTTTTTTGTGCCTCCTCTGATGCTTTTTTTGTACATATCAAGGGCTCAGTGCTTCTTCGCAGAATGAATGAATTTGAAGGCTTTTGTCCTAAATCTCAAATATCTCTGAATTGCAAAGATATCTCTGAAATGCAGGTGGGGTTGGGGGTGTCCTACATACTCATGGGCTTTGGGGTCATCACAGAGTTGGGTTTGAGGTGTCCTGTCTCTCATCACCCTCCAGCTGAATGCCCCTCAGCCAGGTCAATAATCCCCTCTCAGTTTCAATTCTCCTCTGTGAAGTGAGTGCAGCACTGACCTTCAGGGTTATGTTGAGGACTTAATGAGAAACCATATGTAAAGTCTTCATAGCACCCTCAGAAAAATCCATATGAATTCACATTCAGGATCAAAGTTAAAGTTAAAACCATAAGTCAGACCTTAAAGGAAAGAGTGTATAGTAAAAAGAGGAGATTAAGGTCTGAGCCTTGGGGGAAACAAGGGTTAGGGGACAGCAGAAGGAACAAAAGCCAAAAACAAAAGAATATCTTTAAAATTAGAGGAACAGCAACAGGATCATGCAGTGAAAGGTAACAACTGATCTTCTAGGGAGTATTGACAGTCAAATCCCATGGACCCAGGCTTGAATCCCTGCTTTTCCACTTACCAGCTGGGAACTGAGACTTGCTGGAACCATTTCCTCAACTCTAAGTCTGGGTGACAATACCTACTATGTCTGGTTGTTGTCATAAATAGCTAAGTTGCTGTATGTCAATCTTATGTCCCTTAGTAGGGACTCAATGAATGTTAACCACTGTTATAATTAATATATAGGCAAGACGAACGAGTGTTTTGCCGAAGGGATAGCAAACAGTATCCAATACCACAAAGAGATTAAGAAAAAATGAAGACTTGAGAAAACTGTTTTAAAAACCATGATTTGTTATTTCAGTGAGCAGAAACAAGTAGAAGCCAGTTGGCAGGCTTCTGAAAATGAAGACCGCTGATGTGGACTGTATTAGGGTCTCCCAAACTTTTAAAAGTCATGGTACACACAGAAAATTGTGTTTACACAACATACTGGGACAAACCACTGAGGCTGCTCAAAATCAAAGATCATCCCAGGAACTCCGACTGCCCCAAGCTCTGTTCTGCTGCCTTGAGGGCTGAGGGGATAAATATCTCCGCATTCTGTAAAACATTCTAGCATCGTAGTACCAAGGCATAACAGCTGGGCAGTTGGGCCTTATTGCCTGCCCCATACAGCCATGAAAACAGCAACAAGATGTCTACAATGATTACTGAAACCGTCTTTTTCATGAACTACTTACTTTAAGCAGGGGTCAGCAAACTTTATAAATGCCCAGCTATTTTAAGGACTGTGGGCCATATGGTCTCTGTTGCAATATTCAGCTTGACTGTTTAAGTGCAAAAGCAGTCATAGACAATTTATAAATCAATGAGCATGGTTGTGTTCCAATAAAACTGTGTGTACAAAAATAGTGAGCTGGATTTGTCCTGCAGGCCATATTTTTCCAACCTCTGTCTTTGAGCTTCAAAATCTGGTAATATATTTCCACCAGAATTGCCAAACACACGAGAATAACTAAAACTAAAAGGACTGACATAACTAAGTTTGGGTGAGGATATGGAGAAACCGTAACTTACATACATTGTTTATGGGAGTGTAAATCAGTGCAATCACTTTGGGAAACATTGACAGTATCTACTAAAGCTGAACATACACAGCCTATAACCCAGCAATTCCACTAATGGATATAAACCCAATTAAAGTACATGCATATGTCTGCCAAACACATGTACAAACATGTATATAGTGGCTTATTCATAATAACCAAAAACTGGAAACAGCCCAAATGTCCAGAGACAGTGGAATGGATAAATAAAGTTTGGTATATTCAATACAGTGGAGTACAATACGGGAATGGAAAAGAACACACTTTGCTACATGCAACTATCTGGATTCACCTCACAGACAAAATTTTGAGCAGAGAAACTGCATGATTTAATAATGCAAAGTTCTTGAACAGGCAAAACCAATCAATAGGGACAGAAATAAGAAAAGTGATTGCTTTTGAGGGAAGATATGGGCTGGGATTTCTTATTCTGGGAGGGAGTTACAAGGTGCATGTATCGTCGTCAAAAAGAGTCATCAAGATGTACACTTAAGATTTGTGCACTTTATTTTGTTACATCTTAATGAAAATGTTGTTTAGAAGAATAAATACCCCCCAAATGCGGACAATTCTGAATCCAACATGCCTAGGTACTGGGGAGCCAACAACAGCACACTCTCCCTCAGAGCCTGTGGCACTGAGTCAGCCTCTGGGCACACCGTACCTTAGTCCTGATAGGATAGGGAGATGTAGTAAGTTCTTTCTTTTCCCCAACCATGTTAGACATTGATATTTCACCGGCTGGGTTATGAGGACCCTAATATTTCCCTCTGTCAATGAAACAGCTGCCAAGTGGTACCAAGTTGGACGTAGAGGGGAAGATGGGGTTGGTAGAGGAATAAAGACGAGGATAGGAAGTGAATTAGCAAATGACAATGAACATGACTTGCAGGAAACAAACATTGGTCCCAGTCACCCAGTGAAAGATTCCCAACTCCTGCAGCCCAGAATTCCTTCTGAAGGCCATTCTATGAGGTGACATTATCTGCCATGATGGTTGCTAAAATGGTCACAG
Source organism: Pongo abelii (assembly GCF_028885655.2). NCBI lineage: Eukaryota > Metazoa > Chordata > Mammalia > Primates > Hominidae > Pongo > Pongo abelii. The sequence goes on along the minus strand of NC_085928.1, from coordinate 113,456,774 downwards.
CACAGAACATACCATCCAAGCCTCAGCCGCTTCATAGATATGAGCCCTCAGAAGGCTGAGGCTCTTAGGAGACCTTTATCGTACTCGCTGGCTTGTTAAATTGTCTAGAAGTGTTCTGCTAAGTCCTAAGTCAGCACTTACCTGCACACCAGCTTCTTATGCAGCCCAAAGGATAACACTGGCAAAGGATATACAATGGCAAGAAGTGGCTTTTTCTTGGGCCTCCAACAGCACAGAGTCCTGGCTTCACTGGATAACTAGACTAGGAACAAAGTTCAAACGCTGTTATTGGAAACATCTATACAGGTCTGACCCTCAAATCTAGTTCTCTTTCAAACACTTGGCTCCCCTCACCTCCAAAATTAATGCCTCCTGCTCTTGTTGCTACCTGTTGAGACATTTGTGACCAAGTAAGTTTTCAGAGAGGTGTGGAGGGGTTACAGGGGACACAGAAAGAGAAGCCAACATTCATTGACTCCTACTAGGTTTCAGATACTATACCAGATGATTCTATAGATCTGTGCTGGACAACACAGTGGCCAGTAACCACGTGGAGCTATTTAAATTTCTAATTTTAATTAATGAAAATTAAATAAATTTAAAATTCAGTTCTTCAGTTACTCTAGCCACATTTTAAGTGCTCAACAGTCATGTGTGGCTTGTGGCTGCTGAATTGTACAGTGTAGTAACAGAACATTTTTATTATCACGGAGGTGTCCAATGGACAACCCTATATACAGACCTTTCCCCCTTAATCTTTGCAACAGTCCTTTGAGGTAGTTTATCAGTTAGAATGTATTCGACTACTGGTAACAAAAAACTCCAGTTGGAAATGGCTTGATAATTCCTTTCTTGCTCTGAGAAGATGAAAAAAAATAAATAAAAATAAAATAATAAAATAAAATAAGTTTATGATTGATTTTAAGATAAATAATATTTATCTGTACCTGAGAGTCCAGAAAATAGTTGTTTCCAGGACCAGCACAGTTAGCGAGGTTATTAAGGGCTTAGGGCCTTTCTGTCTCAGTGTTTGCTGCTCTCACTTGATGTGTCAGCCTTCACGTCGTCTAGTTTCCTGTGTGGATGCAAGACAGTGACCAGTGGCCATTGGGACAATGTGCTTCCTTGCTCATATCCCCCCAGGAGAAAGTAAAAATACCTCTCTTTCGGTCTAATTGGACCAACTGGGAGCACATGCCCTTCTCTGAACCATTAACAGATGCCACGGACTTTCATATACTGTTTGAGATGAATCAAGATTTCTCTTTGGAAGTAAAAGTTGGGAAAAGCTGAACGAAATCGTGATTCTATTGGAAAGGAGGAAGAAGGGAAATGGATGATAGGTAAATAACCAATGTTATCTACTGGAGTGAGTGTTGTTACTCCCATTTCACAAACAAGGAAGCTGAGGCTAAGAGGGGTTAAGTAAATTACCCCAGGCCACAGATGGCACACTGCATAGAGCAGGAATTCAATCCAGGGTCTGTCCCGCTGTGGTATGTGTCATTGCCCACATGCCAGCCTGCCACACAGCATTGGGTGCATTTTGTCATTCAGCAGCACAGTGCCACAGTGCCACTCAAGAAGTTATCCTCTCACTCCTCATTAGCATAACATGATGATTAGCTAATAAGGCAAAGCAGCAACGAACCTGCTCTGATTCTCTTTCTGTGTAAGCAACTTATGGTTATCTGTTGAATAGGATACATTATGCTGCGTTTCTCCTCCCAACCTTTCCCTTTATGTTAAATATATGATTTTTATCCTCAGAAGGGGGATTATCTCTGAGCAGAATTGGCAAGGTTAAACACTGTCTATAAAACACATTCGGCTGTGCCATGAAATGAATTACATAATATATCAGTCATCTACCTGGCTTTCAAAAACCTGCAAATGCATTTCTGTTCAGTATGGGTGAGTATTTTATATTTTGCCTCCCTTCCCATGAAGGTAAAAATGACCTTGGTTCTTAGGAAGTGAAGATATATTGAACGGGTTAGGATCAACAGAGTTCCATTTCATTTAGTCTCCACTAAAATTGCAAGGAGTGAAAATAGAGATTGAATTTATTTTACTATATATTGCCTCATTTGAACTTTAGTAAGGCATTAGCTTCTAAAGAAAACCCTCCCCCTTCAATAATCTCTTATTGATGTCATGTTAAGGAAATTGCCTTGACTTTATTGATTCCGAGCTATGAGGTACAATGTACCCGTCGGTGTGTTAAACTGAGAAAAGTGTGCTGGGCTGGCTATCGCTGCAGAGATGGAACTTGCTGACAGCGCAGCAATTTGGCCCTACCCAACACCCGTGGTTATTCTCCCCAAAGAGCAAATTAATAGGAAGCCGAGTGCATCAGAGCCTCCCCGCATGACCTTGCTTGGAAAGAGCAAGCAATGGGAGGAGATGAGCCTCATGTCCTGAGGGGGAGAACAGCAGGGCAAGACCCCGCCACACCACAGCCAGCCCCTCCATATCTCCAGCCTCCTGGTGGACAGGGATCCCCTTCAGAATTCTCCCCCAAGTAGCCCAGAAACTGTGTCCAGCCAGGTTGCTTACTTTGTTAGAGCCTCAGGGTCCTTACCTGTAAAATGGTTGTAGCATTTTGGCTGGCAACAGCATCTCTCATATTTGTTCAAGAAACTACAAAGTGATGGGCCACTTTGGGTAAGGAGGGTGAGACTCCCAGAAAATGGTCTGTAAGAAGACCACGAACCGAGGTGGTCACTAACATGCTCTGCATGAAAACAGTATCAGCAATGTTGGGCCTGAGAGATAATCAGGTGGGCAGGCAGAGATGAGAAACTGAGATGGGAAGAGGAGGTGTGGGCGCTGGTCTGGTAAAGAGAAAACTTTTAACATCAAGAATAGCTAGTATTGTTTTGCATTGTTTGTAATAAAAACTATCTGCAGCTCCCAAACATGTGAAAAAGTCCATTACTCACACACACAAAAAAAGTGGTTTAGGGAAAAATAGGAGGGAGGTTGGGCATGGGACAAGGAGGAGAGTCAGCACAGAGCAGCTGGAGGAAAGTGGCCCTAGGAGGTGAGTGGAAGTGAAAACGGGAGTTGAGAAATGGCCACAAGCATCCTAGTGCCGGGGCATCACAGACAGCATGGTGAGAGGAGTAGGCTGGCAACAGAGGTAGAGCCATCTCTGTTTGGTTGCAAAGGATAAACTGACCTCAACCAATACCTGAACCACATGGGAATATAATCTCAAGATTTGCAGGGTTGAGGTGAAGCTTACATTTAATGACTACTTTTCCTGATTCCTATGCCTCCTGTCTGCTCTCCACCTCCCATCCCTTTTGAAGAATGTGGCTGCTGATGGCAGTCACCATTCAATGGCTGCCCATAGCCACGAGAGGCCAGTCAAGCTGGAGGGAGCACCATTGTGGAGCTCAGCATTCAGTGGCTCTGTCTTGTCCCTGGACCCTCTTCCAGACCCCTTTTCCATCTTTCCCCTCCCTGACCTCACTCTTATGTCAGCCTCCTGTCACAATCCCCATCCCCACAGCTCCACCTGGCCCCAGGCCCTACCTCACCTCTTTCACCTCTGCTTCCTTGAGTGAACAGGCCCCAGTAAGTAGTCAGAGGCCACAGGCACCCATCAGAAAAATCCTGCACTGTTTCTGCTCTGCCCCATTCCTACTCAGTCACTACTGGATCCCCATGGACAGTCACCCCCCCACCCCCCCCCCGCAGTGAGTACATGGCTCACAAGCTGCCTTAGAGATGTACATTCACAAATGAGAACATTTGTCTTCAGTTGAGGGTACCTTGGGCACTCAGATCAGGGCCAACCTAAAAAAGTCAAGTGCACTCTTGCCGATATCCCCTCCCTCCCACACATGTACTCTACTCATGCCCCTCACTCTCCAGTTTTTATTTTTGTTCTTTCCCCAGAACCTACACTTTGCTGGATCACCAACTGACCTAATGGACCCCATGTAGAAATATTTACCTTTGTGAAAACAGGCACAGCAAGGAGCCAAAGGAATTACTTTATAAAGGGTAGAGTGTCTGCCACCAGCAACGGAGCGTTTAGGACTACATGTTTGGGGTTGATAGTGCAAGGCTGGCCTTCACCTGCTGACCTGCCAACCCTCTCCAAAAGAAAAAGACAAAGGATCCCATTTCCTGTATATTTCCTGGGAGCCTAGCCCAGTGTCTGGCACAGAGAAGATAGTCGACGAGTATCAAATGTCCCAGGCAATCCCAGTCTGAGGGGCCACCCGCTGCTGAAAGATGAGCTTGTCCACCTCTGTGAGCCCCAAATCATAGATAAAAGCCTTCTAAGCCCAACAGAAGGGCACCGTCCCTTCCTTTCTGAATGCAATAATGAGATCACTTTCTCAAGAGTAAGACCAGAGAGGAGTGAAGGTTAAACAAATAAACCTCTTTCTCGCTGATATTAACTGACTCCCATGGCTGTGTTCTGGATATTGCACTAAGTCTGGGAACACTAAGTCTGTTCCTTTTTCTCTATCTTAGCAAAAAGTAGAAGGAGTTGAGGATGGGGTGGTAAGAGAATTGTAAGAGTCAGGGAGAGAAGGTTATGAGGGCAGAAGAAAGTCTCAGCGTTCAGCTAATGTGTGTTGAATGAACTTCAGCTTGAGGTGACACCAGACATTATATAGGTCACAGGCCAATGGCTCAAATGCCTCCAGGTGGAAAGAAGCAAAGCTGGCCAGTGAGATAGGTAATGAGGGGCCGCTGCTCCCAGGAGGGCTTGTGACCTTTCTGAGTGGCAGCCTCTTCTCAGTTCCAGACAATTATTTCCAAGTTGGTGTGTGAGTCCCCTGTGTCTAGATTTTCCTATTTTTTTTCCCCAAGAAAAGCCAGAAATGTGGATTTTCATGAAAAAAAAACCCATTTTGAAACATTGGAAACTAGTTTAAAAATGTTCAAAACACTACACTGGTCAATAAAAGTGCATCTGAAGGCTGGATCAAGTCTCCCTTGTTTGTTGTAGAACGGTGGTTCTCAAATGTAAGCAGGTATCACAGTCTCCTTCAGAACTTAGTAATAGCACAGATTGCTGGGCTCCACCCCTAGAGTCTCTTATTCAGCAGCTCTGGGTTGGAGGCCACAAATTTGCATTTCTAACGACTTCCCAGGAAATGCCAATGCAGCTGACACTGGGGCCACACTTTGAGATCTACTGCTGTTGCAGACCCCCCAGAGGGTCTCCAGCCTTTCTTTCTGCCCCCATGATGTACTACTGGCTTGAGTGGAAAAGATCTGCTCTCTTCTTCAGGGCATTCTGTGAATGAAGTTCTGTGTGTGACCTCTGTCTCTCCAAAGCCTCCCTTCAGCACAGGTGTTAAAAACAGGAGCTTGAGGCTCTAATTCTTGGGCTCTTTCATGTCCTGATTATATTTTTCTGGCAAAGTCTGAACCCCAAGCATCATATTGTCTTCTTTAAGTCCCAAACCAGAAGATACTTTCCTGGAGAACCAGGTGCCCCTTAGACCTGTGCTCAACTGTACTCAATCATGTTAATATTAGAGAAAATCCAATATAAATCCCTTTGGTGTCAGGGGTTCTGCAAGGTTGCTATAATTGCCTGAAGATTAAGACACATTTTTAACCTCTTCTGTCTTCAGAGAGTCAGTTCCAGCTAGGCCAGGGGAAATTTATAAACCCTTGGGGTTCTCATTAGGGCATAAGAGCACATTTCTGGTAACTAAGGAGGAGTGCTGGAAGAAGTAACACATACTTACTGCTCCAACAGGACTATGCTTGGCCAGAATTTCCATTGTGATTTGTATCTTTTCAAACTGATAGTTACAGAGCTGACTCGATTTTTTTCTCTCCAATACAGACCCTGACTAGAAAGCAGTGAGCCCCCTTCCTCCAATTTCCCCAGAGAGTGACGCAGAGATTGCTGAAGACCAAGTTTATAGGCTGGTCCAGAAAGCTAGAGATATGGGAACCTGGCTTTCCTAAAAGATCCACTGCCAGGGGCCCAGAATGACAGCTCACACATACCTCTCATGACAATGAAGATAAGAACTTAATCCCAAAAGTTCTAACATACTCTCACTGATAACTCATTGTAGTTTAGATTTGCATTTCCTTGATGATCGATGATGTTGAGCACATTTTCATATGCCTGTTTAGCATTTGTATGTCTTTCTTTAAGAAATGTCTATTCAGATCTTTTGCCCATTTTAAAAATTGGATTAAAAATCCAATTAAATCTAAAAAGTTAGATTTTTTACTACAGAGTTGTTTAAGCTCCTTATATATTCTGGTTATTATCCCCTTGTCAGATGGATAGTTTGCAAATATTTTCTCCCATTCTGTGGGTCGTCTCTTCACTTTGTTGATTGTTCCCTTTGCTCAGCAGGTTTCTAACTTGAGGTGATTCCATTTGTCCATTTTTGCTTTGGTTGCCTGTGCTTGTGGGGTATCACTCAAGAAATTTTTTGCCCAGATCAATGTCCTGGAGAGTCTCCCCAATGTTTTCTTGCAGAAGTGTCATAGTTTGAGGTCTTAGATTTAAGTCTTTAATCCATTTTGATTTTATTTTTGTGTATGGCAAGAGACAGGAGTCTAGATTCATTCTTCTGCATATGGATATCTGGTTTTCCCAGCACAATTTATTAAAGAGACTGTCTTTGCCCCACTGTAAATTCTTGGCTCTTTGTTGGAAATGAGTTCACTGTAGGTGTGTGGATTAGATTCTGGGTTCTGTATCCTGTTCCATTGGTCTATGTATCTGTACCATGCTGTTTTGGTTACTATACCTCTGTCATATACTTTGAAGTCAGGTAATGTGATTCCTCCAGTTTTGTTTTTTTGCTTAGGACAGCTTTGGCTATTTTGGGTCATTTGTAATTCCATAGAAATGTTGGGATTGTTTTTTCTATTTCTGTGAAGAATGTCATTAGTATTTGTTTTTGTTTTTGTTTTTGTTTTTTATAGGGATTGCACTGAATCTGTCAATTGCTTTGGGTAGCATGGACATTTTAACAATATTGATTCTTCCAATCTATGAACATGGAATATCTTTTCATTTTTTTGGTGTCCTCTTCAATTTATTTCATCAGTTTTTTATAGTAATCTTTTACTTTTTTGGTTAATTGCTAGGTGTTTAATTTTAATTGTAGCTATTGTATATGGGATTACTTTCTTGATTTCCTTTTCAGATCATTCACTGTTGGCATATAGAAATGCTACTAATTTTTGGTTTTTGATTTTGTATTCTGCAACCTTACTTGATTTGTTTATCTGTTCTAATAGTTTTTTGGTAGAGTCTTTAGGTTTTTCCAAATATAAAATTACATCATCTGCAAACAAGGATAATTTAACTTCTTCCTTTCCCTTTATTTCTTTCTCTTGTCTGATTGCTCTAGCTAGAAATTTTAGTACTATGTTGAATAATAGTGGTGAGAGTGGGTATCCTTGTCATGTTCCAGATCTTAGAGGAAAGGCTTTCAGTTTTTCCCCATTCAGTATGATACTAGCTGCCGGTCTTTCATATATGGCTTTTACTATGTTGAGGTATGCTTCTTCTATACCCAGTTTCATGAGGGTTTTTATCATGAAGGGATATTGAACTTTATCAGATGCTTTTACAGTATCCATTGAAATTATCATATGGTTTTTGTCCTTCATTCTGTTGATATGATGTGTCACATTGATTGATTTGCATATGTTGAACTATACTTGCATCCCAGGGATAAATCTGACTTGATCACAGTGAATAATATTTTTAATGTATTGTTGAATTTGGTTTGCTAGTGTTTTGTCAAGGATTTTTGCAACAATATTCATCAGAGATATTGGCCCGTAGTTGTTGTTGTTGTTTTTATGTCTTTCTCTGGTTTTAGCATCAAGGTAATACTGGCCTCGTAGAATGAGTTTGGAAGTATTTCCTCCTCCTATATTTTCCAGAATAGTTTGAGTACGATTGGTATTAGTTCTTCTTTAAATGTTTGGTAGAATTCAGCAGTGAAGCCATCAGTTCAGGGCTTTTCTTTGCTTGGAGACTTTTCATTATGACTTCTATCTCATTACTTGTTATTGGTCTGTTTAGCTTTTGAATTTCTTCATGGTTCAATCTTGGTAGGTTGTATGTATCTAGTAATTTGTCCATTTATTCTAGATTTTCCAATTTATTGGCATATAGTTGCTCATGGTAGCCATTAATGATCCTTTGACTTTCTGCAGTGTCAGTTGTAATGTCTTTTTCTCACCTCTGATTTCGCTTATTTGGGTCTTCTCTCTTTTTTCTTAGCCTGGTTAAAGGTTTGTCAATTTTGTTTAACTTTAAAAAAAAACTAACTTTTTGTTTCATTGGTGTTTTGTATTGTTTTCTTTTCAATTTCATTTATTTCTGTTCTGATCTTTATTATTTCTTTTTCTCTACTATTTTTGTGTTTGTTTGCTCTTGCTATTCTAGTTCTTTAACATGCATTGTTAGGTGGTTTATTTGACATTTTTCCTCTTTTTTTTTTTTATATAGGCACTTATAGCTATAAAGTTGCCTCTTAGTACTGCTTTTGCTGTATCCCATAGGTTTTGATGTGTTGTGTTTCCATTATCATTTGTTCCAAGAAATTTTTTAATTTCCTTCTTAATTTCTTCACTGACCCACTGGTCGTTCAGGAGGAAATTGTTTAATTTCCTTGTGTTTTTATAGTTTCCAAAATTCCTCATTATTGAGTTCTAGTTTTATTCCATTATGGTCAGAGAAGATGTTTGATATTATTTAAATTTTTTTTTTTTTGAGATGGAGTCTCACTCTGTCACCCAGGCTGGATTACAATGGTGTGCCAGCATGCCCAGCTATTTTTTGTATTTTTAGCAGAGATGGGGTTTTGCCATGTTGACCAGGCTGGTCTCAAACTCCTGACCTCAGGTGATCCGCCCACTTTGGCCTCCCAAATTGCTGGGATTACAGGCATGAGCCACCACATTTTGAATGTTTTAAGACTTGTTTTGTAACCGAATGTATGGTCTATACTTGAGAATGATCGATGTACTGAGGAAAAGAATGTGTATTCTGCAGCTGTTGGATGAAATGTTCTGTAAATATCTATTAAGTCCATTTGATCTATAGTGCAGATTAAGTCTGATGTTTCTTTGTTGAGTTTCTGTCTGGAAGATCTGTCCAATGCTGAAAGTGGGGTGTGCTTAATTTCTGATTAATTATTTGTAATTATTTTAATCTCTGTTAAATTTGTCTGATAGAATTCTGAATTCCTTTTCTGTGTTATCTTGAATTTGAGTTTTCTCAAAACAGCTATTTTGAATTCTCTGAGAGGTCACTTATCTCTTTTTCTCCAGGATTGGTCCCTGATGCCTTATTTAGTTCTTTAGGTGAGGTCTTGCTTTCCCGGATTGTCTTGATACTTGTAGATGTTTGTCTGTGTCTGAGCATTGAGGAGTTAGGTATTTATTACAGTCTTCACAGTCTGAACTTGTTTGTACTCATCCTTCTTGAAAAGGAAGGCATTCCATATATTCGAAAGGACTTGGGTGTTGTGAGGGGTCTATCTAAAGCCCACTAATGCTGTGGTCCTTGCAGACTCATAGATTTACTGCCTTGGTAGTCTTGGAGAAGATCCAGAATTCTCTGGATCACCAGGCAGAGACTCTTGTTCTCTTCCCTTACTTTCTCCCAAACAAACAGAGTGTCTTTCTCTGTTCTGACCCACCTGAAGCTGGGTGTAGAGTGACACAAGAATCCCTGTGGCCACCACCACTAGTACTGTGTTTGGACAGATCTGAAGCCAGTATAGTGCTGGATCTCACCCAAGGCTTGCTGTAACCACTCCCTGGGTACCGCCTATGTTCATTCAAGGCCCTAGGGCTCTACAATCAGCAGGTGGCAAAGCCAGTCAAGCCTGTGTCTTTTCCTTTAGGGTGGTGAGTTCTTCCAGGCCCTGGGCAGGTATCAAGGTACCATGCTCGAGCCAGGAACTAGAGTCAAAAACCATAGAAGTCTACGTGGTGTTTTATTGTACTGTGGCTGAGCTGTCACTCAAACTACAAGACACAGTCCTTCCCACTCTTCCCTCCCCTTTCCACAGTCAAAGGAGCCTCACCCTGTGGCCACCACCACCACAGGCCCACAGAGAGTATTGCCAAGCTACCACCAATGTTCCCTCAAGGTGCAAGGGTTCTTCAGTCAGTTAGTGGTGAATGCTGCCTGGCCTAGGACTTACCCTTCAGAGACAGGAAAAAGACTGTTTTTAGTGCTCACCTGATTTTTGGCTCTTGTCAAGGTTTTTTTTGTGTGTGCATAAATAGTTTTTAAAATTCTGCTCTTTCTTGGAGGACAATGGGTGGAGCCTTCTATTCTGCCATCTTGCTCTGCCCCCTGGAAGTTACTCTTACTCTTCCACAGTTAGATCCTGTTAAGTCTTGGTTTGCTCCAAATACGTACCTGGTATATGGGGACCTCTTGTCTTTTCCAAGAGTGTGGAAATGGTATATGCCATTCTGGTTCAAATTTTGTTTGGAGTGCAAATCATAAAACTTCTAAGTTGTTCTCAGCTGACAGTCTGGAGTGGTGACAATAGAGCACCACTGGAGCCAGAGAGCACTGAGTTAGAGTCTCGGCTTTGCCCCAACCAGGCCTGTGACTGTCAGGACATTGGTTAACCCCTCTGGGCCACCCCCGTCCTTATCTGTCGTTTGAGAATTAAAAGGGTGATGAAGTTGCCTGGCTCAAAGACAGTACTCAATAAATGTTATTCACGTACATAACAATAAATTAAATGTTATTGTTATATGCCTCTTCCATACAGATATTCCTAAAAGGAAACATTTAGCTCTTCCATTCCAGCAATTTATTCTCTTAGTTCCATTTTAGTCTCCCAGGAAGTAGGTAAAACTGAGAATAGTCTTTCCCATTTTACACATGAAGAAACAGAAACTTGGGAACATAAAATATCTATCTCAAGATCATATAGTGACTGAGTGCAAAGCTGGTACTCTCTCGTCTCATCCTTATCTCTCCCCATTTCAGGGTTTTCAAGAGACAGAGGGAGTTTCAAAGGGACAATAAGGGCTCAGTTTCTGTTTCACACATGATTCCAGGTCTCTTTGCAGAGAGTCTGAGCATCAAGTAGTGACAGGTAAAAGCTGGTTCCTGATCAGCCCCTACCAACCCCCAATACACACACATACACACTAATATACATACACACTAGGAGCTGTGAGATGGCTGACAAAGGCCAACACCGGGAGAGAAGCTACTTTTGGTGGTGTTTAGGGTTCTCTCAGAAGTGGTTGGTAGAAGCTCCGTGTGTGTGTGTGTGTGTGTATACACGTGTGCATGTGTGTGTGTTGGGGAATTGGGAGGTGTCTGTTTCAGAGGGAATACCACTCCAGCCAACTAAGCAGAATTCGAAATAATTTCTGCTGAACTCCTAAATGGTGTTCCTCCCATCACTCCTCCATACCTACTTTAAAAGGCAGACTTTTAAATCTGAATTTAACTGTGTTGCTCTCTGACTGAATAATCTTCACTGGCCACTCATCACCTTTAGGATAAAGCCCAGGCCCAAAGCCCAGCACAAAGACCTGCATGGTGTGCTCACTTCCAACCAGAAGGTGGGAGGCAGTTCTTACCCAGCAGACACCGAGTTCTCCCCATCCTCCAGCCATGTGGAGCCACACACGCCCTTGTCTATACCCTAGGCCTTTGCACAATTGGATCATTCTGCCTGTCCCATCCTCTCCCTCACCCTTTCCCCTCAAAGATGATCTAGTGGTGTTTCTCTTCGGGGTTTTTCCTGGACCTTCTCTTGTGCTTAGGCTGAGCTTCTCATTCTCTATTGCAGTGATATGCTCTCATTTCTCCTGAACTAGACCATTTACTGAAGGGTGAGGACTATATCTGAGTCCAATCTTGATTTCCTAGTTTATAGCACAGGGCCTGGCCCCAGTAGGCATCTGTACAAGCTTATTTAATAAACAAAAGAGTGAATGGATGGTTTGGCGCTCTGAAGGCATCTTTCCACAGAAACAGTGTTGAAAATGACTCTGTGTTCCCTGTAGGCTACTGACTGTGGAGGACCTCTGACCTTTGTGAGACTCTAACAGCTTGGCTCCTCCATCCCCACGGAGGAGTAGCAGTGAGGATTGGAGCCTTGATCTCAGCTCCAGGCATGGACTTGATGGGCTGGAAGTAATCCCTATGGCCTGGCCTATGATCAGTTTAGACCAGTGAGTGACCTATTTTAAGTCAATGAGACTCAAGTAGAGGGTGGTTGAAGGGTCTGTAGTAGTTCTTGAAGGAGGCAGAAAGACAGGTGGCTCCTGACAGCCATCTCAAGCACTGGAGGAGATCCAGGTGCAAGACGAAGCTGGCTCTGCAGAAGGCAGAGAGGAAATGCAGAGAGAGCCTGGGTCTCTGGTGAACATGAGAAACTACTGGATGAATTCCTCAGACTGCTCATTTCTGATTTCAGTTATGTGTGTCAGTAAGATTTCTTGTTTTGGGAGGCACTTTGAGCTGGATATTCTGTCACCTGCTGCTGGAAGCAGGACTGATCTTTGTGAAGCTAACTAAATGTAAGTTTGAGGTCCCTTCCCTTACACAGGCTTCTTCCAAGGCCCTGGGACCCAGGGTGCCATGTGTGTAAATTTGCAAAAGCAAGATATTTTAATAACAACCCATGAAAACCACCATGTCTCTCCACTCTGATGCCTGCTCTGTCACACTGCCCTTAGGGTGGGGTGCAGTTGCAGTAGTCACAGGCAGTTCAGGGATCTGGCCAAGGTGGCGATGAACTGGTCACTCATGCTATTGGATGTGGACAGATGTGGTTCACCGTCACTTTGGGGCTTAGCTAAGTTATGCTGGATGTCCCAGTGTAAGAATGACTTTCAAGAATTCAATTGCCACCCACACAGCTGACTCACCTGGCACTGTGTCTGGGAGGTGCAGGGCCACAGGTTGTCACACAATGTGAAACACAAGCCACAGCACTCACAGTGGAACTGCATGATGGAAGGAGGAAAAACAAGATTTGAAATATATTCTGAGGAAATTTCCTCCAGTTACTAGACACATGATATTGTAAGTGAAGGATTCTGTTTAACTCAATGCCTCAACACAATGAATGTTATCTCTTGTCAGATGTGATGGCATTGGCCTCCTAGTGTGCCACCATGATGATTAGGTGAATGGCAAACTGGTTAATGAGCATCTTCAACCCAAAGCATAGTTAAAGATGGGTCACTTCATAAGAAAACACAAAACCCTGAAACCTGTCAGCTTCAGAGAAGATTCCTAAATTTGACCATAGTCCTAAAAATGTACATGACCTTACCAGCGATGAGTTGTGAAGCTACAAGAAACTTTAAAAAACTATTGATAATGAAAAATAATTGATGAACCATGGTAGAGGAAAGTCCAAATTATCCAACTGTTGGCTTTAGAGAAAAATAACATTATAAACTTGGTGCCATGTCAGGAAGTAATCAAAGAGAAGCAGCCAAAAAAATTCAGGGGAAAAGGTATTTTTAGAGGGGACAGTTATTTAATAAAAATGACATTCTTTTTTTTGATTTTGTAATTTCTTGGGTATTAGTCCATTCTCATGCTGCTAATAAAGACATACCCGAGACTGTGTAATTTATAAAGGAAAAAGGGTTAATTGACTCACAGTTCATTATGGCTGGGGAGGCCTCAGGAAAATTACAATCATGGCAGAAAGGGAAGCAAATATGTCCTTCTTCATGGGGCAGCAGGACAGAGAGGTGCAAAGCAAAAGGGGGAAAAGCCCCTTACAAAACCATCAGATCTCGTGAGAAATCACTCGCTATCACAAGAACAGCAGCATGGGGGTAACCGCCCCATGATTCAATTACCTCCTACTGGGTCCCTCCCATTACAGGTGTGGATTATGGGAACTACAATTCAAGATGAGATTTGGGTGGGGACAGCCAAACCATATCAGTCCGCTTTTAAAAATTTATAATTTGCTGCCATTTCTTATCCTAAGTATTCATTTTCTTACCTAATTTTGTATTGGTAATTTTATGGGTTTTATCAGTTAAAGAGAGGTCCTGAGTTGTGTAAGCCTCAGGCCTCACAACACCTGGATCTCCTCTGACTGGAGTTAACTATACACACACATTATCTCACTGAATCTAATCCCATGCTCCCTTTAGGAGGTAGGTACTATTATTAAGGCTCAGAGAGGTTAAGTCACTTGCCCAATGTCACATATCTGTTAAGTGGGAGGATAGGAATTTGGTGTTTGTGATTCTCTCCTGGAGAGAGGTTGAGTGCTCCCTGAAAAAGGGAGCACAGGGGCATTGTCATCTAACCCAGCCTGTGGAAAGACAGGAAGGATACCTGGAGGAGGTGATACTGGAACTGAATTTTAATATTTGAGTAAGTGTTGGCTGATGCCTAGAAGGAGACTAGAGGGGTGAGACAGCTACCCACACAGACGACATGGCACATAGAAGGTGTTGGAAGCAGACAGTGATGTGCTGTGGAAACAGGCAGACTGAGGGCTCAGGAGCATCTTGGATTTCTCCTCTTGGTTAACCCTCCAAACCTCAGAGCTCTGGGATTTGTTCTATCCTCATCAGTGAGTAGGGACAGATTTCTGATTTAGGGCCCAGGGTTCTCTCTGGGCCACTTAGGATAACTAAACGCCCAGGTTCGTCTGGGACTAAAGGGTTGCCCGGGACGCAGGACTCTCAGTGAAAATGGAAAAAGTCCCAGGCAAGTCAGCATGAGTTGGTCACCCAGAAGGCTGGAAAGACCATTTTTCTGACAAACTGAAGCATCACTCTCCCCTTTTCTCAAGCCCAGGCAAGGGAGGTGATATCCACCGGCAGCTCCTGGGTTTGCTGAGGGGAAGGAAGTCTGAGGTGATGGGCAGTTCAGCTACCCACCTTCTCCCACTTAGCTCTGCTCTTGGATTTTAAAAGAGCAAAGCTCCACTGCCATGTCCACAGCCTATGTTTCCCTCAGCACACTCTGCAGAGCCTATGGCCCCAAACTAACTTTTTTCTTTTCTTTTCTTTTTTTTTTTTTTTTGAGACAGAGTCTTGCTCTGTCACTCAGGCTGGAGTGCAGTGACCTGAACACAGCTTACTGCAGCCTCAACCTCCCGGGCTCAAGTGATCCTACCACCTTAGCACCCCAAGTAGTTGGGACTACAGGTGTGCACCACCACACTTGGATATTTTTTTTTTGTAGAGATGAGGAGATGAGGGTCTCACTTTGTTGCCCAGGCTGGTCTTCAATTCCTGGGCTCAAGCGATCCTCTCGCCTCAGCCTCTCAAAGTGCTGGGATTATAGGTGTGAGCCACTGTGCCTGGCCCAAACTAACTATTGATTGATTAACTGGGCTCCTCATCCTTCAGACCACAGATTCCCCACCTACAAAAGTCTAGTTGGCACATGGGGTGTCAATGCAGGCCTTGTGGAGGACATGGGCCAACCATGGCATTTGTAACCCTTTTTAGTTTATCAAAGACCAAAGTGATATTTCTCAAACAATACTGCCTATGACAGTCTTTGCCCCACTTGTGACAATGCAGATGCCTCGGCCTATACTCCTATATATCTGAGTTCAGCGCATCCAGGGTGTGAGCTAAGCAACTGCACCTTAGATAAGCTTTTTAGGTAGTAATGGTGCAGGTTTTCCCAGACACTAGAAAAGAGATTGCACCCAGAAATTCTACCTTTTGAAATTTATCCTAAAGGCAGTGCACAAAGGAAATTTAAGAGAATTATCATTCCAGTTTGTCAAAATAGAAACATTGAGGGGGAACATTAGATACTGATTAAGTAAAATTTTGTATCTCTATATAATAAAATGCTAGGCAGCCATCAAAAATGTTATTGTGGATCTCAATTGAACTGGAAAGATGTTTAGCACATATATATTTATTAATAACAATGGTTTTATTTTGAAATCCTTTTAGATTTATAGTACAGTTGCAAAGATGGCACGGAGAGTTCTGGTATACCTTTCATGCAAGCTTCCCTGAATATTAACATCTTGCATAACCATGATTTATCAAAGCTAAGATATTAGTAACCATATAATTTTATTTATTAAACTACCAACTTCATTCAAATTTTACCAGTCTTCCATAAGGCTCTTTTTCTGTTCCAGGATCCAGTCTGGGATATCACATTGCATTTAGTTGTCATGTCTCCTTAGTATTCTCCAATCTGTGGCCATTTCTGTCTTTTCTTGTTTTCATGATCTTGACACTTTTGAAGAAGACTTACAAGATGTTTTGGAGGCTGTCCCTCAACTGGGGTTTGTCTGATGTTTTTTCAAGATTAGATAGAGTTACGGGTATTGGGGAAGAATATTGCCACTGAGGCGAAGTGCCCTTCTCACTGCATCGCAACAGGGAGCACGTGATATCAACATGACTTATCAGTGGTGATTTTAACCTGATCACTTGGTTAAGGTGGTGTTTGCCAGATTTTTCCACTATAAAACTATTATTTTTTTCTTTTTTATGTGTGAGAAGTAAGTCAGTAAGCCCAGTCCATATTTGAGGGAAAGAGAATTAAATTTCACCTTCTGAAGGGAGGAGTGTAAAATAATTCGTGAACACACAATATACATTTTCAAGGATTAAAAAGTAAATTACAAAACAGTAATATATCATATGATCCCATTTTTGTAGAAAAAAATATTTTCATGCGTTCATAAAATTTTATAAGAAAACAAACTACAACATTAACAGCAGCTACCCCTGGGTGATGGGAGAGTAGGCAATTTTTTCTCCTTCATCTTACTGATCTAACTTTTCGAATGAATTTTCATTATGAATAGGTATAACTTGTGTCATAAAAAGTTGAAGAAAACAAAAAGACAAAAGGCAACATTTAAGACTTGGTCATGATTGAAGCAGGGAGGCAGAGTTCGTGCAATGGATAATCCAGTCAAGAGACCAGGTGATTTCAAAAGGCTGGAGTCTTGGGCTGAAACCATAACAGTGAAAATTTCCAGGGAGAAATGCATGACACAACATTTAATTCAAAACCTGAGGGCACAGGTACAGGATGGAGTGGTGGGAAGTGCTGATGGGCACCAAACACTCTGTGGGATCAAGCCCTGGGTTGCTTATTTTCTGAAACCACAGATTCAGTCTTAGCTTATAAGATGTCTGGGTGCTAACGCTGTTCATGTAGAAGTGGAGTGAGTGTCCAGCTCGAGGGGAGTAGTAGTCCCTGTCACAAGTGCTGTTAATGACTTTCCACATTCCCTCTCCACTCACGGTCCCCTTAAGGCCAACAACTTCTTAACAAAGAAGGGCTCAAGCAATCCTCTTTCCTCAGGCTGTCAAAGTGCTGAGATTATAGGTGTGAGCCACTGTGCCTGGCACAAACTACTGATTGATTGACTGGGGTCTTTGTCCTTCAGACCACAGTGTCCCCACCTGTCTAACTGTGGCTTCACTGGCCTCAGGGCTGTGTTTGCCCTGTGCTTGGGGCAGACCAGGGTGCCAGGAAGTTAACACCCGCTTAGTCCATTTGTGTTGCTATAAAGGAATACCTATGCCTGGGTAATTTATAAAGAAAAAAGTTCATTCAGCTCACGGTTCCACAGGCTGTACAGGAAGCATGATGCCAGCATCTACTTCTGGTGAGGGCTTCAGGCTGTTTCCACTCATGATGGAAGGCGAAGGGGAGCCGTCATGTGCAGAGATCACATGCTGAGAGAGGAAGAGAGAGAGAGACAGAAGAATAAGAAGAAGAAGAGGAAGAAGAAGGAGGAGGAGGAGGGAGGATGGAGGAGAAGGAGGTAGAGGAGGAGGAGGAAAAGGAGGGAGGGAGGAAGAGGGAGGAGGGAGGAGGCTCTTCAACAACCAGCTCTCACTCTGGAGAGAATGAGAGAATGGCCCCAAGTCATTCATGAGGGATCTACCTCCACGACACAAACACTTCCCACCAGTCCCCACCTCCTATGTTGGGGATCAAATTTTAACATGAGACTTGACAGAACCAGACAAACCATACTCAAATCACAACACCACCCTTGGAGCAGCTTCAACCAAGAGACAGATGGCAGTTGGGAACTAACTACCCAGCCTCATTCTCCTTGATTGGGGCTGCTCTATGGCATGCTCTTCATGGTCTCCCAGAATTCCCTGGGAGGGGTGAGCCCCAGTTGCCCATGGTGATAACCTGCTCATTAACCACTCTGCATCAGTTTTTCTACCCTACCTACCGTACTGGTATCTCCTGAGATCACCTCCCAGATAAATTCTTTATTTTTTCTGAATAAAACAAGAATTTATTTTGACACACAAAATAAATAAACCTAAATACATCATTGTGCTTTTTTGGTTTGTTTTTTACAATATTTATTTATTTATATTTATAATTTTAACTTTTATTTTGGATTCAGGGGTACATGTGCACGCAGGTTTGTTACCTGGGTATATTGCATGATGCTGAAGTTTGGGGTACAACTGCTCTCATCAGCCAGGTATTAAGTATAGTACCCAATAGTTTTTCAACCCTTGCCTCCTTCCCTCCTCCCTCTAGTAGTCCCCAGTGTTTATTTTTCCTATCTGTATGTCCATGAGTACCCATTGTTTAGCTCCTACTTTAAAGTGAGAACATGTGGTATTTGGTTTTCTGCTCCTGCATTAATTCACTTAGAATAACGGCCTCCAGCTGCATCCATGCTGCTGCAAAAGACATGATTTTGTTCCTTTATATGGCTGCATAGTATACCATGGTATGTATGTACCACATTTTCTTTCTTCAGTCCACCATTGATGGGCACCTAGGTTGATTCCATGTCTTTGCTATTATGAACAGTCCTGTGATGAGCATGCAAATAAATGTGCCTTCTTAATAGAAAAATTTATCTTCTTTTGGATGAATATCCACCAATGGGATTGCTGAAGTGAATGGTAACTCTGATTTGTGTTCTTTGAGAAATCTTCAAACTGCTTTCCACAGTGGCTGAACTAATTTATATTCCCACCAACAGTGTTTAAGCATACCCTTTTCTCTACACCCTCACCAGTATTCATTGTTTTTGACTTTTTAATAATAGCCATTCTGACTGGTGTGAGATGATATTTCATTGTGGTTATGATTTGCATCTTTCTGATGATTAGTAATGTTGAGCATTTTTTCATATGTTTGTTAGCCATTTATATGTCTTCTTTTGAGAAGTGTCTGTTTATGTCTTTTGTTCATTTTTTAATGGAGTTATTTGTTTTTTCTGTCAATTGTTTAAGTTCCTTATAGATTCTGGATATTAGCCCTTTGTTGGATGTATAGTTTGTGAATATTTTCTCCCATTTTGTAGGTTTCCATTTACTCTGTGGATAGTTTATTTTGCTATGCAGAAGCCCTTTATTTACGTCTCATTTGCCAATTTTGTTTTTGTTGCAATTGTTTTGAGGACTTAGTCATAAATTCTTTCCCAAGGCTGGTGTCAAAAATGATGTTTCCTAGGTTTTCCTCTAGGATTATTATAGTTTGAGGTCTTACATTTAAATATTTAGTTCATCTTGAGTTAATTTTGGTATGTGATGAAAGGTAGGTGCCCAGTTTTATTCTTTTGCATGTGGCTAGAGAGCTATCACAGCACTATTTATTGACTAGGGAGTTCTTTTCCCATTGCTTATTTTTGTTGGCATTGTTGAAGATCAGCTGACTGTAGGTGTGTGGCTTTATTTTTGAGTTCTCTATTCTCTTCCATTGGTCTATGTGTCTGTTTTTGTACCAGTACCATGCTGTTTTGGTTACTGTGGCCTTACAGTATAGTTTGAAGTCAGGTAATGTGATGCCTTTGACTTTGTTCTTTTTGCTTAGGTTTGCTTTGGCTCTTTGGGCTCTTTTTTTTTTTTGATTCCATATGAATTATAGAATTTTTTTTTCTAGTTCTGTGACGAATGATGTTGGTATCTTGATAGGAATAGCACTGAATCTGTAGATTGCTTTGGGCAGTATGGCCATTTTAGCAATAATGATTCTTCTAATCCAGGAACATGGAATGTTTTTCCATTTGTTTGTGTCATCTATGACTTCTTTCAGCAGTGTTTCATAGTTTTCCTTGTAGAGATCTTTCACTTTCTTAATCAGATGTATTCCTAGGTAACTTTTTTTGTGGCTATTGTAAACGGGATTGTGTTCTGGCTTTGGCTCTCACCTTGAATGTTATTGGTATATAGAAATGTTACTAGTTTTTGTACATTGATTTTGTATCCTGAAACTTTACTAAATTCATTTATCAGTTCCAGGAGCCTTTTGGCAGAGTCTTTAGGGTTTTCTAGGTAAAGAATCATATCACCAGTGAAGAGAAATAGTCTGACTTCTTCTTTTCCTATTTGGAAGCCTTTTATTCCTTTCTCTTTCCTAATTGCTGTGGCAGGGACTTCCAGTATTATGTTGAATAGGAGTAGTGAGAGTGACCATCCTTATCTTATCCCAGTTTTTGAGGGGAATGCTTTTAGTTTTCACCCTTTCAGTATCAATCCTCGTCACAGAGTCTATTGCTGGGGATCCCAGCCTAAGGCAGTCCCATTGTTTATGGAGATCAGGTTCAATTCCGTGCACTGTGTTCATATTATTCCCAGGAAGGGACTTTCACAGTCTGAGTCTTGCAGCCAAGTCAGAGGGCTTAAAACTGGATACGCCAGGGATGTTTAACTTAGGGGAGATTTTGAAGAGGTGGGCAAGTTGTCTTCAGATGCTTGGAAGATCCCTCAATAAAAAGAGGATGTATTTTCTCTACTCCGGAACGTAGTAGCACTGATGTGAACCTTGTACAGTAATAATGAGTGTTCCCACCAAGCTATTGGCTTCTTTTTTTAAAACTTTTATTTTAGGTTCAAGGGTACATGTTCATGTTTGTTATATAGGTAAATTGTGTGTCACAGAGGTTTGGTGTACACAATTATTTTACCACCCAGGTAATAAGCATAGAACCTGATAGGTAGTTTCCCATCCTCTCCCTCCTCCCACCCCCTACCCTCAAGTTGGCTCCATTGTCTCTTGTTCCCTTCTCTGTGTCCATGTATACTCAATGTTTAGCCTCCACTTATAAGTCAGAACATGCAGTATTTGTTTTTCTGTTCGCGTGTATCTATTGGCTTCTTTATGTAGGGGTTGAGTTTCAGTCAACTTGCCATCCTCAGTAACCAGCATGGTGGCTGTCAAAAAGCAAAGAATGGTAGGAGGCATTTGTGTGTTCCTGACCAGCGTTTATTCCCACCTTCTCTTGTCAACAGTGTTCTCATTTTCCTTTAGATAATTTACCCCTCTTTCAAGTCTTTTTTTTTTTAACTATTATTTTAGGTTCAAGGGTACATGTGCAGGTTTGTTATATAGGTAAATTGTGTGTCACTGAGGTTTGGTGTACACATTATTTTACCACCCAGGTAATAAGCATTGAACCTTATAGGTAGTTTTCCCATCCTCTCCCTCCTCCCGCCCCCTACCCTCAAGTTGGCTCCACTGTCTCTTGTTCCCTTCTCTGCCTCCATAGCCCATCTCTCTGGTTGCAGTGATTGGTTCAGAGATGGGCACATGACCCAATGTGAGCCAATAAGAGAGAGTCTTAGAAGTTGTGAGAGGCGCTGGCAACAGAGTTGCTCTTAGTTCTCCTGGAGGATGAGGTAAGAAGCCTGGTCTGCAGCAGCTATTTTGCTCGCAACCTCATTGACCCAGGACGGCCATGAGAGCTTAAAGATGAGTGGAAAAACAACATGGGGGCGAGGCGCGGTGGCTTACGCCTGTAATCCCAGCACTTTAGGAAGCCGAGGCAGGTGGATCACCTGAGGTCAGGAGTTCCCTGGCCAGCATGGCAAAACCCCATCTCTACTAAAAATACAAAAATCAGCAGGGCGTGGGGGCACGTGCCTGTAGTCCCAGCTACTTGGGAGGCTGAGGCAGGAGAATTGCTTGAACCCAGGAGGCGGAGGTTGCAGTGAGCCAAGATCACGCCACTGCACTCCAGCCTGGGTGGCAGAGTGAGACTCCATCTCTAAAACTAAAACTAAAAATAAATAAAATTTTTAAAAAAATCATGGAAGGCAGAGTGGAAGGAGAGCACCACCTGGTCTTTTGTGGCATTTTTGAACTCTGGGACAAGCCTCACTTGGAGCCATTTTTTTTCTAGTAATACCTTTTATAGGGTAAGTCAATTGAGTGGGTTTTCTGTCGCTTGTAATATTATGTCATAACTAATTCTATGCTCAACACAGGTTTGCTGGTGGATACATTGTATAAAAATGGAGCAGATTTCAGGTAGGTGTAAAGAAGGGTTTGTTAAAACTCAGAGCTCTGAAATATGGTACAGAATGCCCTCTGAGGTAATACATTTTATATTTCCAAAGGAAGAAGCATAGGCTGCATCACCATCTTGTCAGGGGTGCTGAAGAAGGAATCCCTGTGGGTGGGAGATGGGTCTATATGAATGAGGAAATAGAAGCTTTCCCACTTTTAACATTCTGTCAGCTTATAAATCTAGCAAGACTCTACAGAAGACAGAAAGCCAGAAAGGATATCTTTAAGAGGAACCACAGTTTGAGGGTGCTAATGTAATATAAAATTATGACGAAGTGATTTGGGGCCCAGCTGTCCCCTGTTACTCCACATTCTTGGAATATTCCTGGCAGGAGATGGTAGGGTGGAGAATTCTGAGTGTGAGCTGAGGGAATGACAAGGCAGCATCAGAGCTGGGTGACAAGGGGGCCCCATAGTTCCTACAGATGAGCAGGACTCTGCAGAACTGCTGGTCACCAGGGACAAGCCCCATTTGAAGTTTTGGCTGTAGCTCAAGGACCCAGTCAACCCTTAGCTTGCTGGTGGGGGTGTGCAGTAGGCTTTAGAGGGGTCCTGTTCTTACTCTGGCACTTGAATGAAGAAGAGGGTTTGCCCTAGGGAGTTTGATCACACATTCAAGGGCATATGAAAGAGTAGGCATCCTAAAAAATTTGTCATTTTTTTCCCCTTTCTTTTCAACTAGTTTCTGAATTTATAAATAACTGATAATGGAATTAGTTGGTTCTTTTTTATTTTGTGGGGGCTTACCAGCTTGCAGCTCTTTACGTACACACCTATATGATGCTAAGCCTACAGTAAAGGGCTTAGGAACTCTGGAATCTGCCAGATCCAAGTTTACGTCCCGACTCTGCCACTGGCCTCCTGTGTGGTTCTGCCACTAGCCACCTGTGTGGTTTTAGGAATCATATTTATCTCTCAGAGCATCACTTTTCTTATCCATTAAATGAGACTCATTGCATCCACCTCACAGAGCCACTGTAAAAATAAAACACAAAAATTATGCAAAAATCTTGGCATACCCCAAGTGCTCAAATAGTGAGAGGCATAAAATGCTTATGTAGGATCTTCGAGTAATTTAAAAAATGTATAACCTGTATAGGGGAAACAGAATGGGAGCCAGGGCTCAATTTGGCATGTTCCGCTGGATTGCTATATTTGCTTTGAAGTCTAGAGGGTGGCCTGTGCTCTCCAAATGCCAAGGCCACATAGCCTCTGTCCCTGCTGTTTGTCCCTTTAGTCTCCATCCATCCTTTCAGACATCGCAAGGCAAAGACATTGCATAGGCAGGGACATATCCGTCCATGTGTCAACAGCTGATGACATGCTGTGGAAACTATCAAGGGCAAGAGGAATGAAAACAGGCAGTGAGATCAAAGTTTCTGAAACTCCCTCCTCCTCCATGTGCAGACATTCTGGCTCTTGAGGCTGAAAGTCAGCCTGCTTAAACGCAGTTCATTTCAATTAAATTTTCTAAATGCGAGTTCATATCAAGCCCTAAGCTAGTTCTTTGGGAATTTTTTTTTATGCCTACTATGGGCTTTGCACCATTTGGTGTTTTAAATACATTGTCTCATGACAACCTTATGATTTAGAAATTATCCTCTTTACCTGTAGAGAAAAAAAGTGCTCAAGAGTGGTGTAGCCATTTGCCCATGGTTACCTAGCTAGTTGGTGACAAAGCTGGGTTTCAAACCCAAGTCCTTGTTGGCTTAGTGCTACCACTCTTCTGGTAAACAAACATGGTAAAAGTGTAAACATTGAAGCATTGCAGTGGTGCTGTGGAGGAAAGAAAGGGGAAGTGTCTGTTCCAGCAATTCTCGCGCTTCATTGTACACGTGGATCACCTGGGGGTCCTGTTAGACAATGGTTCTGAGCCTCTAGACTCTGCCTTCCTAAGAAGTGCCTAGGTGATGCCCAGGCTGCTGCTCTGTCTGCCACAGTTGGAAAAGCAAGGTTCTAGTTATTGATCTCAGACAGGGCCGTCTCAGCCTGTTGAGAAGAGATACTTGATCAAAATGGTGACAAGAAAAGGGTGTGGCTGGTCAGTGTGAATTCATCACTGCTGTTGGCAAAACGATTCCCCTGCTTGGCTACTTCCTGTGAGATCAGAAGAGTGGTACCCAGACACACCCAGTGATGGTGTGATGCTGCAGGCATGGGGCATCCAGTAGCATCTTGCTATGATGCAACTCAGGATAGCACCAGATTCAAGACAAGGCAGGTATGCCTCTGTGCCAACTGAACAAGGTAGTTTACTGCTGGAAGTTCTAAAAAGCCAAGGATGTGTGGTGGATACTGATGGTGCCCTACCCAGATCTCCTTCATCAAGGGGCGCCCATCCCCAGCTGCAATGAATGTTGACTACAGAGTGCTCACAGCTGCCCTGTGCTGAATGAGGCAGTTCAAAATGTTGGCCTCAGCAAAATGAAAGCTGCCTCTTTCAGAGAGCTACCTCTACCTCTAAAAGGTAGAGTTTCCTTGCTACCCTCCCTACCCGCTTAGAGGCAGCCTGTAGACAATGAGTGCCCTTGGCCTCTAGAAGGGGCCAGTCTAGAAGGCTGCAATTCATGCTCCAGGGCTCCCCATGGGATAAGCTCAAGAAGACTCAGCAGGACCACTTCCTTGCTTAGTGTATTCCCCTGCCCCATCTTGTTTTCCTTGTTCTCTTTCTCCTGAGAGCACACCCTCAATACACTGCATGCACTTGAATCCCTGTGTCAGGCTCTGCCTCTGGTTACCTCACCTAAGAGAGACTTTCACACAAGTGGATGCTGCTAGGCACCAGGTGCCCTTTGAGCCGTCACAAAGGTAGCTTGAGATGGGTGCTATTATCTCGATTTCCCAGATGAACAAACTGAGGCTTAGGCAGACTTCTCTGGCTGAGTATTCACAGCTGAGAAATTGCTGGGCCAGGAATGGCACGTGCCCATGCACCCTTCTGCTCAGCCCCTCTGCCAGAGCCTCTTCACACTCACCTTCACCTCACATGATGCTCAGGCATATGCCTGAGATTTGCCTTGCAGTGAGACTTGGGTATGAGTAAGAGGTGGAGGTGGGCTTCTCTGCGATCCTGCTCTTGGGCAACCCACATACGTAAAGTTCTGTGGGCTCAAAGAAGGCCCAACGCAGAAGACCATGACTGTACTCAAACTGATTATTGCACTCGGAGCTGATTCCTTCGAAAGTGTGTGTTTTTAACTTTTACCCAGGTTCCTTTACCCACATTAAATGTTCTCCCCTCCAGTTTTTCCCTGGGCGCGTCCTTGCCAGAGTGAATCATGTCAGGGTTTTTGCTCCATGCTCTAAAGAAAAGTGGAACACTTAGTTGGAACAAGAGACAGGATCCACAGACACATCTTTGGATGTGTAGCTGTTCATGGTGGCCAAGAATTTTGAGGCCACTGTCCAATTTGTTCCTCTGTGATCACTGTACACATTTTACAAAGAGTGCTCAGGTCCCTTCATGGTTCTCACCAGGCCAAGATTCCCTGATTTCAGAAGGGGGAGTGGGCTTAGGCTGTGGCAGGAGTGATTCAGTATAGTAAACATGGCAGGAACACAGACCCCAGACCCCATGTGAAAGGGAACAGAGACCTTAGCCTAGGAGAGCATCCTATGTCTGAGCTGGAGGGGTTTAAGGAGAGGGGTGGAGAGACTAGAGGTGAGTGATTTGAGAGGCCTAGTGCCTAGCATCAAGATTCCAAAAACAGGATCTTGGCAGGGCTGGTGCCAGTTTCCCAGTCTAGATTCCCCCTATCAGGGCCCATCCCAGGGACCTAGCTCCTCAGCTAGAAGAGCTGCCCGTGTTGCGGTTTCTTTAGTGAAACCCACAGACCCAAGCTCTGGCCTTGTGGCCACTTCATTTTCAGCTGCTTATGCTCCCCTGTCCCGTGGCATCCTGCCCTGGGTGGTGGCTTTTCCCAGATGCCAGTGACGCAGATGGTTCCCACAGGCTTGCCTGCTAGTCTTCCATTTTTACATCTTAGTGGAGAAATGGTGGGGGACTTCAAGAACAAGACATGCAGGCCTCACCCCAGTTAATATGGTTTATATCCAAAAGGCAGGCAATAACAAATGCTGGCGAGGATGTGGAGAAAAGGGAACCCTGGTACACTGTTGGTGGGAATGTAAATTAGTACAACCACTGTGGAGAACAGTTTGGAGGTTCCTCAACAAACTGAAAATAGAGCTACCATATGATCCAGCAATCCCACTGCTGGGTATATACCCAAAAGAAAGGAAATCAGTATAGTGAAGAAATACCTGTACTCCCATGTTTGTTACAGCACTGTTCGCAATAACCAAGATTTGGAAGCAACCTAAGTGTCCATCAACAGACGAATGGATAAAGAAAATATTGTACCTATACACAATGGAGTTCTATTCAGCCATAAAAAAGAATAAGATCCTGTCATTTGCAACAACATGGATGGAACTGTAGGTCATTGTGTTAAGTGAAATAAGCCAGGCACAGAAAGACAAACACTGCATATTCTAACTTATTTGCGGGGTTTATTAATAAAAATCAAAACAATCAAACTCATAGACATAGAGAGTAGAAGGATGATGACCACAGACTGGGAAGGGTAATGGGGGACTGTGAAGGGGAGGGGGAATGGTAAATCAGTACAAAAACATTAGTTAGAAATAATGCATAAGACCTAGTATTTTGTAGTACAACAGGGTGATTATAGTCAATAGTAATTTAATTGTACTATTGAGTACATTTGGAGTACTCAGCGTATACTCTAGAGTATAATTGGATTATAACACGAAAGATGAATATTTGAGGGGATGGATGCCCCATTTTCCGTGATGTAATTATTATGCATTGCATACCTATTTCAAACCATTTTATGTACCCCATAGATATATACACCTGCTATGTATGTACCCACAAAAATTAAAAAATTAAAAAAGAGTAACTTCCAAAGACAAAATATATTTCTATCTTCATGTGACTGCTGGAGTTAAGAAGAGGGAGAAGAAGAAAGAGGCATTGTCCAATTAATTTAAGGATAAGGATACAGGATGATGAGGCAACTACCAAGTTTACTGGGGGAAAATATGTAAACAGACCTTAGATAAATAATCAATCAGCAAGCATATATCAAAACTTACATGCATAGACATGTGTCACCAATTCCTTTCTTTAAACTGTGATTAAATATACATTACATAAAATCTACTATTTTAACCACTTTTAAGTGTACAGTTCTGTGACATTAAGTATAATCACATAGTTGTGCAACCATCACCAACATCCATCTCCCAGAACGTTTTGATCTTCCCAACTGAAACTCTGTGTGCCCATTAAACATGCATTCCACTTGGATAAGGTACCTAGAGAAGTCAAATTCACCAATTCCTTTTAAGCAGATGCCACTTTCTACATTTCAGTTCTTACACACTAGGGAAATGGGAACAGGATTGATATTTGATTCATTCATTCATTCATTCATTCATTCAAGCTAGCGCGCCTAAGTGAATAATAGAATTGCTTTCTGTTGCTTGATATGAACTAAAGTGAGACAGGAAAAACAGAAAAATGCCTCAGCAACTTCTGAGCTACATTTTTCACAGGGCTGTGGGAGAGCTGGCAACAAGGGGGAAGGATGTATTTTTGGAAGGATAAAGCCCCCTTATTATAGTATTGCACAAAATTCCTGCTGCTACAGTTTCCTTCAGGAAAACTCCAGATGCGGCCAGTACTGTATAAAACAATGAAGACATTCTGAAACCGTGTTTTCAAAGCCATGAACAAACTTGAGGAGTGCAAGAAATGTCACCATAGAAGTCTGGGGAGATGGGGGCGTCCTGGAGACCACCCTGATTCAGCTTTTATCTGCTCTATTGTTTGATGACACACTGCCTCACCCTTCCAAGTGTGGAAGGGGGAGTCCGGCAAGGGGAAGTGTCCCATTTTGCTAGACACTTCTTAAGCTCCCAATGGCTGTTTGATGCCATCAGACTGCAAGTGTTAAAGGTCAGGAGTGTATGTGACATTTTTCCATCTGTGTGCATGAAGCAGGGAAGCCCACGTCGATCCTTTAGTGTTTTCTCAAGGAAGATGGAGCTCCGTGGCACCGGCTTGTTTAGGTCTAGGGCAGGGTTTCCCAACCTCTGTACCACTGACATTTCAGGCCAGATAATTCTTTGTTTTAGGCAGCTGTTGTCTGCATTGGTGCCTTATAGGAAGTTTAGCAGCATACCTGGCCTCTACCCACTAGATGCTAGTAGCATCCCTGATGAAGTTGTGGTTGTGACAACCAAAGAGGCTTCCAGTCATTAGCAACTATCTCCTGGGGGTAATACTGTCAGATTTACAAAAAAAAATTTAAAAAAAAATGTTAAAAGCCTAGTTAAATTCAAATTTTAGACAAGCAAAAAATAATTCTTTTTAACTCTAAGTGTGTCCCATTGTAGTAGTTGGGACATACTTATACTGAAAAATTATTCATTGTCTATCTGAAAATCAAACTTAACAGAGTATCTTCTATTTTATCTGGCAACCCTACCTGAGGGTCAAAATCATCTGCAGTTGAGAACTACTGATCTAGGGCGACCAACTGTCCCAGTTTACCAAGGACTTTCCTAGTTTTAGCATTAAAAGTCCAGCATCCTGGGAAACTCCTCAGTCTCAATATGCTGGGATGACTGGCCACCCTGGAAGATTTATCCTCAATCCTTTCTGTTGGTGTCAGCTTTCAGGGTCTCCATAGGCTCACAGCAGCCCTTGGGAGATGCTGGTTCATTCAATGGATGGAGAGGCTTCATTGCAAAATTGATAAGTAGTGCTTTTTAGTACGAACTACTAAATGGCCTTATTTTTGCTTGATTGTTGATTCACAAACACAACCAAAACATTACCAATAATGGCTGAAGTCAGTCTTCAAAGTGGCCTATTGATTTTCATGGCCTCAGAGTAGATTATTCTTCCCAGAAAAAAAAAATCCATATCCCAGATATATTATTCTAAACAATCCAATACCCAAAGCTAATGGGACTTCTCCACCAGCTTGTAAGACTATAACTACACTTTGGTTTTCGTATAAACCCTCAAGATGGATTTTTTTTGTGGATGTTGCCTTAATTCAGAATTGTATTGACTGGTCTCCCCTTGCTCAGTGCTGTTACTAGGCAACACAATTTCTTTTTTCTGTCATGTAATGTTGGGTAAGACAGCAAAGTGAGGCAGGGGGTGAATGGCGGTGGTGCTGTAGAAGATTCTTCTGTGCCAATTTATCTATTGCTACCCATGGTATTACTCAGTGCAGCACAGACCCCAAGCCTCACTCTTGACAGTAATTTTTAACAGAACTCTGGACTTTAGGCAATACAGAAAGGAAATCCATCTTTGGTTTCTTTAGCCACCTTACAGCTCTATTAGTTGATGGTACATGGAGGTAAAAACAGTGTTCTCCAGGAATTTGGAAGTGAGGCCATTTTCCAATAATTAAACTGAAAAAGTTCACACACATGGCTGTGACTAATTTGGTAAATGTTCTACAAAAGTCTGGGAACATTCCATAATTCCCATCAAGGCATCTGGGAAGGCTCCGAGAGGCAGGATGCAATGTGAGCACAGTGGTGTGCTGGAGCCTGCCGGTACCAGCTCTCAAGAGCCATTGATTGTGTGCATCTCTTCCTGCTGGTAGCTTGAAATAGTCTTGGCGAGAGTATTTACACCATGGAACTTGACTTGGTGAATGTTACAAATTAGGGCTTCCCCCAGTCCCCCAGAGAGCCATTTGTTAAACATTTGCTAGTACACCACTGAATTAAATGTGAACATAATGAATACCTAGAGACCTGACCAGTTGATTTACACCATGACTGAGGAAGGACTTTAGGAACAGCCTGGAGCATTTAAATGGGAGCCCCAAGACTTCAAAACTGGCCATTCTCTTACCAGTACCTAGCCAGGAAGAGAAGGACTAGCCCTTCAAGATACATGCCTCCATATTGGTGTCAAGGATATCCTGTCTGTTAATCAGCTTCAGGCTCCCTTGGGAACCTTCTGAATATAACTTGGCTTCACAGATTTTGAATTCATAATGTTTTCCAGTTCTATTTCTCATTGTAAATTAATAGATTGGCATTCCAGGCTTACAAATATACATTGGGAGCATAAGTATGCTCCAGTGTAGTAGTTACATGCCCAGGGTTGGAAGGAGTCAGACATACTGGGTTTGAACCCCAGCTCTGCCACTTTCTGGCTGTGTTGGAGCATGTGACTTAATGTCTCTATGTCCTCACCTTTATTCTTTCTGCTGATTAAGGCCCAGCTTAGCTTTCTCCATCTCCCACGAAGCTTTTACCTACTCTAGCACACACTCATCACGCCCTTCTCTAAACCACTTATTTTGTTTTATTTCTAGTCTTGTCTCCACCAACTAAATTTTATGATGCTTGACAACTAGAATGATGTTTTATATGACTCTTTTATTCTCAGAAAGACCTGTCCCTATGCTGACCATGTAGTAGGTGCCTTATACAGGCTCATTTATAAGTTAGTTAATTAATATAGGATGCTCCAGATAGAGTACAAGGTATGTTTCACACTAACCCATTAAAAGTGCCCAGCCGCTCCCCTCTTCTAAATGTCTAGTGCACACCCTTCCCTTATTTCTCACCTTGGTGATATTCCAATGTAAAAAATGTGGCCCCAGATAGGATCCTTCTGACTACAAGGAACAGAGAGTTCCAACTCAAACTGACTTCAACAATGAGCAAGCACGGAGATATTATAATTTGAAGGCAAGTAGAGATCAGCTGCCAGGCAATGCTGTCCTTAGGGATCCAGGAACCATCCCTCTTACCATTCAGGCATACTTGATGCTGGTCTCTCAGAGGGATGATAGCAGGATGACACCTTAGCACCAGGCTCTCATGGCAAAGTCCACAGGGCAAAAAGGCATTTTCTCTTTCAGTTCCTTCTTCACAGAACATAGACTTTCCCCAGACTGCCCCCCAACCAACACACACACACATACTGCAGGCTTTTCCTCATCTCATTGACCAGGAGTGGATAACATGCCCTTTACTTAATCAATTCCTGTCAAGGAAAATGGGAATTACGTGATCTGCTTAGACTGACCACATGGAGTGGGATGAATATTAAAGGATGCATCTCAAGGGCCCCCACAGGGTCTCCACTCAGCCTGTTCATTTGGCCTTTCTACAAGCACAACCCCATCCCTCTGGCTCCAGTCACCACCTCCATCTACACTGCCTAAGAAGCTAATGTTTATATGACAGAAAATCAACTTTCTGTTCCCTCTAAGTGCCCATAGTTGCCTCATATTCCATTTCCTTCTGAAGGAGTAGGCAAAGATTTGGGCAGAAATCTAGCCAATTCATGACCTCAGACTATGGTGTATGTAGAAGGTAACTTCAACCTTGGGATGTCATTGGCCAGGAGTGGATAACATTCCATTCCCCAGTGGAAATTTCCATCTGATATGCAATGCAAAATTCCTAAGTTGGCATCCCATCTTTCAGGTAATAGTTAATAAGAACGTGTTATCAATGTCAGAGCTTGCTTACATATGCTCCAGGAGCGCATAAGAAGGGAGAAAGAGATAAAAGAATTCATAGTTGTGTGATGGCAAATGACAGGATTTTTCCACACTGCTGGTAAAAGATAACTGCGGTCTCATAATCTCTTGTTTGTCAATTGGGCTTCAAAACGTGGCATCCAGACCCAATTGCTATCAAAAACATTTGCTATTCAGGAACTTCAGAAAGGGAAAGAATACAAATATACTGCAATCAAAATTATGCTGGTGCCATTTTCCTCCTCTTCCCACCTCTTGAGAGCCATCATCCCAAAGAGAAGGTGGAGAAATACCTGACCTTTTTTTCTCCATCATATTTTTAATAGTAGCAATCATTTTCTTAACACATACTATGTCCCTGAGCCCTTTACACATTTATCTCATTTAATTTCTATCACAACTTTGTGAAGTTGGCATTAAAAATAATTTTAAAACCATCCATTAAGTAAAGATGAGATGCCAAGCTGAGCTTGATCCAAGGTCATTTCACATATTGTCTTACTTTATCCTCATAGTAAGCCTAAAAGGTGGGTTATTATTGCTCCTCATCTTACAGATGAGGAAACTGAGACCCGAGTAATTAAGTATCTTGATTCAGATTGCTAGGCTGTAAATGGCAGAGCTGGAAGCTGAATGCAAGGCGATGTGGCTTAAAAGTCTACCTTTTCATTCTACCAGTGTCACCCAAATATTTGATCTTTATTTACCCAAAGTCTCCTCTTTACTGTCTGAATCCTGTAAAATCCCCAAAGTAACAGGCTGTGGACTGGTCATGCAGGCTGGCACTTTCTGGAGCAGCAAATGAGCAGAAGCTTAGCAAATAGGGCTTCAAGCCTTCACCGGAGCCAGTTAAATGTCCCCACATACATGAGGTTCTATCTCCTTGCTTTTGAGCCTTTTCCATTATTGGATGAGTCATTTATCTCACTGGAGTGAGGAGGAGGTTTGCCTCTCCTACGCTATCAAGAATCAGTTAGAAATCTGCCCTTAACCCTGGAGCCCAAGTCAGAGAGAAGCCTTAGAACAAGGGTCTGCAACTACAGCTCACGGGCCAAATTCAGCCTACAGCCTGTTTTAGTGTGGCTCACAAGGTAAAAATAGGTTTTACATTTTTTAATGAATGGACAAAATCAGAAAAAAAAATTGTGACACATGAAAATTATATAAAATTCTGATTTCAGCATCCATAAATAAAGCTGTGGTGGAACACAGCCATACACATTCCTTACATATTGTCTGTGACCATTTCTTGCTATACAATAGGGAAGCTGAGTAGTTACAACAGAGACAGTAGTACCCCTATAGCCTATAATATTTAGCAGGAAAAAGTTTGACAAGTCCTGCCCTAGAAATGCTCTGAGCATCACTTATTCATCCAACAGGACCCCTCCCCACCAAACAGGACACATGTGGTATTTCCAGCCCCACACAGAGCCTAAGAAAGGGCTTCACAACCAAGCTGAGTCCACTGCTGTGCCTGCCATTTTTCCCTTGCCTACTCTAGCCTTATTCAAGGATATTTTTTGCTGAAGTCTCTAAGGGATATAAAGAAGCACCACCCTACTGCTTTCAGGGTTCACTGCAGTAGCACACCCCCACTCCCATTGCCAAGGGCACAGCTGCCACTAGCATCATCACTGCAGCACCCCCAGAATGACTCCCTTCACCAGACATCTTACCCTTTTTCCCCAGACCCTGCCCCCTCACTAGCCCCAAATGATCCCACTACCAAGCATATTGTCCTTCCAGGCTCTGCTGGCTCTTGTGGGCACAACCATCAAAATGGGAAGACTGGCATTCTTTTCCTTCTTCTGATAAAGAAATGCAAACATTCCTTTGCATTTTAGTGAAAAAAAACTGTAGTAGATGCTGTCAGTGCCCTGCTACTATTGCTTGGATGTTACTGTTACAGTATGTAACAATCAACTTCAAACCCCAGTGTATGTATGTCTGTGCCTGAGGCTTTTGCCCCCAGGAAGCAGGCCCACGTGTCAGGGCATTGTCATCGCAGCCTCCAGCAGCCCTCAACCCATGAGTCTCAGGAGAGGGTGTATAAATACCTCAACTCCCTCATCTGGCACCTTAGGAAGATAACTCTGAGGTGTGTTCTGTGCTGTTTCCCAGAGTTTCCCCAAAGGATTAAGCTCTAGTCATCCCCTGGCTCTGTTCTCCTCTTTCCAACTGCTGTTCTCAGAACCCTCATCTCAGGATCTGTTTCTGGGAAGAATACAAATGAAGGCTTCCAGTTAAATCTAAAACCCTGCCTCCCTATTCTGGATCAGGCATGGGTCATCTATGAGGAGACTGGAAAAATCTGGAGGGCAAACACTAAGTGTGCTCCAAGCAGCCCCACTGCCTACTCCACATGGAAGAGCCAGGCACACAATTGGCCATCCATGCGCTTTGGCACCGTTTCTTCCTTCTTGTCCCCAGAATCACAGTCCCAGTAGAGGTAGGACTATAAGCTGTAAAAGATGACCTCTCATTTGTAGTTCAGGCTGCAGACTTCCCTTTAATTACCTAAGGAGCCTCATCACATGAATGACAGAAGCTGCTCTTTTATGGACAAAGACACAAGAAGAGGGGGAAGTTCAGGGATGGGACAAAGGGAAGAGGGGAAAGAAGAAAAGGGAAAGACAAAGACCCAGATTTATTATCTAGAAAATGTTCCAGTCTTTTTGAAGGGGTTTCAGCTATCTAGGGGAGATGCTGAATTAATGGGTATGGATTACAGGGAGCAATTTTTTCTTTTCTTTTTGATGAAAGGGATGTCAATGACTCTCCTTAAGTCCTGACTCTGTAATTATACTAAAGGATCCAGTGATATTTAACTCAGGCTGCTGCTGCCCCTGGCTCCCTGCATTAGCTTTAGATAACAATGGCCATTCATGGTCACTTCTCCCAGGCCCTAACCCTCCCTGGGTTAATTTTAATACAGGCCTAAATTCCTCATCCAAAATCTTGGGGCCAGGTATGTTTCAGAATTCAGAATGTATTTTAGAAAGGCAGTTTGGTGCACACACCACTTCATACATCAACACCCCAGTGAGCTCTGGGACACCTCGTAATCAATGACATTAATATTTCTCCAGCAGCATGTATGCATATTCACACCAAATGAGATCAATAAAGGCAATAGATAGCCTCCACTTAGTACAGGTCAGATACTTCTGGAAAATGAAATTAACCCAGTTAGATTTTGCTACCATGCAGATTATAAGCAACTGTTGGCTTTCAGAGCTTTTAGATATTGAGATTATAGACACAGGATTCTGGACTGATAAAGGCATATTTTCACAGCAACATATTAACATTTGAAAGGAAAGTGAATTCTGGGTTTCACCTGGGTGAGACCTCACCAGTTCCCATTTGTGAAAGCCAAGATGGGGCCAGGGCAGGTCCCAGTCCCTCAGTGCCTGGGCTGGGCAAAAGGCCTGTGACCAGTTATGTTATCATAGAACCAAGAGGGAGGGGTTGCCTTGTGAAGCCACGAACTGCTGAAACCCAAGCAGTCAGTGGGAGCGGCAACAAGGAGATGGCCAAGGCAGTCCTCAAGGAGCCATATCAAGTGTTGCAACTTAGGGACCAGGTATGAGGCTAGAATAGTCAAGACTCGTTCTGGGAACAAGGCAGGGGTGGGAGGACGTGGGACTGGACTGTGCACTGGGAGCAGGTCAGCCAGCTTGGACAGATAAGCACTAACTAGACTGGACTTGCCTCTGGAAGCCTCTGGTGGAAAGATGCATTCATTGCCTGTATGCAAATGCTCTGGTCCTCCCCCATGTGAAAGGATTGGGTCACCAGATTAGCTGAGGGCAGGCCTGGCCTCTGGCGCAATGGAAAGAGCAGTTTCTACTGCCTGAACCGTTCTTAGTGGCAGATCCGGAAAGTGTGTTTTTGCACATGCTGCAATCTTTTATCCATCAATTATTAAAAGGCAAGTGACTTTGCTCTGAAGCTATTTTCTTTTCCCAGCAGATGGACAACTTGAGTTTGACTGTTTCATATGCAGAATTCAAACCTTAGTTCTCAAATCCTTGTTCAGGATCCTGGGAAGCAGAGCGTGGCAGGGCAGGCCTCCAAAATGGATCAGAGATCCTGGCAAAGCTGGCAGTCAAGTGGGGCCATGTTCCCTGGCCATTCCCAAACATGGGAGCTGAGAATCTCCTGGCAAAATAACTTGGACAGTATCAAGAATCAGAGCTTTGACACATAAACAAGGCATGTTTTGTGAGCTGAAGGTAAGTCTCATGAGAGTGTTACCCACAGAGCCTGGAGAAGCACCAGGCACATGTAATAGTCACACAAATAATAGCAGCAAACACACACATATAGCCTTATTGGGGGCAGGTATTGTTCTAGGTGTTTTACATACATTAACTCAGTTAATGGTAACTACTTCATGAGAAAGTTAGTGTATGTTTTCCGTGCTGTATCATGGCCCCTCATCCCACTCTTGACTTCAGTCCAGCTGCAAGGAGGAGCTTCTTCCTTGGACAGTGTCACTTAGGCATGTGCCCATGGCTTGCTCCTCTCTGCCTTAAAGACTTGCTAAAGCTGCAGAAATCAGCTCAGCCTTCTAAAGGTCAGGACAGGTAATCCCCAACCTCCCACTCCCTGTCCCAAGGCAACTATCTACCAAGGGGGCTAGGAGCTGTGGATAAATGCTCTTGCCTCCCTTCCTTCAGGAGGACAATCCTGGGATGCTTCTGTGTGCTTCTCAGATGTGCCAATGCACTTGGGCTCCCACTGCCAGCAGCAGTAACCAATAGCACACCCTTAGGTTACTGTTTTCCTCCTTCCCTGCTCAATCTTCCTGCTCCCTCACTCCTGCTTCCTGGGATCACCTCCCGAATAAAAAGTCTGCAACCAAGCCCTTGTCTCAAGTCTGCTTGCACGAATACCCAAACCAAGACAATGAAATATTATTCCTATCCCCGTTTTACAGATAATTGGTGCATAATGAATATTTGATGTTGACCAAATGAATTAATGAATGTGAGATCAGAGTAGGAGAATGATTTGAGCCAATTATGAAAAAGGAAGGCAGGGTCCTTAAAGGGGAGAAGAAGAGGAAGGATGTCACAACCAGCAGTTTTCTGCCCCTGGGCCTGAAGGGTGCTGCTGACATCACTATGCTGATGATCTATGTGGGCCCTAGGGCAAAAATGGGTTTCGCTGATGGAAACAACCAAATTTGGCGTCCCTTTGAAATCTGTAGCCTTACTATAGGTGTCTCACAGAGGGGAGCTGAGGGAAGTGAATCCTCCTGTCCCCTGACAGGGCTCAGTAAAGCTCCTTGAGGGCCAAGAGCATCTGTGGCTGGGCTGCAGAGATTGGCTCCTCGAGGCCTCTCCTGGGCATGGCCAGTGACCCAGGAGGATCTCAGGTTTGGCTGGCAGTTGTGTCAAACAGGACAAACTGTGTAGTACAGGTGACTCAGTCTGGGAGAGGGCCAGGGGAGATCTCCACTGTGGCCAAGGGCAGCTACGGGAGAGTGCCTGCCCACCAGTGTTCACACTGGAGTTTCTAAGCCTGGACAGCAGTCACCACAGTGGGCCTGGACTTGGCAGAGGAAGGTGACAGCACGGTGGCCTCCAATAACCTGGTCTGACACGTGTTCACACAAGCCATCTTGGAGACTCCTAGAAATACCTTGAGACGGGATTTTTAAAAGACTGGAGTTAATGTGGCATAATTGGAATGATGAGCACTAGGGACAGCTGGTTATAATGCTTTAACTTAGAGAAATATCCCTAGAGTTCCTCACCAGCCCTCAATCATGAAAATGTGACCACAGTCTCAGAAGACAGACCGCCTATGCCAGAACCTCAGCTCAGACACCTACTAGGTATGTGCCACAGTCATGTCTACAATCCAGTTGTCTCCTTTGGAAAATAGGTATAATATTAGTAATTGCCTGGGAGATTTGTCGGAAGGATTAAATGAGATACTGCATTTAGAATAGTTAGCCCAGAGAGTAATCAATCACTCAATACCTGTTAGAGAACATTGCCATCAGTACCCTGACACTGCCCCCAGCTTCTCGATTCTCAACTAAGGCAATGATAGTGAATATTTATCATTTTATTTGGCCACCCAATATATGAACTCCTTTTTCATTGAGAAGTTCCCACTTCATGAGTCTTCATTGTCTTCAGTGGCTGCTTCCCACTGTAGATGCCAAAAATGCGGCAACTGGCTTTCCCAGCAGCCTTTGCAGCCAGGCACAGGCTGTACACAGGATCCATCCACCAAGTGCCACCCTGGGTTTTAACTCTGGAGCTAGACGCAGGAAGGGTGGAGTTCTCTCTCTCCCTACTGCAGGTTCAAGTTTGTGGACACAGGTGACTGTGATGCCAATGGTAGTGCCCAACATTCAATGGCTGAAGCAGTAGAAGTTTCTCCAGACTCCTTCCACCATGTGATTCTCGGTGCTGCTCCAGGCTGCTTATTCTCCAGTGCCACTGTCAGCATTCCTACTGATTCTCCAGCCACCCAGTGTTCTTTGCATCAAACTCTCTTCGGCTTCAGTCTGCCAGAGTTGGCTGATGCCTGTAACTAAAAATCATGGCTGATACAGCTACATTGCAATGTAACTGAGCCACAGCCTGCAGCTTACAATGCCTCTACCTATGAGTGTCTCTCTTCAGTGTGAGAGAATGGTACCAAACTCTGCCAGAGTACCCAGAAGGGGCCAAGTGTCTGACAGAGCTAGAAGGAGGCAGGTATTGATGGCCCCAGATGAGAAACCCTGAGCTCTGGGCCCTCTTCCTGACTTAGTGACATACAGCTCTTTTTCTGAGGTTTCCTGAACATGTCCAGCTCTGCCATCCTCAAGGAAATCAAGTTAAATTAGAAAAGAAGGCACCGAAAAACTCCACACAGCAACCTGCAAAGGTATGTGTAGAAGAGGCAGAGATAGACATGTAGACTCACTTATGTTCACACTCAGGGATGTTGTTGTAAAGCAGCTTTGGAGAAAACTGCCTACTCCTCTCTTCACCCCTCCTTCCTGCCCATTGCATACCGAGTCATCTGCAATACAGCCTAGTAGGCTCCTAATGCACATGTCCAGCACTCCAATTTATTTCTACCCCAGGGATAGTTCTACTTCCTGTCCCCCTCTCCCTCCCTCTCCTTCTGAGCTCTTCTGTAGGCAATGAAGTGAGAGTGTGCAAAAGTGTAGAATTAGCAGACTTGGGTCCCTCACATAGCAAGTTATCCATCAGCCTCAACTTATTCATCTATAAAATGGGACCAATGATACCTATTTTGCAAAGTTGGTAATGAAATGACCATGCTAGTACTCTAAAAGATACTCTATAAATGTTGATCCTTTTCCCTTCTTGATCCTGATCCTGGTAGCCCAGCAGCCTGAGACTCACAGTATCCAGGGTCATGTTTGGCAGCAGCCCAGGAAGGGTCAGCACTTGTAGGTAAGAGGGGAGGAAGGGAGGAGCCAATGGACCAGTGAGGATGCCAGGGATGAGAAATGATTGAGCTGTTTAACAGCAGAGGATGATTCTCCCAGGCTTGGGGGAGAGGTCCCTGGGCCGCACCTGTCATAAAGCATCAGGAAACCATCAATCCACATCAAAGTGGTCAATTCCTTAGTCTCTGAGTGTTTAAATCATAAACACGATCAATACTGAACTCTGAATGTTGCACCGGCTCTTCATCCAGAGGCTCCTGGGGGAAACACAAATAAAACAGGTTACCAGCCAACTCCTGCAGAGCCAGTCAATTCCTGCTGACCTACTGTTGGAGGAGTCCAGCTGCATTCTGGACATCAGGGGCCAAAATTACCCACCCATTAGTGACATCTCCATTTCTATGGTAATTTTGCATAACAAGGTAACAGAATCCAACCAGAGCCATGTGACCCCAGGCAAAAGTGGAACTAGATTTTCACATTTCTTAGGTCGGATTCCTTAGAGGCAGAGCCTGCCAGCTCCCTACATGTGCTGATACCCTCGATAACCTTTTATATTTCTAAAATGCATCACAGTTTGTGAAGGTTTGGGCACACTATCTCATCTAAATCTTGCAAATTCATTCTGTGAATTGGGCAGAGCAAGGGTGCTTTTCCTTATTTGGAAAAGTAGAAAACGAGGCCCAGAGAGAGTAAGTAGCCCCCAGCTGGAACTGTCCAGGCTGGGACTCCAACCTCAGTCTCAGTCAAGACTCCAGGATCAGGTTTCTCCATTTACCTTGCAAATAGTCAATATTTAAAATTTCCACTAATGGAACTGTTAAATACTCCTGTTTTTCTGACACCCTGTATATGGAATTTCAAAGCTTTCAGCCCATTTGCTTATCAGTCCCAACACCTAGACTGACATTTTATCTTGCTCGTCTTCATAGCTCCAGTGTCTGGCTTAATCCCACTTTCCAAATGTATTACATCACCTAGAAACAATGGTGTGTGCAGTTGAAGAACGAGCAAAGACAGACCCTGCATGCCCTTGAACTCCAGGCAAAGGGAATAACAATCCTATAGACTGGAGATGCACTATCATGAGCAGGGCCGTAGCTTAATCCTACTTGCATTACAGTACCTGTGTTGGTCTGTATGGAAGATGGCAGAAAGGAGGTTCCTGCCACTGTTTCAAAATATCACATCTTGAACATAAGAGTTTTCGCTGAGGAAATTATATTATTGCAAAAGAACTTTGAGGGGCAGAGGTTACATCCAGAACTCCTTAGCCTAGAATTCAAGACCTTCCATAAATGTTAACCACCCCCATCCCCTCTAGCTTTGTTTACCCTCCTTCTTCTTGTGTATCTCCGTCATTTCAAGTTACTTACAATTCCTGAAAAGGTAATGGTAATTCCAGACACAACACTTCTGCCCATGCTAATTTCTCTGCCTGCAATGCCTTCCATTCTCATCTCCTTGGGAAACTCCTATTCTGTGTTAGTATCTGGGGCAAATTCTAGGTCTCTTCCTTCACTCTTTGAGGGGCTATGATGAGGCTGGGTCCAGTTTGAGGACCTTGATTGAGACATGGGGTCTAGAGGTAGAGCTTTTGGTGTAATCAAGGAAGGTCAAAGCTCTAAGCCTTCTAGAAGCGCAGTGGCCAAAAGGGACCAGCAGAGGTTAAACCTGAGATTGTTTAGCACAGAAAGAAAATGAAACAGAGGCTTAAGCAAAGTGTCTCTGGAAGTTAGACAGAAGACAAATATTCAGGTAACTCACGTCCCCTCAGTCCTTTTTCTCTCGAATTGGAGCTGGATTTTTGCTGGGAGTTTGTGATATTTCTATCACTGCCTCTCTCTGCTTTTCCTTCATAAACCTCTGGGTCTGCTTCAACATGATGCTCTTCAGGAAATAACTGGAGCCTCTGAGTTAGGACAATAATCACCATTGAAGCTAGGAGCCTCCCAAAATTTAAACAGAAAAGTTTGAGGGTTGAAAAGAATGGATAAGTCTTCTGGATCCTTCTCTCTATAAAACGCTCTCCTTTCCTTATCACCTTAGAAACAATGAGATGAACTATAGTGGGATCAAAGAGAGAGAATAAAATCTCAGAAGGACAAAGTCTGAACTTGGGGTTTTTCCTTTCTCTGCTAATGCACTGACTTTCATTAAATCCAGAATTAAGACTGCTATTTAAATAGCAT
Organism: Pongo abelii; assembly: GCF_028885655.2. Lineage (NCBI taxonomy): Eukaryota > Metazoa > Chordata > Mammalia > Primates > Hominidae > Pongo > Pongo abelii. The sequence continues at coordinate 113,415,314 of NC_085928.1, read as the reverse complement.
AAGAGGGTAAATGCTGTCAGTGGACATGGCCCATGAGAAATACCCCTCCTTATCTACCAAGTTGTTTTGACAACCAATGATGCTGTTGAGTCCCCTGTTCCAGTTTCCACCCTCAGGCCACGCTGACAGCCTTACGCACAGGTGGTCATATGGGGAATCCATTTGGCCTTCTGTCATAAACCCCATATCCTCTAGAAATCGATCACTTCTGGCCTTGCTGAATCACTTTTCCTGATGCTACATAAATGGCTTTAGGCATTGGTAATCAATCATGGAAAACCAAAAACATCACTGCAAAGTTTCAGATAATCTGATTGAAAAACAATAGTCTGTTACTCATCTGTGCCCCAACCAGTATTAGAAACTTCTCCACAAAACTTGGTAGAATGCAGGGAGGCAGATATGTATTAAGCATGTATTGTATGACAGACATCATCTATTTTATTTTAGTTAGTTCTCCAGTAATGTGCTGAGATAAATGTCATTATTTTCCCTTTGTTGAGATGAGAAAACTGAAGTCAAGGAAGGCTAAATGATTTTTGCAGATTCTTTGGTAAGAGATCATCACATTTTAGGTGTTTTTTTGTTTTGTTTTGTTTTGAGATAGAGTCTCACTCTGTCGCCCACGCTGGAATGCAGTGATGTGATCTTGGCTCACTGCAAGCTCCGTCTCCCAGGTTCAAGTGATTCTCCTGCCTCATCCTCCCGAGTAGCTGGGATTACAGCCACATGCCACCATGCGTCACACCTGGCTAATTTTTGTATTTTTAGTAGAGACAGGGTTTCACCATTGCCCAGCCAAGATTGTCACATTTTAAAGTCAGATTTGCCTGATTCTTGAATGAGCCATTGAATCTACTGAGTATCTCAGTGTCCCCAGAATTCTCCAGGACATCCCTGGGAGACTGAAGGCATAGTCAGGCAGAGAAGAAAAAGTGGTACAAGGAGGAATGAGGCAAAGGAGAAGTCAGGGAAAGGAGAGCAGAAAACAGAGGCCCTCATGGTATGGTGTGGAACTGCGACCAAAATGATTATTACAAGCATTTCTCTTGTAATGTTCTGGAGTATCACCTAGCTGCTAAGGGAGAATCAAACTCCTTTCATGTGAAGGGGCTGAATGCTTTTGGGAAGAAAAGATGTCAAGGGTAAGACCCTGCTGTGTTCAGCTCTTCGTGCTGTAATAGGGATGGAATCATATCTCAGATAGCAGTTCCCCATCCAGTCCCTTTCCCCCACAACACACAGGATGGCCAAAGGGTGGGAAAATAGCCAGAGGGAAACATGCAGGGATTCAGGACAGGCTAATAATTTGTCACACCTTCAAACCAATATTCTTTCAATATTAGTTCAATATTTATGTAGAGGAGATGAATACTAAGTGGAGGAAGAACAGAGCTTCCCTCTTTTCTTTTAATTTGTTGCTGAAATGTAACTTACACATGGAAAAGTACACATATCATGAGTACTCAGTGAGTTTCCACAAACTGAACACACATTGTTAGCAGCACCCAGATTTTTAAAAATAATGATAACATTACCAGCATTCCAGAATCTTCCCTTATGTTCCCTTCCTGCCTCCTTCCAAGGATAACCACTATCTTGACATCAGACAGCAGAGATTAGCTTTGCCAGTTTTTGTTCTTTTTGTGGATGAAGTGATATAGCTTGTTGTCTTTTGTGTCTGACTTCTTTTGCTTGTCATCGAATGAGATTCATGCACATTGTTATGTGCAGTTGAAGATTGTTCATTCTCTTTGCTGATTGTATTCCAGGGTGTAAATATACCACAATCTATTTATCCATCCTACTGGTGTTGGGCACTTGGAAAGTTTCCAGTTCTTGCTACTATGAATAGGGCCGCTATGAGCAATCTAGAATATCTTTTGGTGAACATATGTAGACATTTCTGTCAGAGAGATAGATATAGACATAGACATAGATAGAAATAGAGAGAGACAAATTGTTTGATCATAGGGAAGGCACATGTTTATCATTAGTAGATGCGCCAAACAGCTGCCCAAAGTGACTGTACTCAGTTACACTCCATCAGCATATCGAAGAGTATTAGTTGCTCTATATCCTCACCAACAACTAGTGTTTTCTGGGGTTTTTATTTGTTTTTTCACATGCCTTTTAGCAGGGTCATCACTCCTACCCCTCCATCCCTGAACCACTTACGTATGGTTTGCCTTCTAGGAATTCTGGAAACTGCAGTTTTCTTCATTGTGTTACATTTTAATGATGCTTTAGTACTTAGCACTCTTTGTATACTGGCATTCTGAGCCAGTGCTCCCAATGGGCCATCCCTGCCTTACCCAGCTCTAGAAAACAAACTCATAGGTGTAGCCATATTATCTTCCCTTTGGGCTAGTTTCAATTCCTTCCCTCTGCCTCTCAAGAAAGCACATTAGTGTAAGTGAGTAGGAGTAGGGTTATCATGGGAATTACCATAAATCTGTCCTATTTTTTTCAGTAAAGCATTTGCAAGCTTCAGCCCTTAATAATTACTAGTAATAAACTTCTTGGTCATACCTCACTGACAACACAGGTTTGCCAACACCCGGCCATGTGATCCTGAATAATTTTATTCCCTTAGCACCACACTCAGCTCTGGACAAGTAAGTGGGGTCCTTGCTCCAATCCCTGTTCCTTAGCACCACCTCCACCACCCCCCAACTCCCAGTCCCCTAAATGTTTCCAACCCCCAACCCCTATTTTGGAATGCCTTCCTCAAGGCATTCCTAAGCACACTTCAGTGTTTGGAGCCAGCCAGGGCCAGCCTTACTATTTGAGTGGTATATCCTGAGCATGGACCAGAACCATGTGAGCCCCAATCTCCATTTCTCCTTTTTGAACTGCTCTCTCACCCTCTATTCCATGGATATGGTTGCCCTGCTGTGCTGAGGAGCTCCAGGACTTGTGTTTACGGAGTGGTCATAGGGCCACCTGATGCACAGACTGTTCCACTGACTGGTGTAGTATTTCTTTCAAGAAATTTTGGCGAGGCATGGTAGCTCCTACCTGTAAGCCCAGAACTTTGGGAGCCCAAGATGGGAGGATTGCTTGAGGCCAAGGGTTCAAGTACAGCCTGGGCAACATAGAGGGACACCGTCTCTAAAAAATAAATTCAAAAATTCGCTGGGCGTGACGGTGTGCACCTGTAGTTACAGCTACTTGGGAAGCTGAAGTGGGAGGATCACTAGAACCCAGGATTTCAAGGCTTCAATGAGCTATGATTTGTGCCACTGCACTCCAGCCTGGGTGACAGAGCCAGACCCTGTCTCTAAAAAATAAAAATAATAAATAAAATTATAACTTTTTTAAAAAAGAAGACATCTCACAAGATTGGGCTGCCAGATGGTGCTGATATTGCTGATCTGAGGTGACGCTCACTCACATCAGACACAGGACAATGTCAGGGCTCGGGGCTACCAACAATTCAACACCAGCTCTTGACTTCGGACCTGTGCATGAGTTGGCCCGTCCACATGCCTATGCCCCTGTGTTGGTTCTCACCCAGTTGTGTTCTGACCATGTTGCTGCCTTCCATCTGTGACATCTGAGGGCAGCAGGAAATTTTACTCTGTACCCCCTAGTTTGGACACCCAGAGCACTCACCATGCCTCCTCTTCAGGCCCTGCTCCCTTTCAGGCAGTCCTCCAGAGTTGGCTGCACCTATCTTCTCCAAGGGCTTTCAAGACTGTTGTTCCACAAAGCCAATGGCCTACTGGATCAACATCCTTCCTTCCCATCAGTGGATGTGCTGATATCGTGTTCTCTCAGGTCAGTCTTACGCCACCATACTTGGGCCTGAGCCTATCTACTGGTGTGAAAGGAAAGGGTGCAGTTAACATTCAAAGCAATCACAGTTTAGGAATATATTGATTACAACCTAGAGAATTCAAGAGAAGACAGGGTTGGAAGACATGTTGCATGTTGTACTACAAAATTCTAAACAGTAAATTTAACATGACCAGAACACGCAGTCTCATTCATAGTTTCCAGCATACTCTGGATAAGACTTGCACTTGTAGTTGTGCTGGTTAGTTTCATGTGCCAACTCAATTAGGCTATAGGCCTACCTCAGTTATTCCATCAAACACAAATCTAGGCATTGCGGACATGCTTAGCATCTACAGGCAGTTGACTTTATGTAAAGGAGATTAGCCTTGATAATCTGGGTGGGCCTCATCCAACCAATTAAAAGGGCAAAGAACAGATCTGAGGCTTTACTGAAGAAGAGGAAATTCTGCCTGTGGACAGCAGCTTTAGCTCATGTCCAGAAGTTCCAGGCTGCCCTTTCTGGCAGCCTGCCCTGTGGATTTAAGATTTGCCTAGCCATAGCCAGCCTCCACAATCACGTAAGCCAATTATTTGCAACAAATCTCTTAATATATATACATATCCTACTGGTTCTGTGTCTCTGGTTGGCCCTGACTGATATAGCAGTCATCATCAGTGATGCACAGTAGCAATCTCTGAGAGAGTCACTGGAAACCATTATTCACAAGTGGCATAGTACATGATGCAGTGTCATGAGTAATGATAAAGCCAGCGTTAAATACATGGCATTAGGGAAGTGCAGAGGCAAGAAAATGTATTTTGTTTCAGTACAAAGAGATTCCGAAGACCCATGGTATTATGAGTGTTGTTACCTTTTTCTCACAGTGGGAGATATGAAATTAACCAGGAATGGTGAATTTCACAATAAAAAACATGAAGGGATGCTTCCTAGACCTACAAAGGGGGAGACAGTGCATGGATACCATGAACTTCATGTGCACTGATAGGACAATAAATGCGTAAGTACCTCTTCTCTACACATTATTCTAAATCTTTACTGATAAATCACTATGCCTTAGATGGACCCTTGAATTTTCTAATAAATGTATTATCTAATGGTCTATATAGACAGGGACCCTGCAAAAAATATTTGCCCAGGGCTCACACACCCTAACAGTGATCATGCTGTATCTGTTTCCCCATTGGTAATGAAAAATTTGACTGGTTCTTCTTCAGAGTTCCTTCCACCTCTAATATTCTGCTTCTTTCCCTAAGGAATGCAAAGCACCTTTCATCTAGACCTAGAACAAATTTCAGCCCAAAGAAGTTGAGTGTTTTTATTTGTTTTAAAGTAAATTCTCCCTTCACTTATTCACTCAGAGCCTCTTGCTCCATTCAGAGAGGACTCCACTGCTCCATGCTCAGACCAAGAGCATCCTTCTTGGGACATCTCCCACCTAGACTCTCATGACAGGTATATAGCCCAGGTTGAGTGTAGATTGGGTTAGAATACCAGGCTCACATCTTCATGTCTTCATACAAAGACAGTCAGCCAGGAGGCCTTGCAGGTAAATTCTGACCAGTCCTCTTATGATTGCAGAACAGAGTCACATTGCCTAAACCTGACCTTAAGGCAGTGTAACCGCTGTTGCAAGTATTTCTATACATAGTACTTTGCCCTGTCTCTGGCCCACACACTTGTGCATGGATGGATATGTAGTGAAAGGACTGTTGGCCTGGGAGTCAGGTCCTCCAATACCAGCTCTCCTCCTAATTAGCTCTGTGAAACTAGAAAAGCTCCTTTTCTCTCTGGACTCAGTTTCTTCATCTATAACATGTGTGAGGTGGACTAAGACACTAAAGTTGCTTTCAGCCCTTACATGCTGCATTTTCTTTCAATACGTAAAAGAAATTTGAAAGTAAAGTGCAAAGAATAATGTAGCACCACTTATATCCCTACTGCTCAGGGTGAATGTATATGTGTGTACACTTCTAACTTGTATAGGTAATATATTTATTCTCCTTTTTAGTAAATGAAGAAATCAAATCAAGCATCACACCTAGGAGACTCTAAGCAGGATACACTGGCACCTGGCAAGATACAGTCATCAACACCTAGAAGGACACGTGGGTCAGGAGTTCCTAAATGACAGCCCTTGATCCTGATTGGTTCACAGGAATGATTGGTTTGACCAACAATGATTTTTAAAGGATGGATGTTGATGCCTTTCAATGGAGCATGTCCATGGGGCCTGGTTCCATTAGAGCACCCCTCTCCCCAACTTCCTATTCACCGCATCACTCACATTTACATATCCCACGAGACCATCAAAGGCATTTGATTTTGTGAATATAAATTTATTATGCCTGCCTGAGAACAGAAGTAATAAGAATGTTTTCCACCTTTTCATTTTACCTCCACTATAGCTCCCAAGAGATATTACATGGACAAGAAAGGCACAAAGAAGTTTATACTTCCTGCTCTAGATTAATTATATCCCGATATAACACAGGAAGGACATGGGCTTGAAATGAACAGAATTGGGCCCAAATTCCAGCTCCATCATTTGCTTCTTTATCCAGAGCCTCCAATTCATTTGCCTTCCAGAGTTTCTGCAGTGATCAGCAAAACCATCTGGCACAGGGGAGCACACCGCGGGGACTCAATAAATGCTAATTCCTTCTCTCATCCTGTTGCAGAGTCAGCCCGAACCTCTCTCTGATATCTTCTCCAGGGAAAAGGTCTCTTGGGCCCACCCAGGCTGGGCTGTGGTGTGCAATTCTTCATTAAGAGATATGAAGAGCCCAGAAATGGAAAAGCTGGAATAAAGGAACTCAGAGTGGGGCTGCCCGTTTTGTTCCTTTTGCAATCACACACAAACATGATGGTGGGGAACAGCACCAGGGACATGTCAAAGACGACGGCAGCACTGGTCAGATGCAAATTGCCCTTCGAAAAATGCCTAAGGCAGCACAGCTTTTGGCAGTCTTTTTTTTTTTTTTTCTTTTCTAATCAAGGCAAAGATTTCTCTAAAAAAGCTCATAGTAAAGGAAGCCAAAGGAATGTTGGTGCCTGTCTCTAGAAGCCACATTTATCTATTTTTAGTCCCCAGCAAGCCCAGTACACTGTAATCAGTATAATAACATGCTGTCTTTCATAAAGACAGATGACACAGTTGACCTGCAGTCCCCATCTGGACACAGGACGTGTGCTGTGGGTTGTTTTGTCAGCTGTGGGCTTGGATTACTTGTCTGTACCCCCTCATCTAGTTTGGATCAGAACCAGGCATTTGCAGGAAGACTAGAAAATATGAGTGTGGGGTCAACTGGACCTCTGAAAAAAGAATTGGTAGATGTGGAGTCTGAAGGCATCATGGGTGGAATTAGTATGGAATTTTGCTCAAGTTACTTACTTCTGTAAAGACCTACTGACCCCTTACACTTTGTGGAATAAAATCTTCACCTTGATCTTTTTCACCCAAGTTGGTAATTCGATGCAGTCTTCCTGCTGGACCACTTCCTAGTCTTGGGACATCAAATATATACTCTCAACCTCCTTGAACACAATAAAACTTAACTTTCTCCAGGTAGGAAGCCATGAACACTGCATATTGCACATGGGACCTAAAGACATGGGAGGAAGAAACAGCATCAGGTTGTCTCACGTGGTGAAGCTTTCAGAATACCCTCCCTTACAGGCAGCACTGTCCATCCACCTGGAACCTTCTCTTCCTACTCTCCACAGCAATCTTAACCATCTCTCTGGCTTCAGGCTGCTCTTCTCCCAATCTAGACTGGGTTCATCCCACTAGATGACCCAAGCTTTTCAATATTACATGTAAATGTTATGGCTCTTTTGGTCCCTGCCTACTCCTGAGTCATTGGTCTCCAAACCTCAATGTCATTCTGCTAGTCCTGGGAAAAGTACAAAGAAATCTCTTACCAAGCCTCATTTTCCTCACTTGTAATGTACAGATGACTTCTTAGTTCCTTTCCAGTTTGAAATCCTAGTCCCAAGAATGGCTTTTCCAACTGTGAGCAACCTGATATAAGCCTATCATCATTGGATATAACTGGGCTATATACACACAGGTAGAAACAGGTATAACTATACACAGAAGACTCATCTTTTATACGTGCCATCACAACCTACAATTGTATGTAAAGACCTTAGTCATTTACATTGTAGCATTCAACCTTCACAATAAACTTAATAAAGGCAAGGGCTAGTGTTGCCACTCAAATCCAGATCTTCTGACTTTAGGTCCAGGGCTCTCTATGTGACCCCACACTGTATCCCTGGTAAGCAGAGGCACTGAGAGCTTATAAGCCTCAGAGAGAGTGGGTAATGCAGTATTCTCCCCTCTGAGTCCTCTGAGCTGGTATAATGCTATAGTTAAGATTAGGCCCTGCATCAGACTGAGCTAAATTTGAATCTTATAATTTAGTAGCTGTGTACTGTTGACCAAGCTATTCAACTTCTCTGAACCTCAAGTTAGCATTCTGTAAAGTGAGGGAATTAATAATATCACAATGGAGTTATGAGGATTTAATGAGGTAGTCCGTGGAAGTGCCTAACACAGACCTAGCACATAGTGCCCCCAAAATAACAGTATTATTTAGATTAATATTGTATATTAACTTGCATTGATTCCCAAAGTATTTCCTGCCCTGTCTGTTCAGAATAGTTTTAATTTTTAAAATCCAGGAGCAATACACTACTCTTAGTGGAGAACTTGAATCCAAGGTGAGATTAGATGAGCAGGTTCAGAAAGGATGTTCGAGAAACTTGATGGAAGAAAAGGTACCACTTGTAGAACTCTGTGATCTTTCAGATTGTTGTAATGCCAGTGATTCATTATAGCCAACACAGAGCAAATCATTCATTAATAAACAGAGCGTCTCACAAGGCATGCTAACAGGTCTCTTTAAAGGAGCACCAATCCCATAAAAAGCCAAAAGTAAGAATAAATAATAGCAAGAAACTTGACATTCAAAGCATGACATATTTCCTTCATGGGGCCTGCTCAGAACACTTAAAGTTCCATCTGGAAACAGCATCATGCAGAAGCGAGGTCTGCAGCCAGGTCAAGCCAAGCCACCTTTCATGCTGAGACCCCAACTCTTCTGAAGTTACAAAGTGCAAGGTGAATCCTCTTCCACATCCCAGATAACCAGCTACCACTCAGACATTCCTGATAAAAGCTCATCCAGGCTTAAATTGAATGAAGTATTAGGGAGATAACTAAAAAGTACCCAGGGTCAAATACAATGGAATCCACTTCTCAAACCAGCCCACGACTATTGAGTGTGCAGCTCCTATATTCTCTAGGAATCCTCTCTCAGATACATCTGGTACTTCTAAATCGGTTTCATCTTTTAGATGTATATGGAAGAGTGGAGGTTTAAGTATCTTAGGAGGAAATCTAAGGAGATACAGAATAGAACAAAGTGAAGTGCTCTGATCCAAAACTGGGGATCCCTGGGTTCTGCCTCTGCCTCTGGCTTGTGCGCTATGACCCATGGCTCACAGTTCTGATGGAGGCTGACCCTCCACCTGTGAATATGCTCAGTGGAAATGAAAGCTTCCATGTTGGGGAGGGCAAGAAGACTCTTAAGCCTTTCATACCCTGAGGTTCTATTTCCCTTCCTTTCTCTGGTCCTCAGTTTCTTAATCTGTAAAGCATGGAGCCTAAGCAGGCCTCTTTAGACCATACATGATATGCTACAGGTCTTCTTGAATCCAAGGGGTCAACAGACATCCTCTTTCTTCAGCCTAGCTCTGGCCTTAAGCCATTTCTTGCCCACCCTTTTAAAAATGTGCCTGTGTCACTGACTACCCTGATGTTCAGCTCTGGAGTTGGAAGTAGGATCTGATCATAGCATCCTCAGTGGAAGGCATTTACCACATGACATATAGATTAACTCTGGGAAGACATGCTTAGCACCAATGGCACATTTAGTCTTTCCTGGGCAGAACCTGACAAATCTAACCATTTCTGAAGCAGGGCCTTATACTCAGGGCAACCCACTGGTTTATCATCCAAATACGGATACTTCTGAGAGTGACAGGGGTCACTAACGGCTATTAATTAATATTAATTAAATGACTAAGGGGTATTAATAAACACACCTGAACCACAGGACTGTCCCAGGTATCCTAGGACTTAAGGTCATCATACTTAAACATATTTATGGAGGAGAGCCTGTGATAATTTCGTCATTAGCCCAAGACAAGAACAGATGCCCCAGTGTGGACATGCATGGGGTCAGATTTGGTTATCACATAGGCCTGAGGAGACTGCTGGCATTGAGCTGATGGGCATCAGGGATGCTAAATGTCCCGCAATGTACAAAATAATCCTGCACAACAGAGAATTATCTGGCTCAAAATGGCCAAAATTTCTCTACTGAAAAATACTGATATGGTGGGATAAGAATAATTGTAAACAATGATATAAAACGCAGGATGACAACTTCAAATGCCTTCAGGGCCAGTCAGGAATTGAAAGATCTATGCCCCTTCTTAAAGTTTAAATTTAAGTCTTTAAAACAATGCCAACAATTTCCATCCACATGCACTTAATTTGGCTTTTGGCCTCCAGATTGTGGCCTTCTAATAGACATTTACTGATCAGAAATTATGTCTATGTTATATTAAGTAAAAATGAAAAGCTACAGCATAATCCCATTATGTGTGTGTGTGTGTATGTGTGTGTGTGTGTGTGTGTGTGTATGCATTCTCTCTTCATACATATATACGGAAGGGGAAAATTCCTATATGTATGTATGTCAGTTCACACATGTATGTACATATGTGTATGTACACCAAAATTCTGGAAGAATATAGAATGAAATTTAGAGTGACAAAAAAAGTAAATGACCTGAAGTATAGGTATTTTCTCGTTTAAAGTTTTCTATAGCCATGGAGAAATATGAACATTTTTAGCAGCTATTGGCAACTATTTAGGATGAAGGCCCCCTGGGAATAGTCTATGAAAAGAAACAGCAGCCACAACTCTAGGGTCTGTGCCTGTGATTGTCATCACATCCCAAACGATTTTTCCTAACCCCCAATCAGACTTCTGATGGGCATAAATCCACACCCCTGGGCTCAGTCTGTTGACCCACAGGAATTAGAGCAATGTTGAAGGGTGGGGTGCATACTGGTGGGGAATGGGAGGGAACTGGTTGCAAAGGAGCAAACCATTCTCCACTCGCATGTTATTCTGTGAGGAAAACACGTGCCCAGGCCACAAAGGCAATCATTTCTGGGCTCAAAAACAGGAAGAAGTTCACTAAACACTACATTGCCAACACAAAGAGTAGAGAAGATTTGCCAAGAGTGCAGTCCTGTCTTGACCGGAACATCAGCATTAAAGGCAGGACCCACTGCCAAGCTCATGATTTCTGAAGCAAAGGGGCAGCCACTTGCCTTAGGCCTCCTCTGATGGCTCTCAGATAATCTTAACTTGGGCCTGTAGGTGACAAGGAGTCACTGGGACTGTTTTCCCATTTATGTGGGAGGAGATGACTTTTCTAAGCCCCTCAACCTCCATGATTTCCCCCACTCTCATAAAAATCCTATAATGAGCTGGGCCCCTTCCATGTACTAACTCATTTAATCCTAACAATAACCCTATGAGGCAAGCATTACTGTCCCCATTTTACTGATAAAGAAACGGAGACTCAGGGAGGTTAAGTCCCACAGCTAGTCAGTGTCAGGTTTCAAGTCTAGACTTGTCAGTGCCACAGCCTTTAACTTCCTGTGTTCACCCACCATTGCACACCTTCAAGGAGCGGCAGACAGAGCTGAGGTAGGTCCTTCATGGGCAATGTAACCATTGCAGCTAGCGCTACTTGAGGATAATGTCCAAAGACACGAGGGGCTCTGGAACTGGGCCTTTGGAGACAGGACGTGGACTGACCATCCAATTGATCTGCTGTGCCACTGACCCAGAAATCAGCCAGAATTTCCTCAATAATGCCTGATAAAATTAAAGGGCAATGGTAGTGAGAATTGAATGTGGAGAAAGTGATCACTTTCTTTTTTCTTTTTTTTTTAAATGGAGTTTTGCTCTTGTTGCCCAGGCTGGAGTGCAGTGGCATGATCTTGGCTCACTGCAACCTCTGCCTCGTGAGTTCAAGCAATTCTCCTGCCTCAGCCTCCAGAGTAGCTGGGGTTACAGGTGTGCACCACCACACCCGGTTAATTTTGTATTTTTAGTAGAGACGGGGTTTCACCATGTTGGCCAGGTTGGTCTCAAACTCCTGACCTCAAGTGATCCTCACCCACCTTGGCCTCCCAAAGTGCTGGGATTGCCAGCTTGAGCCACTGCACCCAGCTGGAAGTCATTACTTTCTCTGAGTCTCAGATCCCACCCAGCTTTGTGAAATCACGTATTACTTATCTATTGCTGTGTAACAAACAACCTCAAAACTAAGCAATCAAAACCCACCATCATTCACTCAGTTCATGATTCTGTGTATTGGCAATCTGGGCTGGGCTCAGCTGGATAGTCCCTCTGCTCTTGGCTAGGCTCCCTCTTGTGCCTGCAGGTCAGTTGTCGGTTGACTTTGCTGATAGTCACTGTGCTCTCTCACATTTCTCAGGCCTGCCCTGGACAGCTGGGCTGACTTGGCTCTGGTTTACTTCGTCTCTCATCATCTGGCAGGCCAGCCTGGGTTTGCTCACATGACTGGACAGGTTTTGAAGAAAAGTTCACAAAGGCTCCTTGAGGCTTAGACTCAAGAATTGACATTGACACTTCTGCCACTGCCTATTGGCTAAAGCGAGTCATAAGGCCAACCTGGATTCAAGGAGTAGGGGAATAGACTTCACCTCCTGCTGGGAGGAACTGCAAAGTCATATTGCAAAGAGGCATACTTACAGAGGGGAATAATGGTGGTCCTTTTTATAAATAACTGTTATTTATTGGCTTGACATAAGTGTAACTGGTAACCACTTCATGCTTTTCCAAGATGGTCGTAACTATTGCCCCTTCCTATTCAATTCAGATTGTCCTGGAGAACCTTAACCAGGTGGATGCTGACACCGAATCGCCACCCCATCTCCACCCCATTTCCTGCATATTGTACCTAATAGTCTTCTTCGATTCTTCTAGAAACTGTAGCCCAAAAAGATAGCCCTCCTATACACACACTCATTTAGGGTGAGAGAGCCCATTGCCTTACCTTTGGGGGACCTTGTCTCAGCTGGATCCCAATCTATTTCTCTATGCACTCATTATTTTTTAAAAAGCATTTATGAATACCTTTCACCTATCACATACAGAATATGCCTATCACTATTCTAGCATTTAAGAATATAAGGAAAAAACTAGATCTGTTTCTGGCCTTATGGAAGTCACAGACTATTTCTCTAGGGAGAATAGACACAAACAAATATTATCTTCATTTCACAAATGACACGAGGCCCACCATCACAGAGATGATATGGGACATGACCTGGATTTGAACTCAAGCAGGTCCCCTTCATAGCCCATGTGCCTATTAACCACCATACTTCACAGCAATAGCAGGACCAGCCTTTGTAGTGTAGTTGGGTAAAGGCCAAATCATGAGAGACTAAGGAATACTTGGGAGATAAGGAGCAGAACTATAGGAATGTCCCTGCGGAGTGACAAAGTGTGGGAGATGCAGAGAGAAGGGAAACAGGCAGAGCTCTTCCCACTGCAGACTTGCTCAGAGGGCTACAGAGAAGCTGGAAGCCCACTCCCTCCAGCTGAAACTTGGGCTCACACAGAGGCCTCAACAGGGTCCTAAGAATTGGGCATGGTTCCTTTCCTCCTGCCAAAGTCGTTCTCCTAGCATTCAAAGTAGTCTTCAAGGGAAATCTTACTGCTTTTCCCAAGCACCAGGCAGTATCAGCTTCTTCAAGACAATAAGGAGGTATGTGTTGGCTCTCTGGAAGTGTTCACCCAGTGAGCCAATTTATATTCATTGTGATTCAGCAATTATTTACTGCATTCCCACGGGTGTAGCGCCAGCTGGAGTCAAACTTGGTAATTGTTTCCCACCTTATCCTCAGCAATTACATTCCAGCTGATGGTATGTACACCGATATAAATTGTTCACCAATAAACACATCTCTTAAGAGCCTTATTTATCTTATGGAACCTTCATGAAATAATCATACAGATTCATCATGCCATATTCTGCCCATAGACTTTATAGGGGATCCCCCATTAACTTTAATGGGGAAGTTTGTTTGGTGTCTTTTTCCCCCTCCCTTGGCGTAGATCAAAGTTAGTGCATGGCCAATAAAACACACATTTTTCAAAAGATCTCCTGGGTCGTTCCTGCCCACCTCCTCAGTGACTGCAAGAGTGTCTTCTCTTCTTACATTTTGCCTTCTCCACAGTAGATCAACTTCTGCTATAGGCCCACACTTTGTCCTCAATCCCTACTTCCCAGGACGTACTGACCTCATGCTGGGAAAATATTCCTGCCTTAAAACTCCAGTATTCTTTCTCTCCTTCACCCAATGTCTTCCTACTCACTGTTGCCAGTATAACTCTGTCTCCACCGTTCCCACCTAAAATCATGGCCTTCTGTGGGTGCTTCCAGCTACTGGATGCCCCTTTTCCCTTGGTTTCCTGCCATTTCGTACTCACTACTCACCAAAAGTTTCTGATGCTGCAGGCTTTTGTCATCAGTCGGAATATGTCACTTTCAACATTCTGATTTTCTGCTGATTGGTTGGTTGGTTTTGGAATTGGCTTTTGAATTAGTTAGAGGAAAGGTTAAGCCGCTGTAATAAAAAGACTCCCGAGAAGCTTTGGCTTTAAAAAGCTTATATTTTCTCTCTGATGTAACAGTCCTGAGTGGGTGAGCAGCTTTGCTTCACATGGTCATCCCAGAACCTCAGTTCCCTCCACCTTACTGCTCCACAGTCCTCGGCTGTATGGTCAAAGCCAAGTCATAGGCACATCTAGCACCTGTGTTTGAGTTTATGGGGTAAGGAAAGAGGAATTCCAGAAAAATGGCTTTCCTTTCATGTGACAATCACCCGGAAAGGACACTTCCACTCACCTCCCCTTGGCTCAAGCTTAGTCCTAAACTAATGCATCTAGCTGCCTCATACCTGGTGCAGACTCTCTACTATGCATGGGAAAGGGAGAAACTGGGGTTTTGCAGACAGCTAGCACTTTCCCCACAGCTGCATTTGGTTAGCTTCTTCAAACCAAACTGCTCAAACAGGATGAAAAGAGAGTCTTTGCTCACAAGAAGATTTCTGTAGAAGAATGAAGTACAAGCCAAACACTGCCACCATGCCACAAATTTTCCTGAACTAAAAACATTTTCTTCAAAGTTAATGTAAGGGCTGCGCATGATGGCTCATGCCTGTAATCCCAGCACTTTGGGAGGGTGAGTTTGGAGAATCACTTGAGCCCAGGAGTTTGACACTGCAGTGAGTTCTGATTGTGCCACTTCACTCCAGCCTGGGTGACAGAGCAAGACCTATCTCTAAATGTGTGTGTGTGTGTGTGTGTGTGTATATGTGTGTGTGTGTATATATATATGTATGTATATATATATAAAGGCCTTCACAAAAAGGCACCAACCTTGTCTTCTTTCTGACACACAGCCTATCTGATCCATCAGTAAATACTGAGGGTTCTTCCTTGACTATGTATTCAGAATACATTTCTCACCACAACCACCACCAATCCAAGCCACCATCAATTCTCTTCTGGATTATTTTAATAACTTTCTAATGATTGAAATTCTGCTTTCCTACAGTTCTGTTCTCAACACAGCAGCTGGAGTGATCCCTTTAAAACATAAATCAGAACCTTTTACTTGTCAACTCGAAATTCTTCAATGGCTTACATCTCAAATCAGGAGGAAAAGCCAGAATACTTACAATGACCTACAAGGCCTAATCTGATCTTATCACCTACCAGTCGCCTCCCTCCTTGCCTCCCATCTCACCTCTTACCCATTTTTTTCCTGCATCCTACTCTCTCCAAATCTGCTTCAGTGGCCTCCTTGCTGGTTCTAAAACATGTCAACCACATCCTGCCTCAGGACCTCGCACTGGCTTTTCCCTCTGCCCTCGCCCAGACTCCCAGATGATTCCCTCCCTCACTTCCTCCAGGTCTCTCCCCAGTGTCACCTTCTTGCTCAGATTTTCCCTGACTGACCCACACAAAATAGCTATCCCATATCCAGTTGTATGCTGGCAAATATTTAAGAACCAGCTGTCCCTGAATTGTAGCATTTTTGTGTGGGATCTAAATACTCCCACTGTGGCCAATTTCAAGCTACCAAGGTCATTGAACATGAAGCCGGGGAGAGAGGCATACAATTTTCAAGAGCTGACACAAGCCAACTGCAGCACATCATTTCCCACACCTCCCCGGCATTCTCGGTCCCTTTATCCCATGTTAGTGTTTGTCTCCTTAGCACCTATCACCGTCTGGCTTACACATTCACTTACTTACTTGTTAATAGTGTGTGTCTTCCTGTACAATGAGAGCTGGACAAGGCAGAGCCTGTAACTTCACTGTCATATCTCTACCATTCAGAATATCTTAGTCATTCAGTAACATTTGTTGAAATGAATGGATGAAATGGTAAAGAACATAGAAAACTCCCACAAGAGAAAACACATTATAATCAAATGTATGGGAAAAGTTTCTGCACCACTTATACTAATTGTCTAAATAGGTGCCTACCAGTGGGAGAGAAAGCAATGCTGTCTAGAAAGCGTGGAACAATAATTCCTTAATTGAAACAACTGGACAAGTTGACTAGATTTAAAATGTGCTACACTGAAAGAAGCTGGAAGAAAATAAAATCTGGCAGGGTCCAGGGGAAGACAGGGAGATTCTAGTTGGGTTTAAGAATCAATGAAAATAAGCAGGACACAGTGGCTCATGCCTGTAATCTCAACACTTTCGGAGGCCAAGGCAGGCAGATTGTTTGAGGCCAGGGGTTTGAGACCAATGTGGGCAACATGGCGAAACCTGGCCTCTAAAAAAAAAATTAGCTGGGCATGGTGGTGACTGCCTGTAGTCCCAGCTATTGGGGAGGCGGGCTGCGGAGGGGGCAGGTGGAGCTGAGGCAAGAAAATTGCTTGAGCCCAGGAGGTCAAGGCTCCAGTGAGCCATGATTATACCACTGCACTCCAGCCTGGGTGACAGAGCAAGATCCTGTGTCAAAAAAAAAAAAAAAAAAAAAAAAAAGGAAAATATATTCAGGATTAAGTTGGTGTTTGTGAAGATGTCCTAGAAAGTTAAGACTAGCACATGACAGTGAATTGGTAGGTCTTTCTGCCCTAAAGAGTCAGACAGAGGGGAGATACTAATAATTCAAGAAACACAATGGAAGCAGAGGTAGAGTACTATGTTTCTGCTAAAAAGTTAATAATACACATTTTGATGGCAATGGCCAATGTGAGAAAAGCTGAGAAGGAAATGGTACCATCATACATAGCTGGTAACATTGCACATTTGGTTTGATCCCTTTGGAAGGTAATACGTTAAGAAGAATAAAAATGTTCATACTTTCAACCAGTAAGCCAAAGGAAGAATTTAGCAGAAGAAATTGACTATAAACACAAACATTCATACAGCGATCACCATCACAGCCCAAAGTAGAAAATAATCCAAATGTGCATTAGTAGGGAATGATTAAATAAATGATGGCATGGTAACTCAATGGAATACACATCATGAAACCCTAAAAAATAATTACAAAAACATAGCAATGCCAATGATGCTGTCGAGTGAAAATCCAGACTACGAATTGTAGACTATAGGTTGCAAATCTTTAGAACTATATTCACAACATGGCCAAGCTAAAGGAGAATGTGCAAAAAGAATTGTGTTGGTGAGAAGAGGATTTTTTTTCAAAATTGACTTTATTTAATTACTAAAGTTTTAATGTTAAGCCTTTCATAGCAGAAAATTATTTTTGCACAAAAATGGAGGGGAAGACTGAGAAATGAAGGGAAGACATCCTTCTCTTGGTGGCTGGTCAACTACTAATGTCCCAGAAAGTCCTCCATCACTGAGATTGCTGAAGAACATGGAGACATAGGCCTTCTACTCACAGAGCATCAGGCGGCTTGGCCACAGTGAACACTTGATCCATCCTACATACCCAGATTGGGACAGAAAATCACAAGGACATTGAGCTTGGGGTGCTCTTAAGGTTCCAGTGGTCACACTACATGAATAACTTGAGACAATGAAATTCATGAGGACACTTCCTGCCTTCCAGGCTAAATGCTGAGCAGCAGCACCAGGCTCCAAGGCCAAGGCGAGAAAGACCCAACCTTCCCTGGTTAGCAGCTAAGGAATCTTCTGCCCCTGGAGCTTCTGCTGCCAGAAGCTTGGGGCTTTTAGCAACTACTGAATTGGTTTCTGAGCCTGCCAGTACTTTACTCTCAGAACAACCAGAGTGCAAGAGCAAGAGGGGGATGCTTTCTTCCTTCCACAACATGTCTTTTTTAATAGCTCACTTTTCAAACTCCTCCACACCCTATGATGAGAGCCATATCACCTCAATGAGACAATACTTGTCCAGGTCGGATCTGACTCTAGACAAAACTACATTTAAAGTCCCCCATAAAAATAGTTGTCATTCCTAGCCAGAATCTTATCCACAGGAAAATACTCTCCAACTTTTTGCAGCTCTGCCCATTTGGGAGGCAAAGCTGTGTGCCACAGCTCAACCCATCTGAAAGTTCTACTAATTTAATCCCTTTCTACATGGCTGCAATTTTACCACTCTCTTCCTTTTCTTCCTGTCAGCTGATACAGAAAGCAGCGGCACCTCGGAATTATCACCATCACACTTACTGAGCCTTCATTTATACCCACAGCCTGATAAACTGTTTTCATCCCTTAATTTTACAGCAATTCTATGTAGTAGATACTGTTATTATCCCCATTTTATAGATGAGGAAACTGAGACAGAACAAAGCTAAGGAACCTGCCTAAGGCCACACGGTAAGTGGCAGAATCCAGATTTGAACTATTGAGTTTGATTCCAGAACCCATCCCTCTCCATTATGTCCCCGCTCTCCTCCACAGAATTCTTGACGCTAAAGAAGAGAGGCACAACATTCACAATAGAAATGTTTCCAAAATTCAGTTTGCTTTCTAAAATATTTCTGACTTGCTGGGAATTTCCTTTAATATAACCATCAATTCACACTGATGACCTAACTCAGGGGAGGTAAAAAGCTTTCAACAACAGGCCAAACCAACAAATGTTTCCTTAAAAATGAGCCTCAAATCTACATCTGTGCACTGGGAAGAAAGGCCTGGTTCTCAAACTAAAAAACAAGTTTGATTAAATCTTGTGATACTTCTAGGCCTAAGTAACTCTGCCATGGGCTTGCAGATTTTTTAGACTTTTCTTGTTGATTTAGACACAGCATTGTCCAACCTATTGACTTAGGAATCCTTTCCATATGTTAATAGGATTTGACTCAAGAGCTAAAAGGAAAGCAAATAGAAATGGGTGTGAGAGATAAAGATGAGAGACGAGGACAGAATACAAAGGAGCACCTTCCCTACCTGCAAAAAACAGATGAGCACAGGTAGTCTGAATAAGGGCAGAGAACCTATAGGGAGCAGGGAAGCAAACTTCCAAAGTCTGGAGAGCTGCTGAGTGACCAGGCAGCAAGAGGCCCAGAATTACTGGCAGCACCCATCCCCACTTTAGGGCCTACCTAAGATACCATAGTTGAATGGAGGCTGGTGTCCTGCAGTTCAGCAGATGGAAGGGGCATATAAAATTACAAGAGCAAAACACCAACTTCACTATCAACATAACTTCATTTATACCTACAGCCTGATAAGGAAGGAGGAAGACCCTGTCCTAGTCCTAAAACACAAAGCTAATCACAAAACTTCCTGTTCAAAAACTTCCACAATACCCCAATACTCCTGTAGGTTACTACAGGATAAAGCTCTGACCCCTCCACCTAGCACACAAGGCTACCTTCCTCTCCAGCCTCAGCCCTCAAGATTGAAGGCTTTCAGAGCACAGTCATCCCTGTTCTTTCCTAAATATGAGGAAGAAACACCAATACGCCACGCCATTGCTGACCTCCGCACCTGTGCCCACACTGCACAGGCAAGGTGTGAGCCTTCCCTTTCTCTACCCCTAATACTTATTTTGCAAGGCTTGCTATACTTCTCTTGCCTTCCACCTTCTTTACTTATCCTTTCCTTTAGGAAAGGATACATTACTCGTCCTTTCCTCTGGACTCCAAAGTGCAGTGTTTCCTCTGGGCTCCTTCCCTCTGGACTCCAAAGCGCAGTGTTGCCTCTGAGCTCCTTCCCTCTGGGTTCCAAAGTGCAGTGTTCAGCCTTGTTTAAACACCCACTGCGTGAAGTAATGGTTGGTTACCATACCTGTCTCCCTTACTCTGCTTTGAGCAGCCAGCAGACAGCCACACCTCACTCATCTTTATCTCTCACGCCCATTCCTATCAGCTTTCCCTGAGGCTCTTAGGTCATACCCTATTAACATACGGAGAAGATTCTTAAGTCAGTAGGCTACGTAATAGTGTGTCTAAGTCAACAAGTGAAATCTTTAGAAATCCACATGGTGGTAGATATTTTTGGAAGTGAAGGCCTGGAATGTGGTGTGCTAGATGACACAAGTACAGATGATCTGAGAAATTAACCTGCATAATGTGCCTGGAGTGAAGTGGACCTTCAATGAATGTTGGTTGAAACCACGTTTTCCATTGGCCTTGACTTTCCATTGACTTCATGTGCCTATAGATAAGATTGGGTTTGCACTTGGCACCTCTTCCCAGAAAGACTATACCTGTAAGAATTTCCCTAAATCATTCAGAGGAAACCCTTTTTAGCATTAAAAACTAGTTTTTTTAATCCAAGAAACTGGGAGAATTGAAAAATATTACCTGGCCAGTATGTCCCCCCTCACCATGTCCCCATCCTTGCCTGGGCTACTGACTCCCTTCTCCACTCCCTTATTCCCTGGTTCCCTCTCTTTCCCCTTTCTCCAATCCCACCAGCTTCAGGGTTCAGAAAGGACAGCCTCAGGCCCGTTCCTCCTCACTCTCCTCTGTCACAGTTATTTACTAGCCTGTTTGGTTCAACTTCCCTGTCCACATGATAAAGGATAGTGTCCACAGCACCAGTGGTTTCCACGATGCAGGTCACATTACTGAGTCACCTGTCAGTACATCATCAAGCACACCGAATTCTGAGCACTCACTTCCAAAAGTGTCTCTGGCTGTTCTGATTTATAAAAGGCTCCTCTTATAGATTTATTGTGGGGTAGATACAGGACTTCCTGGCCTTCTGGCTTGAGAATCTTCTCCATATTTTAACAGGATTTGACACAGAAGCCTCAAGAAAAGAGAGAGGAATTTGCCTTTTCAGTCTACCCCAAAAGATTTTTTTCTCTTAATTTATCCCTCGAAATCAGCCAGGAACTCCTAGGCCAGCACGCTTCAGAAGACCTGTCTCCTTGGCTTCTAGTGAATGCAGTAGGATTGCTAGAGAACCAGGGCTAGGGGCCCAGGACTAGATTTCCTCCTGCAGGAAAACAGCCTGGGTCTGCTCTGTCAGGCCCTGGAAGCCCTCCAGTACAACTCAGACTCAGGTACAACTCCACAAGCTCTGCTTCCTTCCTGGAACAAGTTCCATGCATGGCAGGGGCAAGGTTGTGGCAGAAGCAGGGCTTTCATCCTTTCCTGGTCTGGCTGCTAGAGAAACAGCAGCATGCCAACAGCCTGGCCCAGACCCTGAGTCTGGCCCAGGGCCTCAGAGCGCTCTGCCTACAGCCCCCAAAGCCACTGTTACAGACCCCAGAACTATACTGCCTTCTAAGGTTCCTGGAATCAGCTGGGCTTCCTGTGGGCATCTGCAGTTCGAGTAGACCCTCCAAGATCTGGTCTGGTCCTCGGAGTGAGAGGCAGAGCCTAGGGAGACTTCCTTATCAGTTCTCCAGTGTCCAGTTCTCTAGCACTGTCCAGTTCTATACCTGGATCTATTCTAATTTCTAAGAAGCCAGTTGCTCCTCCTTGGAATTCCCATAGGATAAAACCTGGCTGCAGTCTAGTACTTTGGTGTGGGAATCGAGTTAGCTGTCTGCTGCATCCCAGGACCCACCAAGGCACAGAGTTATGTGCCAAACCCAGCTTCCCCTGGAGGACCCCAGAGCCACCTGACTGACAGAGTGGTGGCTGAGGAAAATGGGGTGACTGGTAGTATGTGTCAGTCAGGTGGACTAAGAAGTCACAGGGTAAGGCAATCACAGACAGCCAGGACATTTCAGAAGCAAAAGACAGCCCAGCTGTGGACCAGCAAGCCTGGAGTCAGGAGCTAAGCCCCAGCTCTCAATCAGCTTTGGCAGTCAGACAACAGTATCTGGGGACACAGAAAGGGGTAGGCAAGATCATGAGCAAGGCAGAGCCACGCTGGAAGACCTGGGGCACAGGCAGGGGTCCCTCAGCAGCAGGAATGAAAGAGTGGCCAGAGTAGAGCCTGGGGCTCAGCAGAAGCTTCTTAATTCCCTTTAGACTAATAACAGAATTGTCCTGGAAACCTCCTCGGTCTATGAGAATGTGACAAAGAGTCCCCATCCATGAAGAGAAAAGGGCTTCATGTGATTCCAGCTGACAGAGGGGAGAATCAGACCCGCAGAGAAAGAATGGCACTCTTTCTTGTGCCCATCTAAGGCCCCTGATCTGAACTAGCCATGATGGCCTTGAGTTCTCCAGGTAGCCTGCATAGAGAGAGGTCTTTGCATCCTCAGAAAGAACAGCACATCAGAAACCCTTCTTGCCACCTGGTCTTTTAAGGGTAAAACTACCAGAGACTCTCAGAATTGTGGGGCAAATACCACCCCAAATGTGAAATCATACAAACTGGGATGATAAAGGAAAAAGGCTCTCTTGTTTTTAAGATCATAGAACATCTACACCCAAATGAACTCTGTCCCCCAAAAGCTTATCACCAGGATATAAGATGTGTATGGCTTTCCAGAGTAATGCTTTTTGGCAAAAAGCATTTTTGGGCATCCTGGGAATTCAGTCGGAAATATATTAATCCCATATATCAGTTTAAGGAGAGTTGACTTTTTTATTGCATTGAGCAAAACTAAATAATGCTTTTGGGCAAAAGTATTACTCTCCACATCTTACACCCTGGTGATGCCATTGCTGGAGATGTTTTGAGACTCCTCCTATGGAGGCCTTCAGAGACCATTTACAAGGCGCCAGAGAATCAGCAGCAGCATCATAAAACCACACCTTGCTTTTGACCAAGAATGGTATTATTATCCACTATATTAGTCAGGATCAGGACCAGAAAGCCAAATCAAACCAACTTTCCTGTCTTTTTCTAAAAGTTTTATAGCTTTACAGTTTACAATTGAGTTTATGATCCATTTTGAGTTAATTTTTATATAAGGTGTGAGACTTAAAGTTATGATTAATTAGATTAATTATTATTATTTTGCCTATGAATGTCCAGTTGCTGCAGTATTATTTTTTTAAAAGCCTATATATACTCCATTAAATCATTTTTACGTCTTGTCAAAAATCAGTTTGGCATATGTGTGTGGGTCCATTTCTGGGTCCTATGTTCTGTTCCATTAATATGGTTTGTGTTACCTCCACTATTACTATGTTGTCTTGATTAGTGTAGCTATATAGTAAGTCTTATAATTGGATTCTACACAAAATTTAATTCAGGAAATAGAAGTCTTGAATTGGATTCCTCCCACTTTATTCTCCTTTTTCAAAATTATTTTAACTATTTTAGTTCCTTTGCCTTTTCATACACATTTTGGAACAATCTATATCTACAAAATAAAATCCTGGGATTTTAATAGGAAGTATATTAAACCCATATATCAGTTTAAGGAAAATTGACATTTTTATTGTGTTGAGTCTTCCAATTCCTGACCATGGTATGTCTCTCTGTTTAGTTAGATTTTATTTGATTTCTTTCATTAGTGTTTTGTGGTCTTCAGCATATAAGTGTTGCACATTTCATTAGCTTTACTTAGTCTGGTATGTTTTTGTTAAATTTACATTTAAGTATCTCATTTTTTTCTGAGCAATTACAAATGGTATTGTATTTTTAATTTCAATGGTCACATGTTCTTTGCTAATGTATAAAAACACAATCAATTTTTGTATATTTATTCTGTATCCTGTGGCCTCAATAAACTTACTTTTTAGTTGTAGGAGGTTTTCTCTTTTTATTTTTTATTTCTTGGAATTTTCTATGTGGACAGTCATGTCATTTGCAAGTAGGAACCATTTCATTTTTTCCTTTTCTACTTGAATGCCTTTTATTGCCTCTTCTTGTTTTATTTTGCTGGCTAGAAATTCCAACACAATGTGGAATTAAAGTGGTGAAAGCAGACATGCCTGCCTTCTTCCTAAATTTAGGGGTAAAATATTCATTCCATTAGTAAGTATTAGGTTAATTGTGGAGATGTTTTAGGTTCTCTTTCTTGAGTTGAGGAGGTTTCCTCTATTGCTAGTTTTCTGAGTTGTTTTAATCATAAATGGATATTAAATTTTGTCAAATTTTTTTTCTGCATTAATTGATATGATTGTGTAATTTTCTTCTTTAGCTTACTAATGTGATGATTATATGGAATGATTTTTGAATATTGAATCATCTTTACGTCCTTGGAATAAACTTTATTTTATTCTGGTATAAAATTTTTCTTATATATCACTAAATTCTGTTTGCTAATAACTTGCTAAGGATTTTACATTTATACTCATGAGATATATTGATCTGTAGTTTTCTGTTTTTAGTAAAGTCTTTGATTTTGGTATCAGGATAATACTAGCCTCATAAAATGAATCAGGAAGTATTCTCTCCTCTCCTATTTTCTGGAAGAAATTTGTGTAAAATTGCTTTAAATATTTGGTAGCTTTCTCCGGTGAAAACATCTGGACCTAGAGATTTCTTTTTTGAGAGTTTTAAAATTATGAATCCAATTTTCTTAATACTTAAAAGGCTGTTCAAATTGGCCTTTTCTCCTAATGTTAAGTGAGTCGTGATAGTTTGTGTTTGTAAAGAGAGGTTCATTTCCTCTAACTTGTCAAATGTATGTGTGTAAAGTTACTTGTAGTGTTCCCTTATTATTTTTTATATCCTCAAGATCTGTAGTGATATTCCCTGTTTCATTCCTGATATTGGTCATTTGTGTCTCCTCTCTTTCTTTTTTTTGTCAATTTTGCTAGAGGTTTATCAATTTTATTGATTTTTTTCAAAGGATCATCTTTTTGTTTTATTGATTTTTTCTATTGTTGTTTTAAATTTTATTGATTTTTTCTCTATCATTATTATTTCCTTCCTGCAGTTTGCTCTGGGTTTATTTTGCTCTTCTTTTTCTAGGTTCTTGAGATGGGAGCTAGATTATTGATTTGAGACTTTCCCTCTTTTCGAGTGTATTCATTTAGTGCTGTAAATTTCCTTTTCAGCACTGTTTCAGCTATGTCCCACCATGTTGGTATGTTGTATTTTCATTTTCATTCAGTTCAATGTATTTTTTTATTTCCCCAAGATTTCCTCTTTAACCCATAGGCTATTTAGAAGTGCGTTATGTAGTTTCCTAGTATTTGGAGATTTCTTGGTTATCTTTCTGTTTGTTGATTGCCAGTTTGATTTCAGTGTGATCCGTGAATACACTCTTTCTGATTTCAATTCCTTTACATTTCTGGAGGTTTGCTCCAGTGGCCCAGGATGGAGTCCATCTTGGTCTGTGTTCCAAGTTCACTTGAAAAGAATGTGTATCTGCTGTCCAGGTGAAGTGTTCTATAAATGTCTATTACACCCTACTGGTTGATTATGTTGGCATCTATTGATTGTCTTTTTTATTCAGTTGATATTGTCCTGGTTCTTGGTATTACAGGTGATTTTCTATTGAAACCTGGACACTTTCATACTGTAAGTCTCTATCTCTTATCTAAATCTTCTGTTTTCACTGGGGAGGAAGTTCTCAACACTGTCTGGTGGGGGTGAAAGTCCCAGCTCCCTATTTGGCCTTCTCTGACACCACCCTGATAGGGCATTGAAATGCCTCATTACAGTTTCAAGAAGGTGGAAATCTATGCTCCCCATTCAGCTTTTGCTTGCATGAGTTGGGAGGGAGAGACACATTTTCTGTGGTGGCTGGAGTAAAGGAGTTATTATCTAAAAATTTGTTGTGTTGATAGTCTGCCTTCTTCCTGGTTCTTTAGCTGAAGAGATCGGGCTTTGTTGGGGCTTTTTAAAATTTGTACCCATTGGTGTTTTTGGGTTGCCAGTTTCTTCAGCTCAGAGTTTGGTATATATGAGACAAAAAGAAAATCCAGAGAACTCACCAACAAATCATTCATTGGGTCCAGAGGTCTCTAGCTGATCTGCCTGTTTTTCTCCATCTTTCAGAGTCTTCTTATGTTTGTTTAATATATGCTGTCCAGAGTTTTTACTGTGCTTAGTGGGAGAAAAAGTAAAAGTATTTCTACTGCATCTTCCCAGAGGCAGAAGTCTACCGGAACACTTTCATTCATTTCGTCTTTTTTCTATGCATTTTAAAACACTTGAGAACTTTCTGTATATACAATTCTGCTTTTTAAAAATTTACCCTTATAAATATGATTTTAAGGGTTACAGAATATTCTATTAAGTTGATATCATGTAATTTCTTAGCCATTTTCTTCTTAATCATTTGATTTGTTTCCAATATTTAATTGTGTAGTTCTTTAGCCCTTCTCTTAATGAACATGTGGCTTGTTTCCAAGGGTCTACCAATGTAAGTATCACTATAATTAACATCTTTGTGCATAAAATTTTATTTCCTTACTTGGGAGTTATTTTTTCAGTATAAATTCCTATAAATTGAGTTACTAAGTTAAAAGGTAAGGGCATTTATTGTACATTGTATATTTTTAAGGGATGGTTTGGAATGTGTCTAAGAGAAACATTAATGGAAACTTGCCTATAGTATTTGGATTCAAAGGGGCCCAAATTCCCTCACTCCCATTTCACTTTAAGATTGAGAACATCACCGGCCTAACTTAAAACAGATGTGACTGTCATGGTCCTTCTGCAGGGGTCCTTTACCAACGTTCAAGTCAGGAATTAGTTATTAGTGTTTGTCTTAGCATGTTACCTCCAAGGAATGATCAGCAAATCTTTTGTTACCCCACTACCATGTTTCTTATCTTCACTGGGGTGTATATTCTAGCAAGAAATCATTTTCAAGTATTTATATGTGCTATGGTTAAAGTTCTTATAGCTTCCATCAGTCACTAAAAAATGAGGGCTACATCTGTGCTGTTCAAATCAGTAGCCACTAGCCACATGCGGCTAAATTTAAATGAATTAAAATTAAAATTTTGAGTTCTCATTTGCACTCACCAGGCTTCAAGTGCTCAATAGCCACATGTGCCTAATGGCTAGTGTGTTGGACAGTGTGTGGTTCTATTGGATAGTGCTGCTGAAACAATTCCTCTTTGGTCTCAGCTGTCACAGAGAACCTGTGTTTCATAATTACCTTTCCACAACTCAATTCAGATTTGAAGTGAAGTACATCCTCCTGCTCATCGAAGACATAAAGGAGCACCCCACCTGAGGAGGCTGACAGTGACTAGAATCATGTACAGTCACTGAGGCACCAGGCAATCCACTAGGCCCCAGGCGCTCCACTAAACACATCTACCTCCCAACAACTCCCAGGCATGGGTGCTACTTTACACACAATGAGAAATTCTGGGAAGAAAATTCTTCCATTCAATCTAAGTAATTTCTTGGGAAGGAATGCTTTAATATGCTGCTCAGGAGACAGGGTGAGCCTCTGCGATGGTGCCCAAGGAATAAAACGTACTCATCAGATTGCTCTATAATCATTTAATTTTCTGAGACGGGGCAGAGGATAGAAAAAGGTATCTATCAGGGGAATGGAAGCATGAAGCACGTGTGGAGCTCCTCAGTCTCTTTGAAAAGCCTCGTGCGATGTAGGAAAGACCCTTGGTTGCTTTTCTCCACACAGACCTGCAGGCAGCAGGGCAAGGAAAAAGGAGAGACATGCGGACTGGTGTCTCCCACTCGAGAGTCAGAAAAACATCAGTTGAATATTGGATTCTATCTCTCATTGGCTGTGAGAGCTCATTCAAGCCTCAGTATTCCAACCTGCAGTATGGAGAGAATACCACATAACATGGACGTTTGCTTGAGGCCTGAATTGAAGGAGAGAGACAAAGGCTTTATCAATGCTGCCTCCCAGGTCAACTCTGGGCTGCATGCCGCCGTGACCAGACTGACACAGGTGGCACTTTCACCCCACGGCCAACTGATACAGAGCTACACAGCATTAAGGAGGGGCTTATCTGTTCTCCCTGAGAAGGAAAGGGTGGGCTCCCCTAGCCTAGGGCTGGTGGCTCACCCTGGGCTCCTGGGAGAGGAGACAGGTTAAGGTCAGATGGCACTTTGGGTCCTCCCAGGATCTTGCTGCCAGACCCTCAGAGTGGAGGAGATGACGGAAACTCGTAGCCCCGTGAACTGCTCGATGCTGCCGAGAAGCAGCAAGGTGTAACATCTTTGCAATTCTGTATGCAGTGGAGTGGGAGCTCCAGCACTCCCTGAGATATTGAGCTTTAAACCTGTCACAGTAAATAGTCAGGAATTAATACACCAACTCCTTGGCTCTGGCAGTGCAATTTGCCATCTAAATTGTTACCTTCACCAGAACGGTACATAAACAAAGTCAGCAGGTTGCAGGAACTTTTCAGCAGACATGGTGAAACTTGTTCTTCTCTAAGAAGAGAGAGGGAGGAGTAGGGAAAGGGAGTTGGCATGTCACACATCCCTGTGGTGTGCCAAGCAGTGAGCCGGTGCTTAGCAGGCACTGCCTCTTTTATCTTTACAACTCCCTGTGAGGGAGGGATTATCATTCTCATCCTGCCAGTAAAAAAAGTGAAGGTCAGAGTCATCTGCCCAAGGTCACTAAGCTGGTAAGTCAAAGAGCCACCCTCAGCCCCAATGATTCTGACCCAAGATTCATGCTACACTACTGAATCAGGTCTTCAAACAGTTCCAGGAGAAAGGAGTCAATATACAGCACGCCAGCTGTTCCACAGTGAAGTGGAACTGTGGACAGAGCTCTGCCTAGACCCCAGGGACCTTCCTTTTACCCTTTCTGTGCACCCTGTCACCAACTGCTGTGTTGCTTCACTTCTAACAGCCACACGTGCCTCTCCCTTAAGAGGACTGACTAAGGGCTACAGCAGCGCTCTGCCCACAAGAGCAAAAACCTGGAAGTGCCTGGAGGCCCTTGGACAAAGAATGACTGTTTGGGGATTACGAAAGCGCAGCTCCATTGCCTGCAGTCAGGACACACTCTGAGGTGTAACACTTTCCAGAGCACCCTGTGGGACCAGGTAGAGGCTGGGACTCTGCCTAAGATCACCTTGTGAGGTTTCCCACTCTGCCTTCGGTTGCTTCTGGATGCACCTCCTTAATAAATCAGTTTTCCATGGATGCCTGTCTCAGGGTCTGCTTCTGATAAACCTACCCTAAGACAGAGTATTTCCTTACTGAAGGGGACCAATTTGTATGTGGGACAGGGTTGACTTAATAACCCAGGCTTCTTATTCTATATTAATAAGTTTCTTGAGTCCAGTACTTCTCTTTCAGCATCCATCAAAGTGCTAGCAAATGAATCTCTAACCTATTGATAAAACAGAAATAGTTTTGGAGGTATAATGGGTCAAATTTTGAACCAAAATTTCAAAAGTACATATTTAAATCCTCTTCCAAAAAAGTGTTTATTCTCTACAAAGAGATCTGAATATGACTGGCATGACGCCTTCAACCAGCTTAGGGCACAAACTAGTCATATTCCTTCTATTTTTCAATCACTCAAGTCCCACCTTATCTGGAAATAAAATTCCTCCTTTGGCCTTTCTCTAATCCCATCTCCCAATATTCCTGGGCCTTACTCAGACTTAGGAAGTCAATCCTGCTTCCAAATGCCTGGTAGAGTGAAAACACGAATCTGCTCAGCTCCCACTCCTATTATGGTTTCTGTGGCTGCCACATGGTGTCACCATTAAAAATGGGTTCTGCGGCCAGGTGCAGTGGCTCACACCTGTAATCCCAGCACTTTAGTA
This sequence comes from Pongo abelii, assembly GCF_028885655.2. Lineage (NCBI taxonomy): Eukaryota > Metazoa > Chordata > Mammalia > Primates > Hominidae > Pongo > Pongo abelii. The sequence continues at coordinate 113,385,385 of NC_085928.1, read as the reverse complement.
GGCCGAGGCAGGAGATTTGCTTGAGGCCAAGAGTTCAAGACCAGCCTGGGCAACATAGTGAGACCCTATCTCTACAAAAAAAAAGAAAAAAAATAGCCAGGCATGGTAGCACACACCTGTATTCCTAGCTACTCAGGAAGCTGAGGCAGGAGGATCTATTGAGCCCAGGAGTGTGAGGCTGCAGTGAGCTATGATCACACCATTATACTCCAGCCTGGGTGACTAAGACCCTGCCTCTAATAAAAAAAGAAAGAAAGGAAAGGAAGGAAGAAAGAAGAAAGGAAAGAAAGAAAGAAAAAGCAAGCAAGCAAGCAAGCAAGAAAGAAAGAAAGATGAAAGAAAGAAAAGAAAGAGAAAGAAAGAAGAAAGAAAGAGGGAGGGAGGGAAGGAGGAAGGCAAGGAAGGAAGGAAAGAGAAAGAAAGAGAACGGTTCCTTCAGACTTGCATGGATGCTCCTCCTCTAGGGTCAGAGCCAGAGTGCCCAGCTGCAGCCCAACTCTAAGAGCGCTGTTCGCATACAGTCACATGACTGAAGGATACAACCAATGTCATATGCAGCTGGTCCAGCTGTGCGCAGAGGCCTCACCTGTACAGGCCTCTGCACAGTCTGTGTTACCCCAGCTTGGGCTCCAGGGTTGCAGTTCTTTTGATTGACATTCACATGCTCAGCCAGTTCCATACGCACAGCTGGAAGACCATCCAGCCGCAGCTCTCCTCCCTATCTCGGCCCTAGCCCTTGCCCCACTCCCTGTACCCCACACACCAGCCTCTAGTCCCTGCTAGTGAGCCTGGGTTACCAGCCCAGGCCTCCTTCCTCCCTGGTGTGTTCGCCTTTGGGCTTCTTGATGTCCTCCTGCCAGGGAGCCTCAGTCAGGATAATCCAGTGCACCAGAGAGGTCCTAATGCCTCAGAACATTAACAGCTTGGGGTACCCCACCAGTCACATCCCCTCCATTCTCCTCTATTCTTCACTCACTCAACTTCCATCTTCCTCCCTCCGCTCCCAGGAAGCCTAATGATATGGGCTGAATAGTGTCCCTGTAAAATTCACATGCTGAAGTCCTAACCCCAGTACCTCAGAATGTGACCCTGCTTGGAGATATGGCCTTTAAGAAGGTAATTCAGGTAAAATTAGGTCATATGGGTGGGCCCTAATCCAATAGGACTGGCTCCCTTATAAGAAGAGGAGATTAGGACACAGACACACAGAGAGGGAAGACCATGTGAAGACACAGGGACATGATGATGGCCTCTGCAAGCCAAGGAGAAAGACCTCAGAGGAAACCAACACTGCCGGCACCTTGATGTTGGCCTTGTAGCCTCCATAACTGTGAAAAAATTAATTTTTATGGTTTTAGCCACACAGTCTGTGGTACTTTGTTATGGCATCCTGGCAAACTAATACAAAGGCCCTTGCAAACTTCCCCACCATCCCTCCTTCCAGCTCTGCCTCCCAAGGGACATTAGGAAGAGCCAGCTTTGTTCAGGCACAACAGGTGTCCTCCCTTCCCTGAGGGCAGTGGTGGCCCCCTCATCTTACATTTTAATGACAAAAAGGAGCCATTCTCACTTCCAAGGTAACTTCCTGCATCCCCCCCACCCCCCCCCCCCGCCAGAGAAGACACTGTTGGCTTCTTCTACTACAACGTTTCATTACCGTAATTGAACCCACCCAGCTACCCGCACTGACTCCCAAACTCAGGTCTGTGAGCTTTTCTTCTTGCCTTGCACTGTAAGCAAACGTTGGTCCTCCCAATGCTATGGCATGGTAATGACACCACTTAATTCTCTATTTCACTTTCTAGAATTGGTGAGGGAATATACAGAATGTTATTTTTCAAAAAATTTTTAGCTGCCTGGAAGGAAGTCTCTGCTCTCATACACAGAAAAGTAACAGGAATATTATCTCCCTCACGTGCAGAGCTACCTTGAGTGCCTAAGGGACTTCCCCAGAAAGATCCAAAGCAACACTGGGTCCCTGAGATGGGAGTCACTGCTAATTTGGTTTGCTGGGTCACATAGAACTGGAAGGAGGTGGCATGGGGAGAGGGAGGCTGGTATTTTCTCTCTGCTCACAGGACTGCTCTACACTTTACATTTCCCAAAGGCCATAATTATTTCCCGGAGAAGAAATTCAAATGACCCAGATAGTTAATTCAGTGAGATTGGCCCAGAAAGTATTTACCTAAAAGGCAGTTTTGTCGAAAAGAACGTCACAACATAGTCAGGGCTTGCTCTCATTGCCTGAAAAATGCAGGGGCCAGATCCAAGGCTGTAAGCCTAATAATTAGAGAGGGCAGGAGGTTCTGGAGTTTGGAAGGCAGAGACAGGAAGGGAGAGTCAGAGAGAGGGAGGCAGAGTGTGAAGGCAGGAGGGAAGGAGAATGAACTAGAGAAACAGAGACAGATTGTCTTGCCAGCCACTCAACACAATGACCAGCTCAGGGGCTATCCATGATGCGCCTGGATCCTAGAAGTTCCCTCTGCAAGGAAAAACGTAGAAAAGCAGAGAAGCTTATCTTTGGCTGCCTCCATCTCCCTTTTCACGCTCACCACTGACCAGCTACAACCATGTTTCTCTTCCTCCAAGGCCCCAGGTTCTCCTCCCACCATGACTGAGCAGCAACTTCACATTATCCCCTGCTGTTATCCCTAGTCCAAACACTAATTCCCTTAGTATAATACAAAGAGCTCAGCTTTGAGTCAGGAGGGCACTTGCTGGTGGAATTAATTCACACAGATACTGTGTGTCCAGCACCATGCTCAGGATTAGACATGAGCTGACTATGTTGCCGTTGTACAAATAAGAAAATGGAGGGGCAGGTGCTCTATGGAAGCGTGATGATCTCAGCACAAGGTATTACACTGGACATAATAAAAGCAAATACTCATTAAGCAGTTACTACGTGCCAGGAACTGTGCTAAGGCCTTTGTTGGAAATTATTTAATTAAATTCATGTTTAAAAAAAAAACAGTAAGTATAATTATCATCTCCATGCTATAGATAAGGAAATTAGGAAAAAAGCCAGGACTTAAACCCAGGTTTAATCACCATGCCATTAATGACCACATTACTAGGCCTCTGCGCAGGAAAATGTTGCAACAGATTGTCAAGGTCCTTTTCTCCACTCTCTCATCCCTGTCCAATGAACAACCCCAGGCAGCTACCAACAAATTGACCTTCAACCCCTGAACTCAATGATAGGTCTTCGAAACAGCCAGAGTTGAGTTACATGGGGTTAGAAAGGCTGTGCTTATGGAGAGTGACTCTGTCGTTCGTGTAGCTATGGCATGCTTTGCACTCTCGGGGAAGGTGTTTACCTGCTTAATAACCCTGACCGCTACCCACCCTGCACTCTTTCCTGATTGGATGAGGTCGAAAAAACCTACTGAGAAGTTCTTGTGTCTTTGGGCTCTGGCAGCCTGCAGGAGACCTGCATTCTTCCCTGCTCCCCAAATGCAGGGTCAGCCCCCACCTGGGGAGGACTGCAATGGTTCAGCAAAGCCTGCTTGGGAGGTAAGTCTGTCTAATCAGAAGTTTGGTATTTTGATATCCACAGTTGCCACATAGCTAAGCTTCATTCTCCACCATCAGCTTTGCTGATGAGGATGCTGATTTTCTGTTGTCAATCCAGAAGATTTCTAGATCTGCCTCAATGATTCAGAATCCAGGTGGAGAAGAGACATGCTATACACTGGACTCTCTCAAATTCCAACAACAGAAGTTGTTTTGTACAGAGCAAGAATGGCAAATGGGCTGAGTAGAACTAAGGGAGCCCTAAAAGAGTTAGACTAGTTCTAGGTGTAAATGTCAGTACATAGTCCAGCCAATGAGAGTTCAATGACTCAAGATTTTTAAAAAAAAAACAGGCAAGGCAGTGGCTCACACCTATAATCCCAGTGTTGGGAGGCCAAGGCCGGAGGATTGCTTGAGCGCAAGAGTTAGAGACCTCCATGAGCAATTTAACAAGACTCCATCTCAACCACAACAACAAAATTAGCCAGATATGTTGGCACACACCTATAGTCCCAGCCATTCAGAAGGCTGAGGCAGAAGGATAGCGTGAGCTCAGAAGTTCAAGGCTATAGTGAGCTATGATCACACCACCGCATTCCGGCCTGGGGACAGAGTGAGATCATGTCTCCAAATAAAAAATAAAAATAAATTAAAAAGCACATTCTACTGTCCCATTACTTGAGTCACAATATTTCAATGCATGCAAAAGTATATATAGGTATTTATCCAAATAGGTACCTATCTCAGGTGGGTAGGCATATAGGAATTGTGAATTTAGTTTCATTTCTTAGGATTTAGAGTCTATTTATGTGATATTTGGAGGATCCTGCTTCCATGGACTGACATTCTTGCAAGCCCAAGCACAGAGCTGACTCTGCCAGCATCTTTTCCAGTTCTACCCCGCCTATGAGAACCCTAAGAGTTAGGGACCACACAGGACAGATCAACCCTCTTTGTGATCCTGGCTATGCCACTCATCACATTCAGCCTGTTTCCTCCTCTGGAAAAGAAAAATAGCAGGACGTCCCTTGCAAGGTATTTTTGAGGACAATTGTTAAGTGCAAACAATTTCTAAATGTTTATAGTCTTAGTTTGAAGGAATAAAACTTAAGTGGAGCTAAAGATAAAGGGCAAAAAGACCAATGAGAGAAAAGGGGCTAGAGACCATGTGGGGATTTAGTGGATTTAGTGCTGCTTGGAGGAAAGCCCCTGGGCAAAACAAGATTGACTTCTACAATCTTCTCCAGATTCTGAGAATGCACCAGATCACGGAGCCTAAGACCCATGTCTTGGTATTTGGCCTACACCTTGCCACACAATCTTGCATTAAAAGCATAGCTCAGGGTCAACAGGACCCCCTGGTTTCCTGTGTGTCAGTCTGGCCTTCCCAGTCAGAACATAAGCTCCTTGTCTCACACAGGGCACCTCTGTGTGCCCCGCAGCCCTGGGTGCAGAGCAGACCCTTGATAAATATTTGCAGATTGTCTGCTGGGAACGAGGCCTGACTTACTCCATCTGCATCACAGACCTTCTGCCACCTCTGGGGCCCATGGCTGCCTTTCAGACCCCAATGATACAGACGAAATGTGATTTCTACCAACTGTGGATAAAATAACCGTTTCCTTATACTCCAAGGGGAGAAAAAGCCAAGACAGAGGCCTGGAAGGCTGTGGCAGCCACTGCAACAGGGCCCATGTGAATATCACAGACCTTCCATTTCTGTGACATAGGGAAAGGTCAGGTGAATGCTGACTTTTCTGGCTGGCTGGGGCATTACCAGGGCAGTGCAGCAGGGCCTATAGGAGAAAAAAATGGATGGGAGGACAGGAAGTCACCAAAGAGCCCTGCATTCTGCAGTGATGTGGCGCTCTGACCACGCCCAGCCGCCCAGCAGCTCCAGCAAGGAAACAACTTCCTTTTGTGGTCTGACCCTGGCTGGCCACCAGGGCTTCAACAAGAGCCTTGTGATGTGCACTTTTGAAATGTGTTGGTGGTGCGGAATGGCATGTCTAACTCGTGTTTAGTGCCCTTCAGCGTTTACGTCTCTTTCCCACGCCCACTGACGCAGACTGGCTGCATGTGGGGAGCTGGAGTGGCCAGCTAACCCAATGCCTGACCTTGTGGCCGGGGCACTTGGGACACGCTTCCTTTTCCCCTAAACCTGGCCTCAGTCAGGCCAAGGGTACGCCTCCCTGAAAGGACAAAGAGAAGAGAAAAGGAAGCCTAACTGATACTCGCTGCCAGACAGGCATTATGTTGTTTTTAATCTTCATGACAATTCTGTGGGGTTTTATGGCCTCCCTTTTACAGATGGGGAAACTGAGGTTCAGAGAAGTTAAATCTTTTCCTCAGGGTAAACACAACTAGAGCATGGGGAGCAGGGACTCCACCCTAGCCTGTCTCCTCCAATGATCAGACTCTTTCCAGACACCACAACTCCTCTCTTAAGACTCCAGGGTCACTCTCCTTGGGGTCAGAGGCAGCCACACTCCATGTTTCTATTGCCTGCATCCACGTCACAGATCAGAGTTTGAGAAGGGCCAGAATCTGCCAGGTCAGTTCTCTCCATGCCCATACTTTGCTTTAAAGGCTTTTCACTTGATTTGGGTTGTTAATTCTCAAAGTATGTCCGTCAAAGCGCAAAAGTTACTGTGCTTTTTCTTTTTCCCACTGTTTTCTTGTTTTCTGTTGTTTGTTACCTAAGGTAGTTCCTGCCAGTCTCTGTGTGTACTAGGCAATTCATGCATTGCTATAAAGAAATACCTGAGACTGGGTAATTTATAAAGAAAAGAGGTTTAATTGACTCACAGTTCTGTAGGCTGTCCAGGAAGCATGGCAGCATCTGCTTCTGAGGAGGCTGAGGAGGCTTTTACTCATGGCGGAAGGCAAAGCAAGAGCAGGCACGTCACGTGGTAAGAGCAGGAGCAAGAGAGAGAGAGTGCTGGGGGAGAGAGTCCCATATACTTTTAAACAACCAGATCTCACAAGAGCTCACCACTATCGTAAAGACTACACCAAACCATGAGAGATCCGCCCCCGTGACCCAAACACCTCCCACTAGCCCCACCTCCAGCACTGGGGATTACAATTCAACATGAGATTTGGGTGGGGACAAATATCCAAACTACGTCACTGTGGAAACACCAGCAAGTTGTCTGAGTGGTCTCTAGGAAACCCAAACCCCAACCAATGGATGATAAATAGCCCCTCATTTGTGAAGTGCTAACATTGTGGTGACACAGCCCTTCACGTCCCCTCCACTCACATGATCTGGGAGGAGCTGCTCCAACCACACAGCCCCTGCCTTGGGCTAGTGCCCTCAGGAGATTAGAGTTTGAGGGCACATTGTTTATTCAGGAGGTAATCCCAGGAAATTCCAATAGCATAGTAAGGAAAGTGAGACGGGGAAGGAGAGGACAGTACAGGAGGTGTTCCTGATCAGGACACCTCTGTGCGCAACTGGGCTCAGTCCCATGATGGCTCTCTGGGAGACTGGACAGGACATGCCTCAGAGTTGTGCCATCCAAGGGACAAGGAAGCTGGTGCATTTGTACACCAGTCATTGGTTTAGGGCTGCTCCCAGGTCAAAGTCCCTAGGCAGAGAGAGACAGGTGGCTGCACACTTGTGGTGGCTCATACCTATAATCCCAACAATTTTGGAGGCCAAAGCAGAAGGATCACTTGAGGTCAGGAGATCAAGACCAGCCTGGGCAACATAATGAGACCCCATCACTACGAAAAAAATTAAAAATGAAAAAATTAGCAAGGCATGGTGGCCTGCACCTGTAGTCCTAGCTACTTGGAAGGCTGAGGTGGGAGGATGGATTGAGCCCAGGAGTACGAGGTTATAGTGAGTTATGATCACACCACTGCTCTCCAGCCTGAGTGAGACCCTGTCTCTTAAAAAAGAAAAAATTGCATGATTGAGGTCAGCAGGTATATGGAAATAAAAGGTGTCATGGGAGATGGGCAGCTGCCAAGAGCACAGCAGGAGCCTCCACAGTGGTGCCATACAGGCTACCAGGAATGCAGGACAAAGCTCTTGCCCTCTTCCCCTCCTCCTCCTTGTTGGTTTAAATTTGGAAGATGCTACAGCAAGGGCTGTAGGCTGCCTTGTCTGCCTGCCTGCACACTTTCTCGGGGATCTCAAACCAGGGAAGAAACCATTAGGGGACCCTGTCCAGATTGGGGGAGTCTGGGGAGATAAAGATGGGGCACTTGGACTGGTAATCACTCAAAGGTAAACCTTCCAGAGAGCAGAAGAGGACTGACCCAGAGATCCCTTGATGAGCCTGGCACATCTGCTAAGTGACCACTTGTCAAGCTGAAAGACTGCAGTGAAAGCCTGCAACAATTGTAAGATTTCCAAACTTTTCCCAGGAGTTGTCCGCTAGAAGCAAAGATGACTGCAAAACAAAATCAAGCATGGCTCCTCTTATAAACACAGGGTGGGGTTGGGGCTCAGGAAGAAGGAATTATTTGCAGCCTGTGGGAGGGGTGAAGGGTGCTGTGCCCCATTCCTTTACTATCCAGCAAGGAAATGACTGCCTCCTTTTCCTCCCATCGACGATCCTCCTCCTTCCTTCTGTTTCTGTTTGTCTGGATTCCCTCTGCTTATCCCTGTGGGCTTCTTATCCCCATCTGGTCTCTCTCTCCTCGTTCTCCCCACTCCCCAGCCTCCTCTTTCTGTGTCTCCTGGGGCCACTGGGTCCCGAAGGTGCCACATCATTATCTCCTGTCTCACTGCTCTGTCTTCATTCTCTCTTACTCTCCCCCGCCTTTCCCTGGGCTCCCAAAGGCTCCTTCCTCATCCCTTTTTAGACACTTGTGTGTGCCTCTGTGAAGGGTTTGGAGTTCCAGCAATAGGAGATGCATACATAATTAGTGGGAGGGAACGAGGCATATGTGTCCCAGTGGCATGTTGCCTGTGTAGGTTGCAAATGGAGGCCTGGCAGCCTCATCCAGTGCCAAGAACTGCTCTGAGCATCAGTCACCAGCAGCCTTCCATTCAACCGCCTCCTTTTAGCCATGATCAACATTTCAAAAGGGAACGCACAAGGCCTACAGTAGGTTCCTATAATTCACCCAAGGGTTGAGCCTGCCGCTGGGAGACAAGCTGCATTCTTCTCTCTGAGTGAGCTATTTTTAAGAATGCTCCCCCCTCGTTTCCAGTTCCCATTTCAGCGCAAGCACTGAATTAGATTCTTTCTTCATTTTGTAGGCTCCCCCCTCTGTTATTATATAAAACCATTTCAGCCCTTAAGGAGTTGGCATCTGACATCCACAGCTTCTGAATCTCCAGAACAGAGAAGAGAAGGAATAAACAGAAGGGAGGGAAAGAAGTGTTCCCTTTCCGCTTCAGCAACATGAATTGTCAGAGAGTTAAATAGCAACAAAGTATTTGGTGTTAATCTTTAATATTCCCAGGAACTTGTCACCTCCTCCTTCAATCCCAGAGCTGCCATTCTCCAAGTGATTCTGGCGCCTCTCACAAGATATCACACCTTCCATTATGCTCTTAAAAAAGTACCCACCAGAGGGGAGTTCTTAGTGATTAGACCGAAAAAAAAAATGTGAAGCTGCTCCTTGCTATTTACAAGGAAATGACTGAAAAGGGGTGAGCCATGGATTCCTTCTCCATCAGTCTTGCCTGTGTTAAGCAGACCCTGCCTGAGCTCAACTTCTGATGTGATCTTTCCCTTCCTCAGTCTCCAGAGTCAAGGGTGGTATTTGGCAAATATCAAGGGAAGAAGGCAGCCTGAGAAAGTGGAAATGGAGAAGGGTTGGGGGGCAGTCACCATAGCTGGCTGTGCCTCCATTGACAGCAGCTCATTCCCACCCTAGATGAGGTAAGCCAGGTGGCTTATCTTGTCATGCAAATGACAAGATGCTTCCTTAATGTACACCGTGCATATGACATCTTAATGTGGGTTCCCCCATAGGCAGATCCTGAAGCCAAGATTTCAGTGGGGGTAGTTTATTTGAGGAGTTTCTAGGACCACCTGTAGAAGAGTCAGAAGTGAGACAGGAGGGAAGGAGCCAATAAGGGTTTGTTGTCAAGCAATGCTGTGGGAAACTGGAACTTAATCCCCCTGGCCAACTCTGGGAGTCAGTACAGAACACACCTCAGAGTTATTACACAAGAAGGGCGAAGGAGCTGGAATATTTGTCTACCAACTCCTGCTAACCCTTGGTGGAGGACTACTGGGAGGAGGGCATGAACTCTCTGGCTGTTTGGGCTTATGCACACTGTCTGCAGAGAATGCTTCCAGCAAACAGATGCAAGCACTGGCTGTTGAAAGCAATGGTAAGCTAGAGGGGATATGAACATGGCACATACAGCAAACATCAATGACCTATATCATCTGTGTTTGGGGGTTACAGCTACAAAATAAAGAGCAGGAATCTAAATTTAGCATATAAACACTGCCCTCACTAAACCAAACTCTTATCCCTGAGTAGCTCCTGAGTTTCCAGGTACCAAGCCACATAAGGTCTAGAAGTCTTCGTTCGCCCTAACGCCATAGTGGTCAGGGACTTTATAGAGGAAGGGTTTCTCCTGTTTATAGAAAGAGGTGCCTGGATCAAAGTTCCTGTCCGCACCACAGATTGCAGCACTTCATGAGGCTGACCATTCCTTTCTCCCTTCTTCTGGAAGCTGTGGGTTTAGAGTGTGCCCAAGCAAAGCAACGCAGGAAAGATGAAGAAGACGAGTTACTCCCTCCCTGCCTGTTCACCTCTGCCATCAGTCTCTTCCCAAAACATGGATCTTTTGTAGAAACTCTGATTGTTATATAATGTGTCCACTGACACTCTCTCCCTCCTGGCTCCATGAGGACCAGGACTGGGTCTTTTCCAGAATTGGACCATCAGGTGGTAGATACTCAGTAAGCTCTTCTTAAATGAATGAGTGTCATCATTGCCCAACTTAGAACCTCCTTTGTCTCCCCATTACCTATAGGATCAAGTCCAAATCCCTTGATATGACATTCAAGGCTTTTTCCAATTTTCTACCCATTATTTCCCACCCAAGTCTCATGCCCTGCCATTCCTCTACGTGGGGCTAGTGACCATTTATCCAAAATGTCACTGTTTTCCATTCCTTTAAGCATTGCATGTGCTATTAGGTTGATGCAAAAGTAATTGCAGTTTTTGCCATTACTTTCAAATAGCAAAAACGGCAATTACTTTTGCACTAACCTAATATTTCCTCTGCCCGGAATACTCTTCTCCCTTTCTTTTGTCTGAAATGGCTATGTACTCTTGAAGATCCACCTCAATTGTACCCTCCTCTGTGAAGTCACTGCCCCCGCACCAACTCCTCCAAGAGGCTTAAGATGATCAACAGGCAGACCTAGTATGTGTTTGGGGCACTAGCAAACACAGACAACTAGCAACACTTTTTTAAAACGTTTGATATTAAGGCAACTAAGCAGCCAATATGGAGAATACTGAGAACCAGTTTGACCTTCCTTATGTATTTTACAGTTTAGAGTATTTTTGTTTTGTTTTAACTTATCAAGCTTAGAGAAAAAGGCATCATAAACCTTTGGAGCTTAGAGCCTCTAGATTTTATTATTGCTCTACTTCCAGGCACTAGAATCATTTATTAATTAATTCATTCACTCATTCAGCACATTACACCAGGCATCATGCAAGGCCCAGGGCCTGGGAGATGCAGACATGCATATGCCCCAGGCCCTGCCCTTGAGGCCACACATTCTGGAGGAAGTGACCAGCACATTATAGATCATTAAGACATTGTGTGGTTTCTGACCGTTTAAGAAGCCTGCTCTAGCAAAATAAATAATGATAGTAAAGGATTACAGCATCCACACTGATATAAATAAATAATTTAATAAATCAATAAATAACAGAGAAGGAACAGCTCTTCCTTACAGAATTCTAATTAATAGGTGTACGAGGAATAACAGAAATAGAAAATCACCATTTGAGCTGGGTGCAGTGGCTCACTCCCGTAATCCCAGCACTTTGGGAGGCTGAAGTGGGAGAATCACTTGAGCCCAGGAGTTTGAGACCAGCCAGTCAACATGGTGAGACACTCATCTCTACAAAAAAAAATTTTTTTAATTAATCAGGCATGGTGGCACACGCCTGTGGTCCCAGCTACAGAGGAGGCTGAGGTCGGAGGATCACCTGAGCCCAGGCGGTCGAGGCTGCAGTGAGCTGTGACTGTACCACTGCACTCCAGCCTGGGCAACAGAACAAAACCCTGTCTCCAAAACAAAAAAGAGAGGAAGAAAATCACCATTTAGCAATTACCACACTAAGGATTGTAGGCAATAATGTGAAGCTAATGCTAAAATTAGTGGACAAATGCATGCTGAGAACAGGATATTTACATAATCTTAAACTATCTCCCCACAAGACACCTATTAATTACAAAGGGAATAATAGTAACTTTATACTGGGGAGACCTGACAGACACCACCAAGCCATCGAAGTTAAGATCACCGGAGATAAACCATGCTGACATTATACCTTTCAAACCCACATTAAGAGACATTCTACAAAATGCCTGGCTAACATTATTTATTTATTTATTTATTTATTTATTTATTTTTATTTTTTTGAGATGAGGTCTCACTCTGTCACCCAGGCTGGAGTGCAGTGGTACGATCTTGGCTCACTGCCGCCTCTGCCTCCCAGGTTCAAGCGATTCCTGTGTCTCAGCCTTGTGAGTAGCTGGGACTACAGGTCCGCACCACCACATCCAGCTAATTTTTGTATTTTTAGTAGAGATGAGGTGTCACCATGTTGGCCAGGCTGGTCTTGAACTCTGTCTGGCCTCCCGAAGTGCTGGGATTACAGGCGTGAGCCACTACGCCCAGCCTGGCTAACATTTTTCAAAAGCACCATGGTGACAAAAGGCAAAGAAAGACTGAGGAACTATCCCAGATTAAAGGAGACTCAGGAGACACAACAACTAAATGTAATGCAGGATCCTGAATTGAATCCTGGACCAGAAAAAAGAACATTAGTGGGACAATTGGCAAAATATGAATAAAGTCTGTAGATTGGCTAATAGGGTGACATCAATGTTAATTTATTGGTTTTAATCATTGTACCATCATTATACAAGATGTTAACATTAAGGGAAGTTGAGTGAACAGCACACAAGAACTCTGTATGGTTTCAGCAACTTTTTTGGAAATCTGAAATTATTTCAAAATAATAAGTAAAAAAATATGGGGGGAAAATGCCTGCACTGTTTCCTCACCTTAATTGTCAAAGCACCTGGGGGACTGTTTTGGAATGTTTATTTCATTTCTTTCTGTCCCTTCCAGGCTGTAAGCCTCTCCACCGACAGCCCAGTTCACTTTGGGATCCCTGTGGTGCTGATGTACAGGAATTTTCATATAATTTGCTCCCCCAACACCCACCCCTTGCATTATGAGGACCATTGCTTAGAAGTGGAAAGGGAGCCTATGGAGAAAATTCTCGACTTAGAGAATAGTGCTGCTTGAATATCACCATACGTTTTATAAAAAGAAAGGGCAGTACAGAGATAGCATGATAGGTAGATTATTTGCAAAACTGGGCACAATTCCCCCACCCTTTCCTAATCCATGTCCCTTTGTAATGTACCTTTCCAGATCCCTCTATCCCTTCCCCTGGCATCTGTGTTGGACTTGTACACACTTTGACCAACAGGAAGAAGAGGTGATACTGAACCAGTTTTGAGCCTGCTCATTCTCTTTGAACCGTATCCACCCACCTAGTGCGAAAACCTGGGCTAGCTGCTAGAAGATAAGAGGTCACATGATGCAAAGACAAGCCAACAGCCAGCCAACCATTTAAAAGAAATGATATTTGATGAATGAGCTTGCTAGCTGACCACAGACTCATGAGTGAGTCCAAACAAGACCAGAAGAACCACTTGGCTGAGCCCAGCCCAAATTACTGACTCACAACGTCACACGCTAAATAATTGGTTGTTGTTTTAAACCACAGTTTTGGCATTGTCTGTTACACAGCAATGGATGACTGAAATAGGTAGCAAGATTCTTAAAGCTCTATATCCTATATCTCCTGTAGTTCTAAGCTCAGAAACTAACACTAATTACCCTCTCTTTGCCTCAAATAGACAAATGCAAAGACATAGATCCTTGTTTTTAAAAAAGGAAAGCTACAACCAAAATAATCCCAGAGCAGTCTCTCCTCCTGAAAGAGAGAATTTGGACCACTTCTCCCCAAAAGAAAGGAAACCCATGCAAAGGGGTCACACTTGATAAGGAAGCAAAACACAGGCAAGGCCAGCCAGGCAACTCCTCAGTAAAAAGATATTTAATATCGGGGGTCTCTGGGGGTAATGGAGGCAGAATGGAAGGGTAGTGGGAGGAAGTGACTGAATAATCTCCCTGCACAAATCTTGTCCACACTTTCTCCCTGAGGGATGGCCAGCAGTCTCCTGAGGCTTGAGTTGCAGGGCAGAAGCCGTCCTAGGCTGCAGGAAGCCCAGAGGAGTAAAGCAGACTGGGCTGAGGTCAGCACATAGAAGTACATCCCAAAGGACTGCCAGAGAGAGAAAGACAGGAGGGGGACATGAGTGACCAGAGGACTAGAAGGGTGAGACAGGAGGGTATGTGAGGGCTACAGGGGACACCAGCCATAGGTCCCCTGAGCTTGAGCTGGAGGCCTCCCAGAGGCTAGGAACAAGATGGGCAAAACTCCCAGGAGATGAGATTACGAGCTAAAATTCCAGGTAAGCCCCCAGTAAGAGTTGCCTTATTTGATTCTTGAGGGCTTCACAGTCCATTCTCATGTGCTTAGGGCCCTCATGGCAGAGCTCAAAGACAAAGCTGAAGGAACTAGGTTAGCACAGTACAGAGAGGGATTTAGATCTCTGAATGGTGTTGGGTGTCTGTCATCATAGAATTGGTAGCTATTGCATACTTTATCTGTTTCCACAAAAGACAGGCTCAGTCATTGCTTCAAGGTGCATGCCCAACACCCACTTGGATGCTATGAGAGACAAGCTCAATATTTATTCTGTTCTGTCTCCTTGGTAAGGATTCGGCACTGGTCACTGACTGGAATATCCTGTCTTTACTTGCCTCGTGACATAGGTACACTCTGTAAGGTGATAGCTTGTCGTATTCTCACAAAGTACCTTCTTGCCCTGGTCACAAAGGAAATAGCCTCTTGTGCCCCTTCCCCAGCTCTGACCCCCTAGCATGAGGACTCTGCTTTTTCCAGGAATTGGCTATCATCTGGCCACTGAGCTGAGAAACACACAACACAGCTACACAGATCGCAAGAAAACAATACTCATCAAATATCAGACTGTTCCAATATTTGAACTAAGGAGTCACTTATGGTATGTTCTGCACTGGGAGGAAGAAGCAGGAATAAAGGGAATGAGTTAGGAATAAAATAGTCCAAAGAACTATCGTAGTCAAGATTTCCTATGAGATGGGCAGTCAACAGATCACACAGTGAGAGGCATTCATTGACGCAGGTCATCTCAGTAGGCAGGAATCACCCAACCACATCCCTTACCTGGGACTCCCTCCTGCCCCATCTCAGCCCTCCTTGGTGCCACCAGCCAAGCTCCCCAGAATGCTGCATGCTACACTTGGCTGGAAGCTAAACTTGGGTTTATTCCAGCTCTGCTCAGCTCTTTCTCTGTTTTTCCCCCTCAAGATGTAAGACAGCTATTAAAATAAACAGCAGGGCTCTCAGCCATACATGCTGTTTGTTAATTCTTATGATTAACCCTGAAGGGGCCAATAAAGAATAACCTCATACTTAATTATTTAATGATGGTCTCCCCTCCCAAGCCTGAGCTGTCCTGCTCCTTGAGGCCACTCTGAAAGGTTTAATGTGAGCTGGAAAGCCAAGAGCCACAGTCCCTGGGAGATCCATCTGCCTTCAGGAGCTTGCCAATGGACAGGTGGGCATAGGGGTGCCAAGGTTGATACCTGACAGAAGGTGAGGATTTTCTGGGGTGAATCAAATTTGTGCCAAGCATCATCATCACTTGGAATAAGGCCCTTCTTTATATGGTCCAGGCTTCATGTGTCCATGGAACAAGCTGTCACCTGCACCTCCTCACACGAGGTCATGTCCTGGCTTTGATCAGAAATACCCATGCAGTACGCCCAAACCTGAAACTTGCTTGCTTGCTTCTACAGAGATGGAGCAGACTTTTCCCAAGGAGCTAGAGCTTCTTCAAAGCCACTATTTATAATGCAAATCCCCCCCAGAGAAGCTTAGAAGCATCACCTAGTAATTTGGTCAGACAAGGGTCCCCAAAAAGGAGACCTTGAGACAAGGATTCAAATGCAAGTCATTTATATTGGAATAAAGAAGAGTGAGGAAGTTAGACAAGAAAGGGGGAGCAGTCAATAAAGGGTACATTGTTGACCATTTACTACTATGGATCACCAGAGTTTAACCCCTCAAGAAAATGAAAAACCATGTAAAACATAGGCTTCATATTATTCTCAAATTAGCTAAGGTATTTTTTACCAATTCCCACAGTCTTTGGTTGAGGGTGAGCAGGGGGACGGGGGAAGAAAGGAGACGTGTTAATTCCCTGGTATATCCAACCTCTCACTTGGATGGCTTGAATGGGCTTCAGTGGCCAGAGGAAGCCTTTGGGAAAAGCAATGCAGGCTGTGGCAGCTAGAAGTCAGGCTAGCATGCTCTGGAGTGGTGGAAAAAGAATAAATAGCAAATAGACCTCCTAGGAATTAAAAACCTGATAGACAAAATTTTAAATTCAGTAAAAGGGTTGGAAGAAATTAAAACAAAAAGGCCAAGAAATAGATAATAGAAGAGCAAGGATTTTAAAAAAAATTAAGCAGTTTGTCATGCTATGTAAACTTTTTTTTTTACCATGACTTGTAGCAATAAATGCATCTCCTATTGCATTGCAACCCACTACACATAAATATTCACACACAATTCTTATACTTGTTATATAATATGCTGTATTCATCATTTTTCACTAGAAAAAGAGAACCAATAGGATATATGTAGATATATGAGTGGATTTATTGTCAGAAATGGCTCACCCAACTATGGAGGCTGAGAAGTTCCATTATATCCCATGTACAAGTTGGAGAACCTAGAAAGCTGGTGGTGTAATTCAGTCCAAGTCCAAAGACCTGAAAACAGAGGGAGCTAATGGTGTAACTTCCAGTCCAAAGCCAAAGATCTGACAACTGGAGGGGTAGCTGGGAGTGGGGGAAGAACACTGGTGTAAGTCCTGGAGTCCAAGGCCTGAGAACCAGGAGCTCTGATGTCTGAGGGAAGGAAAAGATGGATGTGCCAGTTTAAGAAGAGTGAGAATTTTCCCTTCATTCACCTTTGTGTTCTATCAGGGCCCTCAATAGATTGGATGATGCTTGCCCATATTGGTGAGGACAGGCTGAGTCAAAGGTTAATCTCTTCCAGAAACACCCTCACAGACATACCCAGAAATAACATTTTACTATCTGGACATCCTTTAGCTCGCTCAAGTTGACATGCAAAATGAACCATCACAAATACAGAAAATAAAATTTTCTATTTTATTTTATTTCATTTTTTAAAAGTGCTCATTACAACCGACTAAACTGATGTTTTGACTTTCAAATGAGGCACAACCTGACATGTGAAAAACTCTGGTCTAAAAGATGCAACATCTAACTATTTGGAGCCTTAAGAGAAAAAAAGAGGGAAAGAAATTAGCAAAAAAAAAACCAACAAAATTTCTAAAAATTAGAGGACTCATGTCTCCTACTGAAAGATTCCACTGTGGACCTCAGAGAATGAATTGGAAAAGATTCACATTAAGGCACTTTATCATCAAATATCAGGATATCAGTGATAAAGAGAGCCTTAAAAAATTTCAGAAAGAGGCCAGGCGTGGTGGCTCACGCCTGTAATCCCAGCACTTTGGGAGGCCAAGGCAGGCAGATCACCTGAGGTCAGGAGTTCGAGACCAGCCTGGCCAACATGGCGAAACCCTGTTTCTACTAAAAGTACAAACATTAGCTGGGCATGGTGGCAGTCACCTGTAATCCCAGCTACGCAGTAGGCCGAGGCAGGAGAATCTCTTGAACCCAGGAGGCGGAGGTTGCAGTGAGCTGAGATTGTGCCACTATACTCCAACCTGGGTGACAAAAGCGAGACTCCATCTCAAAATAAATAAATAATTAATTAATTAATTCCAGGAAGAACAACAACAAAAAAGTCATATACAAAGAATACAAAGATGCAAAGAATTACATCAGACATCTCAATAGCAATTATGAATTCTAGAAAGCAATGGAGCTATACCTCAATTCTGAGGCAAAATTAATTTCAAACTGACATTCTAAATCTAGACAAACTCTCAATTGAGTATGAGGACAGACTAAAGATAGTTCACATACAATGACTCAAAAAATTTACCCCTTATGCATCCTTTTTTAGGAAGCTACTGGTGGATATGTTTTAGCAAAATAAAAACATAAACTTAGAAACAGAGGAGCCAGTGATAGGAAATGTCAGTACCAGTCCTAGAAAGAAACCAGAGCAGAGGAGGACAGGAAGAAGCCAACATCAACATGAAGGTCTCTGGGCAGAGAGCTGATCAATTATTTGATATAGTTGATAGAAATATTAATTTAAAATGGACAGATATATAGAAGTACTGGGCATGGGCTGGGGATGGAGAAAATGCCTTGGAAACATTGAAAACTTAGCAAAGGAAAAAAATGAAACACTTTTTCAAGAATAGGACATAATTATACTACACTACTTGATTCAGTAATAAGCAATATTTTCACAGTCTTAGAAATATAAACACAGATTTGATTAACCAAAAGTTGTGATGTAACTATATTGAGATTGATGGGGAAGCACAGCATAAGTGGTGTTAGGATGCTATTTTAAGAGAGGTTAATAAATTGCATACAAATTGACACATTAAGAAATAGCATAAAATAACAATAAATATGCATATGAAAAAGAAAAGCCACAGAAAAGCAGAAAATATGTTTGCTGAATGTACATCTTTCATTATGTAAAACTCTTGTTATTAGGAAATCAATCTGTTTCTACCCTCCTCCTCCACACCCAGGTAAACATTGAACAGATTCTTAAGACTACTCATCTAAAGAACTGATAAGACTCACTGATTATCACGTTCTGCTTTGGCCAATAAAGGCTAGTTCTGCCCAAAAAGAGATGGCTGGATTGTAAATAATGATTATAAAGAATTGCAGTTTATTTTTGCAGGGAAACTGGACTTTTGTCCGTTCCTCAAATTGCTGTCCCTAACCATCTCATCCCTGGTGCTCCTTGGACTGCCCTCACCTCCTTAGATGTTCCGTGGCAGTCCTGGACCCAGAGGGGTCTTGGGGAGCACCTCCATCTTTGGGAGCATATCTCCGAAACCAGAGAGACACTGACGCTTTTGTCAAAACTGACTAAAGGAAAAAAATCTCCCTTAAAGTTATTTAAAAGACAAACATGATATTCTTATCCCTGGGAAAATACAAATAATTTTTACAGGCAGACAGCAGTCTCTGTTTGAGATTTTATTATGTGATAAGACGAGGCTTTCCTGAATGAAATGAGACAAACTCTGTGTAAGCAAAGAGGCCCTTAAATTTGCGTCTTTCTTTCCCCAGGTATTCAGGTTTCCAACAGGACACCAGGGTAACAAAGGAATGCTGAGTCAGGCAAGCCCCCAGGGGCATGATTCAGCCTCCCCCAGCTCTGACCTGATGAGCAGAGAAGCCCTGGGGTCCATTCCACAGGCTTCCACAAGTTTCTGGACAGAGTTAAGAGTATATGTATTGCTATAAAACATGTCATTCCTCAGGGTGAGAGCCAGACAAGTTGTACCACAGGGTGGGCACTCACAGCAGGAAAGGCTGATCAAAAGTAGCTTCGTAGCAACCTGAGTCAATAAAGGGCAATGTGCATTCAGAAAGGCACAAAGCTGAAATGAAATTCCCTCCATCTCCCCAGTTTGGAAATATTACCTCTATCACCTGGTTTTTCCTTTCCTTTTGCTTGGCTGAATTTCAGAACTAAAGTAAAATATGCCTGTGCCTCATCCAATTATTACTCTTAATCATGCTGCTGCTACAACGTGTAATAATACTTTGTATGATTATATTGCTGTACAAATCCCTCTCATGCACATGAATTCATTTGACCCTTAAAACTACCGAGTGAAGTCAGCAGGGCATTTTATAGAAAAATGAGGCGCAGAAAAATGAATGCCTCTCCTGAGAACACCCAGCCAATAACGATTAAAGGAGAGACCATGTTATTTCTTCTCAGCATTTTCCCACAAAGGGAATGAAGTTCATAATAGTAAATGTATATAACAAAATAGTGCAATACACGACAAAAATAGGAAGAAGTAGAAATTACAATAGTATATATGGGCTGGGGGGAAACAATTCCCAAGAAAGTCCTGCACAATTGCTACAATTCAAGATGTCCTGCCAGTCTAAGCAAAAAAGGAAACAAGGGCCAGGTGCAGCAGCTCACGCCTGTGATCCCAGCACTTTGGAAGGTCGAGGCAGGTGGATCAGTTGAGGCCAGGAGTTTGAGACCAGCCTGGCCAATATGGAGAAACCCTGACTCTACTAAAAATACAAAAATTAGCTGGGCATGATGGTGCAAGCCTGTTGTCCCAGCTAGTCAGGAGGCTGAGGCACGAGAATCACTTGAACCAGGGAGGCAGGGGTTGCAGTGAGCCAAGATCACACCATTACATTCCAGCCTGGGCAACAGAGGGAGACTCTGTCTCAAAAAAAAAAAAAAAAAAAAAAAAGGGAAACAAGATTAGTAACATAGTTCCAGCTGTAAATGGTGAGCCCAAGACAAAATCCAGCATTATAGAAAAAAACTACCATTGAAGAGACGGGTCCATTTTCTCATCCCAAGAAGTATTCTATTTAAATCAGCCTCATTAGGAAACACCTGGGTCCACCAGCTAATAGTTTACACTCGGAAATGCACAATCCTGTCACTGGTTTGACACAGGGTCTGGGAAACATTTCAAGCCTCAAAATGAAAATTTCCCTGAGTCTCAAGAAAATAAGATGCATCTTCCAAATGGAGTAAGTGCTGCCTATTGCCTCAGCCTGCTAGACAATAAGTTCCAAAGTCTTAGAGAAGAGTCTGAATCTTACATTCTCTGGATTACAGTGCCGATCGAGAATTCATCCTGAAACTCTGATTGTGTCACTTTGGTATCTCAAAGACTCAGGCTCCCCAACTGCAGATACGAAATTATCTCTCCAACCAGTATTCCTAAAACAAGCCAAAAAGGAAACAGTTGTGTAGTTTTAGATGTATCTGGGAAGATCCTCACCGGATATAGTTGGCATCTGCTGTTTATGTCTTTTCAGCATCCTTTCTTTTTCCTTGTTAGTAGAACTGTTTTCCTTTTGGTGTCCTGATGGCTCAAAATACCCCACCACCCCATCTGCCCAAAACAACTAAGACCATTGAGATTCTTCTGGAAATCATAATTTTGAATGCAGACACACTGCTGAGACATCTGATGGAAGGACCCCAAACAAGATAGCTCACAAGGTTTTGACTAATATTCTTATGGCTTCCCTGATTTCCAAAGCCTGGTTGGTCAACTTTTTTTAATAATACTATCAATTATTCAACATCTTTCCAATAAATTCCTTTTTTAACTTAATTAACAAATGTCAGTTTCTGCTGCTTACTGTCAAAGAATGCTAACAGATACCTACAGAAAGGGGGTAGATAAGGAGGCAAACTTTTTTGACATCTCTTACGGACCAGTGTAGTATAACCACCCACAGGTGCTTATCAGAGGCACTGGGAGAGCTTCTAAACAATTCCTATAAGCATTTAGCAAAAGCTGCCCTGGCAATGCCAATGCCCATATATGATTAAGAATCCTTCCTCCAGTGGATGAGACACTAACAAACCTGAGCTGTAACCCTTGACATACCCCATGTGACACACCCATAAAGTGAGTGTGGTGGCAGAAGATGGTTTCTAATTTCCCTCAAAGAGACAAAAAGAAAGCGGGGGTAATTCTAGAGAACTCCCCACATAAAGTGAGAAACCACTCTTCATCCCAGTAAATTGTGGCCATGAGGAAAAGAAAGCCTGAACTTGCCAGCCCTTCCAGGTTTCCGAGAGAAGTTCAATTTTCCATAAACAGAAGGTGATCACAAAAAAAATACTTACAAGTAAAACAAAATAGGATTATTAAATTCCATCTGGAAATGTTGCCTGCTTCAGACCTCGAGCCTGAGGCCTGTCACCTCTTTACTGCAAGAAGAGATTAGAAAGAGGGAGTAAAGCACATCATTGTCAGACCAAGACTCTTCTTTGTTACAAGCAGTGAGAGCATTGAAAAAGAAATAACTTTATCATGATGTGATTCTGTGTTGTTCAATGCTGGATCTATGGACCTCGTGTGCAACAGTCTCCACCTTGGGCACTCTGGGGCCTTTAAACCTCCCCTCATGCCCAAGCTGGATTCCCCACTCACTGGTAAGATTTATCTGCCTGCTTATCATACAGCCAACCAGGAAGACCTTTGTGTGCCATCCAGCCTGGAAAATCACCCTGAGCCAGCGTTTTCTGCATCGTCTTTCACTCTCCACATCCTTATTTTTTCTGTTTTCTTCCTTCCCTTCTGGATCCTTCCACACATCCCACACGAGATTCAGTATCTTCCTATCATCCTTTGCCTAAAAGGAGATAGGAGAGAAACAAAATTCCCAGCCAGGGCCGCAGGGCCCAGGGTGCCATCACCTCCTCATGGAATAGATGTGCTACTCAAGGGACTGAGATCACACAGCACGTGATCAACTGAGCCCATGTGCATGAACTCTTTCATTCATTCACTTGATATACATTGAGTACCTCAGTTATATCCTCAAGATTGGAGATAGAGCAGTAAAAAAAACCCTGCCCTCCATAAACAGGAAAAAAAAGAATGTGAGATATTGTCTGGCAGTGAGAAGTGCTATGATATTACACCAAGCAGGTCTGGAAACAGAGAGTTCCAGGGGTAGTATTTTTGGACAGGTTGGTGAGAAAGGCCTCTCTGAGGAGGTAATATTTGAGCACAGACTGGAATAAAGTGTGACATGTAGATATCTAGTGGAAAGAATATTCCACATGAAAGGTAAAGAACTCCAAGGAAGGAGGACACTTGGTGTATTTGAAAAGCAGCAGCAAGAACGCTGGTGCAGCTGGAGCAGAATAAGTGAGGGGAAGAGGCTTTGGAGATGAAGACAGGGAGGTAGTAAGGAATGAGATCATAAAAGCCAGATCACAGGCAATCAAAAGCTAAGAAGCTGTAGAGCAGCAAAGTGGCATGATCAAGACTTTGAGCAAAATTAGAAACCATTTTCTGTGCCCCTGCTCAGTGCTACTTATAGAAGTCCCTAGTGACTCCTTTTCCACCGTGGCCACTGAGAATAGCAGCTCAGGTTGTGCACTGCTCAACACCAGCTCATGAAGACTGTGGTATGAATGGTGCCCCTCAAGTTGTAAAATGTGGTGGCTACATTACATCTCATCCCTGGAGGTTCATTTAGGCCCTAATCTCATCATGGTGCATATGAAGAAAACTAAGGACTTCTGATTCAAGTCCTCTAAAGGACATAGCCTCATACACATCACCAGGTTGATGACAAAATTAATCCAGGGACTGAGCCGCACTTTAGTGGAGAAGCTAAGGGGGTGAAGAGGCTCATTCTGATCTACAAATACACTTATCCAGCATATGTTTCCAAAGACCTGGATTTCAGAAGCCAGAGGAGAAGGACATGAGCCAGTGCCACCTCTACCAATGACAAATCTGTGACAAGCTTGGCAGTGACTTTGGACCAGGCAGAGCAGCAACGAGACCCCATCCCTCCTCCCATCATATCCAGGCCTCCTGTATATGTCTTGTCATTAACAGGTAGGGAAGAGCAAAGAGGGACTCTTTATGGTCCAAACCATTTCCTTTCCTTACGTGTTACTGTCTTGGTTAAACATATGCACACACACACAAACTGGGGATTAGTTAGGGTCAACTGAGGCACATATCAGCCCAGGATTACATTCATCTTCCCTGTGTCCCAAAAACCTCATGGTGGACCCCTCTCGTACCCATTTCTTCCATCCCATGTGCCTGCCTTTTCTAATCACATCTTTTTAATACAGATTTAGGGAGTACAAGTGCAGTTTTGTTACACAGATATATTGTGTAGTGGTGAAGTCTAGGCTTTTAGTATAACCTTCACCTGAATAGTGTACATCTTTCAAACAGCAGCTCAAAATTTATCTCCTTTTGCATCACCCTAGTACACAGCGATGCAGCTTGAGCAGGTGGCTTGTCTGGATTGATTGCCTGGCACAGCAAGCAACACCTGGTTTTGTGGGGAGGGGAATATTTGTCTCCACATCATTGGGATTTGGGTCTGAGATTGCTATAAAGTAGCTAGCATCTCAGACAGAAAGCTAATAAAGCTCTTGAATGGGGAAGTGTCATTTTCACAAACCCATTTTTAGAAGGCAAGCAGCCAATCAGACATACTAGCTAATTAGCTGAGCTGTGGAACGAGCAACGTAAAAACATCTTACTGAGAGAGCAAGCTGAGAAAAATCA
This sequence comes from Pongo abelii, assembly GCF_028885655.2. Classification (NCBI taxonomy): domain Eukaryota; kingdom Metazoa; phylum Chordata; class Mammalia; order Primates; family Hominidae; genus Pongo; species Pongo abelii. The sequence continues at coordinate 113,361,255 of NC_085928.1, read as the reverse complement.
TGTGAGGAGAACAACCCTCACTCCCCAGTTCCTTCTGCAGGGGGAACACAGTAGACCAAGAGCCACCCTATCTGCAAGTCACCATAGCTGGAAACTTTTCCACTACCCTTCACTTATGCAGAGTTGTTCTCAGAATATTCTTAGTATAGCTGGGCAGGTGTGCACATCTTGGCTCAATCTTATGCCTTCTGGGAGAGAAGTCTTCAGTCCAGATCCTGTTTTAGGTATTTATCACTATGAAACAAACTGCTATGGTCTGAGTGTTTGTATTGCCTCAAAATTCATATGTTGAAATCCTAAGCCTTGAGGTGATGGTGTTAGGAAGTGGGGCCTTTGGGGAGGTGATTAGGTTATAAGGATGGGGCCCTCATGAATGGGATTAGTTCCCTTTTAAAATAGGCCCAAGGGAGCTCATTCTATCCTTCCACCATGTAAGAACAGTGAGAAGACACTTTCTATGAACAGAAGAAAACTCTCACCAGAATCAAATCTGCAGACATCTTGATCTTGAACTTCCCAGGCTCCAGAACTGTGAGAGATCAATTTCTGTTGTCAGAAGCCTATGGTGTTTTTTTTATAGCACCTCAAACAGACTAAGACACAAACCACCCCAAAACTTAGTGGCTTAAAGCAATTTATTATGGTCTCTTATGATTCTGTGGGTTACTAGGCTCTTATGGATAGATCTCAGTGGCATCTATCATGTGGTTATAGTCAGATGGAAACTGGGGCTGAAGTCATTTGAAGGCTCCACTGGGCTGGACGTCTCTCTCAGTTCAGGCTGTTGAATGAAGACTGTGTGCTTAAATAATAGAAATGTATTTCTCACAGTTCTGGAGGCTGGGAAGTCCAAGATCAAGGTGCCAACTGTTTCAGTTTATGATGAGGTTTGCAGACAGCCGTCTTCTCATTGTATCCTCACATGGTGGGGAGAGAGAGGAAGCAAGCTTTCTCCTATATCTCCTGAGGGCACTAATCTTATCATAAGGGCACTAATCTTATCAAGACCTAAATCCCTCCAAAAGGCCTCGTCTCTAAATACTTTCATATTGAGGATTAGGATTTCAAAATATTGATATTGAAAGGACACAAATATTCAGTTCATAACAACATCCAAGATGTTTCATTCACATGGCTGGCAGTAAATGGTGGCTGCAGGCTGGGAGCTCAGCTGGGGCTCTTGATGGGGGAGCTACAAGTATCCTCTCCATGTGCCTTGGGATTTTCACCACCTGGAGGCTGAGTTCCCAAAAACAGCATCCCATGAACCCCAGGTAGAAGCTCCTGGGTGTTTATAATCTAGCCTTAGAAGATCTCAGAACATCACTTTGCTGTATTCTACTAGTTAAGCAAGACACTAAGCCCAGCCCAGGTTCAAGGGAGGGAAATTAGAATCTTCCTCTGAATGTAAGGAACAACATGCAGGTACAGGGAAGGAAGGAATCAATGGAGGCCACTTTGAGAGACCCAAACACTTCCCCAGAATCAGGCCTGGAGATGATGATTCACATGCAGGTGATTTATGTAGAAAGCACTCCCAGAAGAAACTGGGTAAGAAAATAGGGGAAGCACGTCAAGAAACAGGAAGAAGCCAAGCAAGGGAGAGAGTCCAGGCAAAGTTCCAGTCTCAGCCTGAATCCAGAGATGAGCTCTGGCATGTAAACTATGCCTTAGTGTTTGGCCCAACTTGAGGCAAGGGACCTGAGACTTCATTCCAACACCTGTCTGTGATTGACATGTGGCCACGAGGAGAGGTTTGGAATGTGTAAACACCCACGCACTTCCCTATCTCCACATGTGGGCAAAGTGGCTCCAGTAGCCAAGGGCAGTCCTCCGAAATGAGTCACCTGTGCTGCTCTGAAAAGTAAAGGACACACAGTTGGGGAATGGGTGCATGGAAATATAGAAGGGATCCAAAGGAATCTGCACAGAAAGGCAACTCCGTCTGCTACAGCCGGCTTGGGTGGTTTTGGAACAGATGGGGAAGTGAGGATTTGTCAATAGCATATTCTCTGGCATTATTTCATTTCCCCCTCTCAGGCACTCCACAAGGTGGGTCCTAGAATCCCCATTTTACACAAAGAAAACCCACACTAGGAAACATTATGTAGCTTACCCACAGAGAAGGATCTGAGCTCAGAACCATACAGTTCTGAAGTCCACGCTCCTTCCTTAAACTACAGTACAGTCACAGAAGACTAGGAAACTCCAGCTAAATACTGCCTCTTACCACAAATCGTGCTTGGGAGGGCCCTTGGGCATAAAAGACTGGGTTTTCCTCTAATATCTCACAAAACCACACCATTTACAGAATGCTCTGCACTGCTGTGGAAGACGTGGCAAAGTTCTCTACCATTTAAGTCATGTTAGTCTCAGGAGAGATGCTGAGAGCTTCGTCCTCCATTTAAAGTAGTGGTTCTTAATGTGGGTGTTGGGTGAGGTTGCCTTCCCAGGGGATATTTAGAAAAGTGTAGAGACATTTTTGGTTGTCACAAGGGGCAGGGGAGTGTTGCTACTGGCATCTAGTGAATGAAGCCCAGGAATGCTGCTAAACATTCTATGAGGCACAGGACGGATCTCACAACAGAGGATTCTACCACCCAAAATGTCAGTAGTGCTGAGCTTGAGAAACCTAGACTTAAAGGAATGAGTCTCTGGCCAAGCTACACGTATCCAAGGGAGTGGAGGGGAGAGGAGCAGCAGCTCTATCTACTTTCATGTGACCCAAAGTCTAATTAATTTTGGAAAGTTGGTTTTTATCCCCAGGAAGTACAATTAGCTTTTTCTTTCTATTTTTGTAGCATGTAGTGGTTGGAGTAGCTGAGTCGTTGTACATTCTAGAATTCTTACAACCCACTGACTTACGACATTCGTATGCCAGAGAAGATATCTAGCCACCTTCTCAAAAGGAGAGTACAGCAATACTACGTGACACTTAGCAGCTTTAAAATGAGAAAATGGGTAGCAAGCTGTCCTCCCGTGATGCTCTGTGTTCTCCATATTGTAGTCTATGACACCCTAAACATCAAAGCTGCTTAACACAGGAAGATGACAGTAATGTGTCTCAGCACTCAGAAATGTGTATGTTCACCTGTGGGTGAATTATGGCCATAATTGCACATGACTGATCATATTAAACCTACTTAAATATCCAAACAAGGGTGCTTTTTCAAAGTAGTCACCTTGGGAGGCTATACACTTGTTTGTAACAAATCTTCCATGGCCCAAACTATATTCATACTTCATCTTTGGAATTTCCTTCCAGTTCAGCTTAGAACAACAAAAGAAAAAAAAAAAACCCAGCATCATATACTTATTTATGATCCAAAACAGTATTTCTCACTTTGAAAAACTACTCGAATTTGTCAGACTTATCTCTGAACAAATCTAGGTCATTTGTAGACATCAAATACACTCTCAAAGAACCAAAGTTTACAGATACTTATCTTCAGAACACAGCTTTATAATGGATTTAGGTTACAGTTTAGAATAAGATTATGGCCAAGGTTAAAGTAAGAATTGAAATATTCAGTGATCAATTCCATCTTAAGCTATGTTCACACGAGTCAGTATCTGACATTAACCATGTTTTGGTTAACCTTGTATTACATGGATATTTTCATTTTGATACCACTTCTGTTTCTGGTATTGGGTTCTAAGTGTAGCATGCCCTGCGCTGGGCAATGGAGATATAAAAATAAATAAAACAGGCTGGGCACAGTGGCTCACGCCTGTAATCCCAGCACTTTGGGAGGCCGAGGCAGGCAGATTGCCTGAGGGAAGGAGTTCAAGACCAGCCTGGCCAACACGGTGAAACCCCATCTCTACTAAAAATACAAAAAATTAGCCAGGCATGGTGGCGGCACTGTAATCCCAGCTACTTGGGAGGCTGAGGCAGGAGAATTGCTTGAACTGGGTAGGCGGAGGTTGCAGTGAGCAGAGATCACGCCACTGCACTCCAACCTGGGCAACAAGAGTGAAACTCTGTCTCAACAAAATAAAAAATAAATAAATAAATAAATAAACAAACAAATAAATAAAACAGTCCTTGCCTGAAGGCACACTGATCTGGTGAAAGAGGCATATATATGGGCAGATGATTACAATCAGAAGTGATATGCAAAGTATTTCACCATCGATAGAGCACAGGCCCAGCTGGCCAGCCAGTCAGACAGACTTGGAGCTAAAGACCTGCTTGGCCAGAAATTAACCCTTTAGTTGCTGGATTATGGGACTATCCAGAGGTCCCCGGGAGAGGCTGAGGGCTGGCATGGGAATCGAGGGTGGGATTCTCAGTTCTGTGTTTGAACAACTGGGGCACATGAGCTGAATGCCAACACTGGTACAAGGCAGGGCGGGAAGGGTCTGGTAGAAGTTGGCCCAATGGAAGGGGTTAGTAATTGTGCAGATGCTTGGGCGTCATCACATCTCACCTGCAATTTCAGCTGCAGCCAGGGTGGACATTTCCACAAGCTTGGACACCCTCCAGCTCACAGTGTCCTCCCTCAAGCTCTATAATCTCTCCACTTTCTGCCCTAGAGCTGCCAATCCATCGCAGCCCAGCCCAAAAGTGAGGGTGCTAATAATTCTGGGGCAACCCTCTGCCAATGGGAGCAGGAGCAGGGGCAAGGAGGAGAGGTGCTAGAAAGACACTCTGGCCTCCTCTCTCAGTGGCCAATCCAGGGAGGCCTTCTGGCCTTCTCCACAGTACCAGGAGACCCAAGTTCCTGTCACCGCAGCCACGATCTCTACAAAGCACTCACATACCAGCTTTTCCCCTTCTCTACCCTACTCTCTCTGCCCCTCACTCCTGTTTCCAGAAATCACTTCCTGATTCTTTATCTAAAGCTTGGGTCTTGGGGGAACCCAAATCAAGACAGGAGCAATCAGTGAAGGCACCACTGGGAGGCAAGGTGCAAGCTGCGTCATTACCAAAAACCAAAAGAATCCTGGTTTCTTTTGAATTGGCCTGGTCAGTCATTAAGGCTTTCGAAAACATAAGGCCCAGCTCCTCTCCAACACCTCCCCCATTTGGACTAACTAATATTGATTTCCCTAAACTTGTATCAGCCTCCAGGGAGCCATGCACCATGCCCAAGGGAAAGAAAGGCAAGCAAGCGGAGTTTGCAAATCTGATCCACAAAAGTGCTTTTTAATCTGTTTTTACGTTTTCTTAAATTCCTATGTTCTTCTAACCATATTCTCTTATTACATCTTCTTTTTCTTTGTTATCATTATTATTCATTTGTTCAGTTATCCCTTTGCCCTGTTTCTGACTTTTTTACTTGCTCATACTTCTGAGGATGGCTTTGTTAGTGCCAGTCCAATATCCTGCCAGTTCTCACCCCCTACTGTTTCTCACATTCATATGTCTCTTCCTCCCCGACTGCCATGTCCTCAGCTCAGACCCTTAGCAACACGTGCCTCAGTGATCGCTCTCAGTCTTCTGCTTTTTGCTGCCACAACCTGCCCCCAGCTCAGTACTAGGAGTATCTTCTGCCAAAAGCAATGGTGGGATTTGAATGACATCTGGATAGGGCACCTTAAAATGCAATTCTACCTTTCTCCCAAATAGTTTGCTGAAATCCATTTGCCATTGTACACAAGGAGCAAGTGGGAAATAAAGTATTGCTTTGTTATTTGCAGAACTTTCTGGCAAAGGAACTGGGGAGTATGGCTGAGTGCCAAAAATTAGGAAGATGTTTCTTTCTCTCTGAGCTCAAGACAAAACCCTCCACAGCCCAGCCCCCTGGGCTAAAGAGGCCAGAGGACCTTGGTGCACGTGACTGAAGAATGGAGGAACGCATGCACTCACTCTTCCAGCTGCCTGGAAACCAGAGGAAGAAGTAAGCAGAGCCTTGGGGGAGAAAAAATGCAAGTGGGTCTCCTCACAAACAGAAGGTTGGAAAGTATAATGATGAGGAGGAAAATGACCATAAAATGCATCTGTATGCTCAGGTTAAAAAGGAATTTGTAAAGCAAATAGAGAACAGTCAGGCAAAATAGATTGGCACCAAAAAAAAAAAAAAAAAAAAATACAAGGATAGTAGGGAAGAGAGGAAAAAAAAATAGGTAGTGCAGTTTAATATTAGTGGCATCTATAAGAAAAAATGAAAGGTCTAAGTCTAGACTATATATCTCTGATCATAGAATTTTGATGTTGTTCGTACACGCTTTGAAAAAATATCAGCAATCATCAGGTTGTCACCAAGAAAAGACTTCACACACACCAAACAAGGTACCTGGGAAGTCAAATTCCTCCCTGTATTATAATGACATGATAATTCCAAGAATGTAATGCATAGGTTGTATTTGGACATGGAAGTGGGACCATCCAAGGGTGGCACAGATGGCCTCAAAGAGGACACTTGATGGAGTCAAGAGAGTGAGCAAGGAAATCTGTGCCCATTGATTCATATTGCTTTGTCCTCAACCAATCAACGGAGCTCTGTGGAGCTGGCTTAGAGCCTGCATGACTGTGTGGTTAGCTTCCTTAGCTCTGCTTCAAGTTGATTTGGGATGGAAGTGATTGTAACAGCCTGCTGATGCAACCAAGTTGCCCCACTGTTCCTTTTGGCCTCTCAAAATCAAGAAAAGAAAAGGAATTGTCAACATACAAAAGGGGTCTGCCTCCGTTTCCCAGTTCTGCACCAAAGAAGGGAATGGGTATGACCTGTCCTCAAGTAAACATGGCCTGATCACCATTCTGAAGTGTGACCAATTAGATTAGTGAAATGCTGGGAAAGCTCCACCAGGAAGGAATGTAAGTTGGTGAGAAACTCTACCATGAGCACCTTTCTCCCCTTAGACGTCTACCTTCCCATGCTTTTTTGCTTTCATTAACCATCAGGTTCCATAGCCAGGTCTATTGTCAGTCAAACCTAGACTGTCTGTCTCTGGGTAGAAAATCCACAGATTATCAGGGACACCTCTCTCTCCATTCTTGTGGTTCCCATTCAGATACTTTTACCCCAAAAGCAATGCCTCTTTTTTTGTAACTCCCAGAAATTTCTGAAACAGGTCAAGAAAGGCTGCTCATTTAACTTCAAAGTTCACTACCTGACAATTTGTCCCCATTCTGTATCCCAACTACATCATCCAGCCTCACTCATCAGAGAAGGTTATGCAAGGAACTCAGCCCAAATCCAGAAAAACAAAAATAAAGTTAAGACTCTCCCACCATTATAAAGTTTCCACACAAAAATTACAGTTCTTAGAGAATATAAAAGTTCCAGCCATGCAATCAGTCTTCCATTGTTGCCACAGAGAAGGTAAAATCCTGAAATCAAATCTCTCCCACTTTGCTACTTAAAGAAATCGGTGATGCAAAATGTCCTTTCCACATTTTTTTCATTCTGCACAACCGAAAAAAATGTGGAAAGGACATTTTGCAACATCGATTTCAATCTGAAGATGGCTCTTAGGAATCTGGGGGGAATCTTGGTTTCTTCTTCAATAGTTACAACATGGACTGGCTTGTTGAGACTGGTATGGCTCTTCTGATGTCTTCCAGGAGAGATTTATCCAATGCTAAATCTCCCATGGGTGCCACTGCCTGAAGTTTTAAATTAACAGGCCACGTAAGAGTATCTCAGTTTCAGTCACACACCATGAAACAACCTCCGTCACTACAGTCACTCCAAAGGCTTATCATGTAAACACTGCTTTCTTTATTCCAAGAAGTGAGGGAGGAAAAAAAAGCACAGCTTTAATCATATTACTTCTACTCAAAACCTGCAATGGCTCTCCACTGCTTAAAGAATAAAATATTATTAAATCTTTCTCCTAGCATTCAAGGATTTCCAGGATCTGGCCAACACTTAATTCTCCACCTCCGCATGCTGCTCATGCCATTCTGCTTATCTCCCATGCCCTTTCTTTCCTTCCCATTGCCTCTCTAGACTCAATTCACTGAAGATCAGTTCAGGTGCCACCTTTTCCAGGAGGCTTCCCTGGCCATCTACACACAGTGGTTTCTCCCCCTATGCCACCCCACCCATCCCTGAACTCAGGGACCACAACCTGTGCTGCTCACATGCCACTGACCACATAAACGGTCTTGTCTCTGGGCTCCCTACTAGCAAAAAGCAAAATTGCATCCTATGTGGCCTTAGCAAGAGCCCTGCACAAAAAAATATGCTCCTACCCTGGGAAGGAATTGATTTTGGCAGTCAAAAAGTCTCACTCTGCAAGGATTTGACCTTACGTTAGCCAAGATTTGGTTGTAAAGAACAAAATCTATTCTAGCCAAGCTAGGCAAGAACAAATTATTACAGGGTATTTAGAACTTATAGGATCACGGGAAGCACTCAACAAACAGGTTGAGCTTTTTAAAATGACTCCCAAAGACACAGGAATAACTGAGCCACCAAAAGAGCTGCTGCCTCTCCCACAGTCAGAGACCCACTGTGGAAACAGAACCACAACCAGGAGACCATCATATCCATACCATTGAAAGCATACCTCAGCTACACTCGGCCTGTAACATCCTCAGAGATCATGGCTGGACCCTGGGACGAATACAACTGGCTCCACAAGTGTGCCTGGCAACAGAAAGAGCAGATGGTAGGCATCTGTTCACTTCAGCTTCCCCACACTCACATGTGTGTCCCTGAAAGGCCAAATCTAAATTCTGTTCAGAACTCAACCTGCAAGGGAGTCTGGAAAATGTATTTCTTGGCTTTCCAGTCTCTGCAAGAAGGGAAGACACTAGAAGAATGGAATGGCTGTTGAGAGTCAGCCCGTCATATCTACCACAAATCTGCAGGTGTGTTAACCTTGCCTGTGATCTTCACCTCAAACTAACATATATTTGAATTATCTGTGGTGCCTGATATTTTAGAATTTATCCTGGTGACCACCATTCACCCCAACTCTGCGAATGCTTCAGTATATTGAGGCAGTATTTCTTAAATGCTACTGGCAAAATTCTTACAGACTCCCAGTATTTGTCAAAATTATTTTTATTATAATGTTATTTAAAAATGTAGAAACATAAAAATAGCTATAAAAATCTCATGGTTACAAAATCTTTTTAAAAATACTATAAAAATTAATTTGCAAATTAAACACAAGCAAAACTCTAAAAAGGATGAAAGTCAAACTAACAACTTACTTTAGGATGATTAATGATGTTTTGCTCACAGTAAATCACCAATGTGGGACATAAAAGTAGCAAAATTTATTTGCACGTTTTACATTTCACATGTTAATGGCCTGATTTTTAAAATTTTGAGTAAGATGGCCCATTGTTTTAGTCACTGTCAGTATCATTATCATTATTTTTTCTTTTTAACAATGAACTCATTTTTTAGCCACTGATTTTAATGGGCTAATCAATTTAATGGTGCACTCCAAAATAGAGCACTGAAACTTTTAAAGCACCATTTAATTAAAATTTCTTCAGTGCACAATTACTAATACCTTTATTGTTAATGAAGTGTGGAAGTTTGGTTTGCACAAAGTAGTGGTTCATACAGCATAGCACTGCTGGGAGGGTGGTTCTAACTGCCACAATGCAAGCTTGGTAGATTTCCATATGACTATGCTACCATGTGCAGAGTGATGACTCGGTCCTCTCACCTCTTTTCTCCATACAAACTACTGGAAATCATTTGTTCCTATGAATTCATTTGAGCTTTACCTGGCACCAACGTGCTCATAAACATAAACACAAACAGCAATAATACATGATTAGAACAGTTCCTATGATAAAAGAAACCCCTCGACCCCGAAATCAACAAGGACATGTCAGTAAATGCAATAGGGGGAAAAATGTGCAAAGAATATGAACAGGCAATTCAGAGAAGTGAAGGTAGAATGTCAAACAAACATGAGAATTGATGCTTACACTGGCACAATTAATTCAATCACTCATTAAAATAATTATGAGATACCATTTTATGGCCATAAAATTGGCAAATTAAAAAGTCAGATAGAATCATATCTTGATTATAACGGGCAAGCATTTGGGGGAAAAGGAACCTTTGTACACTAATGGTGAGAGAGAAGGCTGGGTGCAGCACTACCAGTAGAAACCTACCATCACTTAGTGAAATTAAGTATGCCTATACCCTACGGCCCAGAAAACCCACTCCGGACGTATATCCAAGAAGAGCTCACACTCACATCCATGAAGAAACATATGTGAGGATGTTTTGGCAACTCTGTTTGTTTCTGGAAGCAGGGATTTTGTGGTAACTGAGGCATCCAGCATTAGGAGAATGGATAAGCAAAATGTGGTGCTGACCCACTAAGGAACAGATGAAGCAAATGGAAGTAATGAATTAGAGGTTCATAGAGCAACATAGACATATATTTTAAAGTACTAAGTAGATTACAAAAGTTAGAATGGGATCTCTTACAATACCACGTTAAAAATGAAAATACTTGCATATGCAAATACCATGCATTTTTCAAAGATATATACCTATTACAAGACACATACCAAACACATCAGAACGTAGTTGTAGAGAAAAGGGATATAGGAATGTGCATAAAGAATAAGACAAGAAAATGTAAAACATAAAAAGGAAATGAAACAAAATAAAACAAAAAGTGTCCCTGCCTGAACTTACAACAATAACAGAGGTATATGATGGACTCTGGTTTCTCTAGAGATCCAAAAAAGAAAAAACAGGAAAATTCAGTGTATGGACATGTGATGTTATCTTGAAAGTAGAATCAATGGGATTTTGTAATAGGATTTGATGTGGAGATAAGATAAAGAGAGGCATTTAAAAAATAAATTATAGCATTCTAGTAATAAGGTGATTTGCTAAGATTAACTTTATGGAAAAAGAGAATGTTGGAGAAGAATTACATTAGAAGAGGGAGGAAATGAAAATTAAGAGTTCAGTTTTATTGAAGGCCTAAGAGTCATTCTAGTAGAACTGTGGAGTTGAATTTGGGTAGGCTCTCAGAAAAGAGGTCCGGGCTAGTTTCTCAATTAATAGGCTAAGTTGCAATAATGTAACAAAGAAGCTCCAAATACAGATGCTTAATAAAGTAGAATTTTACTGTGGCGTGACTCTGCTCCGTGAGATAATTCAGGGGCCCAGGCTCATTCCATCATTTTCCTCCACCATCCTCAGAGTGTGTCCTCATCGGAAATGGTAAAGTTAAGTTACTGCCTTGTCTGTGCCCCAGCCTGTGGGGAAGAAAGAGAGAAAAGTCCAAGGCAAGTGGTTTGTTTTTAAGCTAGAGATCAGCCAAAAGTTGTACCCACTGCTTTTGCTAACATCCTATTGGCTCAAACTTGGCGAATCCTCAAAGCTGGTCACACCTGGTCACACCTAGTCACAAGAGAGGTGGGAAATGTAGGTCTAGCTGGAAAGCCCAGAGTCTGGACACAACTCTATTCATAAGGAAGAAGAGGAGAAAAGATCTGAGATAACTAGCAGTCTGCCCAAACTGGCAATTAGAGTCACGAACATGCAAGTGGAGCTAAAAACCAAGGATGCAGATAAAATAGTGTAAGATGATGGCATAGATAATTAAGAAAACAGGGATGACACCAAGCCCTAAGGCACTCCTGTATTTAATGATGAGTGACTAGAGCCCAAAAAATAGACTGAAAACTAATTAAGATGTATAAGGAAAACCAGCAAACTGTTGTGTTGCCATCAAAAAATGCCCCCAAGAAGCAACCCTTCCCCAGTGAGAAACAGCAGAGCATAAATAAATACCCCAACTTCCTCCCCACACGCAGGGACAATCCCTCAAGAATCCCCAGTGGGCCTAGCATGGTGGCTCATGCTTGTAATCCCAACAATTTCAGAGGCTGAGGCAGGAGGGTTGCTTGAGACCAGGAGTTTGAGAACAGCCTGAGCAACATAGCAAGACCCCATCTCTAAAAAAAAAAAAAAAAAAAAAAAAAGGATTTAAATTACCTGGGCATAGTGGTGCACATCTGTAGTCCTAGCTACTCAGGAGGCAGAGGAGGGAGGATTGCTTGAATGCAGGAGTTCATGAGGCTTCAGTGAGCTATAATTGCGCCACTGCACTCCAGCCTGGGCAACAGAGTGAGACCCTGTCTCAAAAAAAAAAAAAAGAGAATCTCCAGCGAATTGAGCCCCAGTTGCCCACAGAAGTGACCTGCTTGTTTATTCACCCTGGACTGGCTTCCTTCCTTCCCCTGTCTTACTTTCCTAAATCTCCATGTGCTTTCTGGGATCTGCTTTAGGGGAACCCCAAACTAAAAGAAGGCCTCAAAATGCACTCTGCAAGTGTTATTATGACTCTGTTACTATGACTCCACACTTTGGTTCACAGCAGGCTAAGGCTGGAGCCTTCCCTCAGGGCCCCAGCCACAGACCAAGGGATTTATTACAAAACTCAGAAGACTATATCTCCAGGTCACATCATCCCACAATCCTGCCAGCTCTGGCTATGACAGATCAGACTGCACTCTAAATTTAATGCTCCATTGAGCTACAACAACAACAACCAAAAGAAAAAAAAGACCTCACCAGACATCCTACTCCCTAGAAAATAAATAAAATCTGTGTCTCTGATGGTGAGGTTGGGAGATGTTTTATTTTCACACATTTGCACTGCACCTTCACAGGCCAAGCCCATGAATCCTCCGTCTTTATCTAGACACTATATTAAATGGGAATTAAACTGAGTGATAGTAATAGATTCTCGCAAGAAGCTCAGAGGGAGAAAGCAGTTGGCAGTGCTTGGCAGAGCAGCCCACCAGGGAGGAAGGTAGCTCTCCCAGGAACCCTGGGGACAGCACTTCTGGTTCTTGATGCAAATCCTGCTCAGCACCTACATGCCTTTGTTGTTCCCTAGGAAAAGCCAGCCACACAAGGAATGTGACCTTTAACTCATTCCTCCCTCCTGCGTGTGAAGGAAGCACTGAAACAACATGATTTCGAGAAAAAAAATGCTGCTTTGTAGTTGAACTTTAGTGCTTTAATATTGCTGCATTTCTGAAAGTTTAAAAGTGTGGCTTAACATTTGAAGTCTGTATCCATGTTGTAGGACATGTTTTCCCCCACATATTGTGAAACTGTAGGTAGTTCACACAACTAGGACATAGAATGGGAAGGGAGGAGGTGTGGAAAACAAAGACAGGGAGACATTAGTGGCCAGATAAGAAAGTCCTTGTGAGTTACGTTAATAAGTTTAAGAGGATGATGAAGCCACTGAAGGGATTTAAAATAATGAGTGACATGTCAGCTTTATATTGAGGAAAGATCATTTGGTTGCAATGTGGAAAATGTTGGAAAGGGTGGAGAGCAAAAATAGGAGTAGAAAGCACAGGCAGAAAACTATTCCAAGCAACAGATAACTAAGGGTGTAGCAGTGGGAATGGAAAGATAGGGGTGGGTTCGAGAGAGATTTAGGCAACATTAATGATCAATGACTGACTGGGTAGGGCATGGTGAGGGGGAAAAAGAAGGATCAAGGTTGAGACCCAGGTCTTGCTTGGTCAACTGAGTGGAAGATGGATAAGTCACTAAGATACACAAAAGATATGGAGAAAAGCAAGTTTGGCTGGGGACAAGGGTGCTGCTTTGTGCCTACTGGCAGTCAGAAACTTGTAAAACTAATTGGTAAAATGTTTATAAAGGAGTTAGCCTTTCCAACCATAAAACCATGACCCTCAGGCCTGAGAGACTTCAGGGAGAATCCAGGCCAATATCTTCATGTCATCTGTGCAAGGCCTTGGGAAGGGAGCACATTTCCACCCACAAGCGATGAGGCTGCAGAGGTAAAGAGGAGCCAGGTTATGGAGGGAATCGTCTGAACCAGGGTTCTAGAAAGTTTATCCTAACAACGGTGTGCTGGATGGACTCAGGAAAAAGGCTGAAGAAAGGGACCTGAGGAACAAGGGAATTTGAGATTGCAATAAGAATGATGTTTTCTTTCAAGTTTTGAGAGTTAGACAAACCAGAGACCCAGTCCCTAACTGTGTGGCCTTCAGCTGGTCAAATTACCACCACTTGTAAATAGAGAGACCTGAACATCTACCCCGGGGGCTAACTGAGACTGCATCTCAGTGCCTGGCGCACAGTGGGTACTTCATAAACATTCATTTCTTTGTGTCTTCCTCAAACTCTGCCTTCCGATGATCCTCTTACTGCAACTGCAACGCCTCATTTCCCCAACTCTTTTTTTTTTTTTTTTTTTTTTTTTGAGACAGAGTCTTGCTCTATAGCCAGCCTGGAGTGCTGTGGTGCGATCTTGGCTCACTCTAACATCCGACTCCCTGGTTCAAGTGATTCTCCTGCCTCGGCCTCCCAAGTAGCTGGGATTACAGGCACACGCCACCACGCCCAACTAATTTTTGTGTTTTTAGTAGAGACGGGGTTTCACCATGTTGGCCAGGATGGTCTCAAACTCCTGACCTCATGATCTACCTGCCTCAGCCTCCCAAAGTGCTGGGATTACAGGCGTGAGCCACCGTGCCTGGCCCTTTTTTTTTTTTTTTTTTTTTTTTTTTTTTGAGACAGAGTCTTACTCTGTCACCCAGGCTGGAGTGCAGTGGCGCAATCTCAGCTCACTGCAACCTCCACCTCCTGGGTTCAAGCGATTCTCTTGCCTCAGCCTCCTGAGTAGCTGGGACTGCAAGCATGCACCACCATGCCCAGCTAATTTTTGTATTTTTTTTAGTAGAGATGAGGTTTCACCATATTGGCCAGGCTGGTCTCGAACTGCTGACCTTGTGATCCACCTGCCTCGGCCTCCCAAAGTGCTGGGATTACAGACGTGAGCCATCGTGCCCGGCCCCATTTCCCCAACTCTTAAACCCACCCAGTTCAATTCCCAGTTCAGCTACTCAAAACTCTTCCTAACTCCTTTACTTTCCTCCATGGGGCTGGGTCCATCTGCAAAGCATATGAATATATGTGGCTGAGGATGGCAGCTTGATTGTCTCACTGGACATTTTGGCCCGACGTGTACAAGCCTGTAAAGTTCTGCTTCCCATCCCATTTTTAAGAGAATACGCTTGCTCAGATCTGTTAGAAAGACTCCTCTCATGTATTAATTATGCCCCCACTAATTACACAGAAGGGTTCTAGCAGCATTATTGAAAGGGATGGGCACAGAGCAACCAAGGAAAGGAGTGATGAGCCCCACTGTTGCCTCATGCTTGAGTCCAGTCTGCATTTCAGAAAAGACCTCAACAGCTTTTTGCTTCATGCTGTACACAAAAAGGATGGAATTTTACAGCCCCTGATCTGATGGTGGGCTAGCTAGAGCTGCATGTGTGATGGGGCTGGAGGTGAAGAGGAATAAAAGAGGACCCTTTATACTCCCTAATCCTAGAACTCCCTCAATGACATGATGCACCATCTATTTAATAACAGGCTTCAAAAAGAGCAAGGGGAATGAACACTCCCATACTCAGTGCCCACTTCCCATTTCAGAAACATTAAAATGCAGAAGAGAAAGGTATATGTGAAAATTGAGGAAATGTGGTATCTGTTTTGCAAGCACAAAAGGAACGGGAAAGCTAGAGGGTATGGAGGCCCAGAGATTGGGCCCAAACCAAGCTCCCACTCTGCCTACCTCCCTCTCTTAGGAGTCCCCTCCGTCTGGACTCAGCACCCCTTGCACCTCAGAGACCCATCAGGTCTAAGCTTCCAAGAAACCAACCAAACCCTGGGGAGGCATGGGCCCCTAAGTAGTGATTGAGGCCCTCCTCAGTCTCTCAGCAACCACCAACTGCCAACTAAAGGCCTTCAGGTCACTGGACAGGCTGTGAAAGGTGGACCCAGAGCCATCCAAGGACAATCCACCCACCCCTCCTCATGGTTTTGGCAACTGCTGCTCCTTCCCTCAAGCAGAGGCAATGGTTCCCATCTGCAGCCCTGGATGAGATACTCCTTGGGAAGAGTAAATCTATAAAAAATATATGTGGCCCGAAAATATGTGGTATTCATTTACATGATGGTGCTGGTGAATAGCTCGTTTATCCTGAGAAAAGAATGGGCCAACTGAGTGGCTTTAGGGTTTTAGAAAGAGCCTAGTGAAATCTTTTAATATGCTTAATAATATTTTTAATAATCTAAATATCACGTGTTGATTATAGAAAAGTCACAAAAATCAAAATTAAAAACTTTTCTACACAAATGTGTGCTTGTCACAAAGGCACCTGTACAAGGATGTTCACTGCAATATTCTTTGAGATAGCAAATAAACAGAAATTACTTAAAAGCCCAACAATGTGGAAAGGGTTAAGTAAATTAAAGTATACTCTTGCAGCATGGAAAGAGTTAATGATAAAGTATCATGAAAAATACAGACATAGAGGAACAGACATGGTATGATTCCATGAATAAAAAATTACTTTTTTTTTTTTTTTGAGACAGAGTCTCCCTCTGTCGCCTAGGCTGGAGTGCAGTGGCACAATCACGGCTCACTGCAACCTCCACCTCCCAGGTTCAAGCAATTCTCCTGCCTCAGCCTCCCAAATAGCTGGGATTATAGGCACCTGCCACCACGCCTGGCTAATTTTTGTATAGTAGAGATGAGGTTTCACCATGTTGGCCAGGCTGGTCTCGAAGTCCTAACCTCAGGTGATCCACCTGCCTCGGCCTCCCAAAGTGCTGGGATTACAGGCGTGAGCCACCTCACCCAGCCGAGAAATTACTCTTAAAGTTTGTATTTACAAACAAAGAAAAGGGTCTGCAAAGAAATACACTAAATTGATATGTGTTGCATCCAAGGAGGGAGTTGAGAGAGTGCAGTGGGGTAGAACCCTTTGTTTTAACTTACATAGATCTGAATTCTTTGAAATTTTTGATGAGTATTACTTTTCAAACTTAGAATAAGGAAAATGCAGAAATCCACAGTAGCATTAAATAAATAAAAACCACTTATAAGACTAACTCCTGAAAATAAGCCTAGTTGATGTGTACCCTTCCAGGTTTCATTATGCAAATACGATTATATATATAGCTTACATTTGTTTCTAAATAACATATCATGCACATCTTTCCAAGTCAATAAGCAAACATTATGTTTTCAAGGACTACTTCCAATTTTTTTTTTTTTTTTTATTTGACAGCGTCTCTCTCAGTCGCCCAGGCTGGAGTGCAATGGCTCGATCTCCGCTCACTGCAAGCTCCGCCTGCTGGGTTCACGCCATTCTCCTGCCTCAGCCTCCCGAGTAGCTGGGACTACAGGTGCCCACCACCACACCCAGCTAATTTTTTCGTATTTTTTTAGTAGAGACGGGGTTTCACCGTGTTAGCCAGGATGGTCTCAATCTCCTGACTTCATAATCTGCCCGCCTTGGCCTCCCAAAGTGCTGGGATTCCAGGCGTGAGCCACCGTGCCCGGCCAACTCCTTCCAATTTTATTGTATGGATGCACTATATTTATTTAAAGAATCCCCTACTCGTAGACATTTAGATTGTTTTTGTTTTTGTTTTCAAACAAAAAAACGATGCTGTGGTGAACATTCTTATTTCTAGATTTTTGCATGTAATCATAATTATCTCCTTATAACTAACTTCTAGAAGATTTTGGGTGAAAGGGTATATACATTATAAGATTCTTAATACATATTGTCAAATTGCTCTCTAGAAAGGTTGACTATCCCTTATCTACAAAACTCTAAAAACTAAAAATGCTTTCCTAAGTTTAGTACCTAAACTCATGTGATAGCAAATCCTGACCTGAATAAACACGAGTCTATTTACAGTCTTTGTTTATCCCACTTAATTTGAATATTTGTACATTTCACTGCAGACATATAAATGTATTTGATCATGAGGTATTGCCCTCGTTCCTGCAGGGAGTGTTATATAATATAAAACTTACACATCATATTGCTTTTCTAAAATCTGAAAAATTCTAAATTCCAAGGGGCAAAACCTGTCAACAGGAGCATGACACTGATGCCTAGACCCATGGCCTGTAAGCTGCCCCAGGTATCTGGAGGTTGATGGCTATGTCTGCCTCATAGAGGCAGCCTTCGAAGCAGAGGCCAGCCTCTGGCTGCCATGTGCAGATCTCCCTCTTCAGCCCAGCCTCTGAGCATGTCACTGAATCTCCCACAGGCTGGGCCAAGGCATTAAGAACACAATTGTGGGGGCTGCAATCAGAGATGCTTCTCAGTGAGTGTGATTGTATGGTTTGGCCTATGGGAGAGATATCTGAATCCTGATAAAGCCTGTCTCTGAGACCCTAGAAGAACAACTGCAGCCACTTGTAGACAACAGCAGCCAAAAAAAAAGTCTTGATGCAGAGTCTTCAAGAGCGCATCTGAGATCACCCATGTCTTCAAACAAACAGTGCTTCAGTTGAGGTATCTGAATCCCCAAGAATAATTAAGCAGGGAAGTGGGTCAAAGAGATTCATAGCTAATATTTCTACATACAGTACATCTCAGTGGCTCCTAATGTGAGTTACTGATTGGCTTTAAATATCAATAAATTATTTAAATTATTATTGTATTATTATTTTGAGATAGAGTCTTGCTTTGTCTCCCAGGCTGGAGTGCAGTGGCGCCATCTCGGCTCACTGCAACCTCCGCCTCCCAGGTTCAAGCTACTCTCCCGCCTCAGCCTCCCAAGTAGCTGGGACTATAGGCGTGTGCCACCACGCCCGGCTAATTTTTGTATTTTTAGTAGAGACGGGGTTTCGCCACGTTAGCCAGACTGGTCTGAACTCCTGACCTCAGGTGATCCGGCCGCCTCAGCCTCCTAAAGTACTGGGATTACAGGCATGAGCCACGGCGCCTGGCCTGAATTTTCTGTACCTAACTTTTCTCATCTGTAGAGCAGGGATTATTATTAAGGTCAAAAGCGATCATATATGTAAAATAAACCACATAAAATAGTGCTTGGTATGCGGTAAATACTAAATAAATGTATGCTATTATTGTTGTTTTTGTTTTATTATTATTTGGGGTGGTTACTTATATCAGATGAAAAATAGGTCTTTAATCACAAGCCTGGACAGTTTATTATAGAAAATAGTAGAGAAAAGAACAATATAGGATTGTCATTGTCAAGGCTCAAGCTCTAATTCCTAGACCAAAGGGAATCTGCAATTTTTTCTGGTTAATAAATGTAAGAAGATATAATGTAAGAATGTAAGAAGATATAAAAGAAGAGGTGAAGTCTCAAGACAGCAAAAAAAAGGGAACACACAACAACTAGGGGGACTGCAGGGAAACTCTCTAGAATATGGGTGGCTGGGCAGGTGAGCCCTCGACCTGCAGAGGCAGCCCTGCCTGCAGCTCTTGGGGTGTGCAGGGAAAAGGGGAACTGGCAGTATAAAACAAGCTATTAGAGGGCAAGCTGCTGAGAAAAGGGGGTCTAGGACAGGCAAGGCAGGTCCATCCTTTTGTTTGTCACTGCCATTGGTGAGATGAGCAGATTAAAAACAAAAAAAAAAAGTTGATAAAAGAATTCCTCTCTAGAATTGTAAATGTTAAAGGCATTTTTAAAAAACTCCAAAAACTGAAAAGGATTAAAAGAAGGCAGGGATTTAAGACATCTCTATCTTGCACTAGAATAGCATCCAGTACATGAGGTCTATTTCCAAGAGAATATGTAGGTGGTGTGTGTGTGTAGGGTCAGGGGTGGGGTGGTGGGGTGTAGGTGGTGTGTGTGTGTAGGGTCAGGGATGGGGTGGTGGGGTGTAGGTGGTGTGTGTGTAGGGGCAGGGGTGGGGTGGTGGGGTGTAGGTGGTGTGTGTGTAGGGGCAGGGGTGGGGTGGTGGGGTGTAGGTGGTGTGTGTGTGTAGGGTCAGGGGTGGGGTGGTGGGGTGTAGGTGGTGTGTGTGTAGGGTCAGGGGTGGGGTGGTGGGGTGTAGGTGGTGTGTGTGTGTAGGGGCAGGGGTGGGGTGGTGGGGTGTAGGTGGTGTGTGTGTAGGGGCAGGGGTGGGGTGGTAGGGTGTAGGTGGTGTGTGTGTAGGGTCAGGGGTGGGGTGGTGGGGTGTAGGTGGTGTGTGTGTGTAGGGTCAGGGGTGGGGTGGTGGGGTGTAGGTGGTGTGTGTGTGTAGGGTCAGGGGTGGGGTGGTGGGGTGTAGGTGGTGTGTGTGTGTAGGGTCAGGGGTGGGGTGGTGGGGTGTAGGTGGTGTGTGTGTGTAGGGTCAGGGGTGGGGTGGTGGGGTGTAGGTGGTGTGTGTGTAGGGTCAGGGGTGGGGTGGTGGGTTGTAGGTGGTGTGGTGTGTGTGTGTAGGGGCAGGGGTGGGGTGGTGGGGTGTAGGTGGTGTGTGTGTGTAGGGTCAGGTGTGGGGTGGTGGGGTGTAGGTGGTGTGTGTGTAGGGGCAGGGGTGGGGTGGTGGGGTGTAGGTGGTGTGTGTGTGTAGGGGCAGGGGTGGGGTGGTGGGGTGTAGGTGGTGTGTGTGTGTAGGGTCAGGGGTGGGGTGGTGGGGTGTAGGTGGTGTGTGTGTAGGGTCAGGGGTGGGGTGGTGGGGTGTAGGTGGTGTGTGTGTGTAGGGGCAGGGGTGGGGTGGTGGGGTGTAGGTGGTGTGTGTGTAGGGGCAGGGGTGGGGTGGTGGGGTGTAGGTGGTGTGTGTGTAGGGGCAGGGGTGGGGTGGTGGGGTGTAGGTGGTGTGTGTGTAGGGGCAGGGGTGGGGTGGTGGGGTGTAGGTGGTGTGTGTGTGTAGGGTCAGGGGTGGGGTGGTGGGGTGTAGGTGGTGTGTGTGTGTAGGGTCAGGGGTGGGGTGGTGGGGTGTAGGTGGTGTGTGTGTGTAGGGTCAGGGGTGGGGTGGTGGGGTGTAGGTGGTGTGTGTGTGTAGGGTCAGGGGTGGGGTGGTGGGGTGTAGGTGGTGTGTGTGTGTAGGGTCAGGGGTGGGGTGGTGGGGTGTAGGTGGTGTGTGTGTGTAGGGTCAGGGGTGGGGTGGTGGGGTGTAGGTGGTGTGTGTGTGTAGGGGCAGGGGTGGGGTGGTGGGGTGTAGGTGGTGTGTGTGTGTAGGGGCAGGGGTGGGGTGGTGGGGTGTAGGTGGTGTGTGTGTGTAGGGGCAGGGGTGGGGTGGTGGGGTGTAGGTGGTGTGTGTGTGTAGGGTCAGGGGTGGGGTGGTGGGGTGTAGGTGGTGTGTGTGTGTAGGGGCAGGGGTGGGGTGGTGGGGTGTAGGTGGTGTGTGTGTGTAGGGGCAGGGGTGGGGTGGTGGGGTGTAGGTGGTGTGTGTGTGTAGGGGCAGGGGTGGGGTGGTGGGGTGTAGGTGGTGTGTGTGTGTAGGGTCAGGGGTGGGGTGGTGGGGTGTAGGTGGTGTGTGTGTGTAGGGTCAGGGGTGGGGTGGTGGGGTGTAGGTGGTGTGTGTGTGTAGGGTCAGGGGTGGGGTGGTGGGGTGTAGGTGGTGTGTGTGTAGGGTCAGGGGTGGGGTGGTGGGATGTAGGTGGTGTGTGTGTGTAGGGTCAGGGGTGGGGTGGTGGGGTGTAGGTGGTGTGTGTGTGTAGGGTCAGGGGTGGGGTGGTGGGGTGTAGGTGGTGTGTGTGTGTAGGGTCAGGGGTGGGGTGGTGGGGTGTAGGTGGTGTGTGTGTGTAGGGGCAGGGGTGGGGTGGTGGGGTGTAGGTGGTGTGTGTGTGTAGGGTCAGGGGTGGGGTGGTGGGGTGTAGGTGGTGTGTGTGTGTAGGGGCAGGGGTGGGGTGGTGGGGTGTAGGTGGTGTGTGTGTAGGGTCAGGGGTGGGGTGGTGGGGTGCCGGCAGCAGGCAGTCAGAATAGATTCAGTGCTCAGGGCATTGATGAAGTGTCACAAGTCGCCATAATTTTTGCCTCTCCATGGCCAACCCTGAGCTCCACCCAGAATTTGCCTATGTTGGGAAGGCCAGGCAGAAAGGCAGAGGTGTCCCCCACTTCAGAGAGAAGCAGTCAGACTGGAATAGCAAGGTGAGGAAGGGAAGAGGGGGCAGTAATGGGTATGGACTAGGAGGGATGCGAGGGCTGTCCAATCAACAAGCACACACTTGATCAGTTTCAGCTGTTCACTCTCCACTCCAGGCAGCTGGTCTGGGCACTGTGCAGACATCCTTGCCATCCATCCACGTTCCACAAAGCAGGCAGAGAAGACCTGTCGGAGGTCCACTTACCATTTTTAAGAGCTGCAGGACTTGACTTCTTGCTTGACAAATGCCAGTTATGCCTACTCTGGGTAAAATAGGTTAAAAAACAATACTACAAGAAGGGGGCACAAATTCTAAAGAGTACCAAAAGTGACTTCAATTCACCAATTTTAGGGAATAAAAGGCCTCCTTGGAGTTCATAGCATATCATCAGAGTTGTAAAGAACTATTTCAGGACAAAAAATCCCGTCAGGAACTTTCTTAGGGATAAGTCCAAGCTGGAATTCAAAAATAAAATGGTAAAAGGAGAGGAGACATAAAACATGACTACTTATTTTCTGTGAGTACACGTGTACGTATGTGTACACGCATACGTAAATATCAAAGAGGTAGGAGGAGCAGAGTGAATATCTGCTGAACATTAATCCAGTCTGATTTACATAACACAGAGAGAAAAAGGACTAGGACCAACTATACCAAAAATATCAAAAACGGAACTGTTTGCATGGTGCAACTGTAAGTAATCATTTTCTTTTTTGAATGATTCTCTATTTTTGAAATTTTCAAGGCTTATAGCTTTGGTTTTGGTTTTTAGAGAAGATGTTAGGTCTCAATGCCCTGCCTCTTAGGAGGCTTCTTGACCCTCCCTGTGCCCGCTTTGTCCCTGGCCACCTAACATGAGGGTACATATGAGGAGACACAACAGTTAATCCCTGAAAAAGTCCTGCTTCACCTTTCTCCCTCTCTGCTCACAAGACAAAACTGAATTTTTCCATGGTAACCTTCAGCCTCCTCTGTTACACACAGCAGCTTAACAGAAACAACTTCCAAAGAGCAGCTTCTAAGTAGCAGCTTCACGGTCTTCTCCTCTTCATATATAAGACTTGAAGAAAAAAGTCTGAGAAGAGCACACCAAATTGTTAGCTATGGTCATCTGGGTGGTGACAGCAAACGTGGTTGTTCTCATTTTTCTTTATACTCTTGTTATAATCTGAATTTTAAAAATAATAACATTTACCAGTTATATAGCTATACAAAAATAAACTAGTTTTTTGTTGTTGTTGTTGTTGTTTTGTTTTGTTTTGTTTTGTTTTGTTTTAAGGAGAGAAAAGTTAAACTTCATTACCTCTCCATACCCTCAGGTTAGCATTCAATTTCTGAATGGCTCACAAGGCTTCCCAAGATCTTGTGTCTATTTAGGGACATTTTAAATATTTGGTTGAAATATATGCACCTGCTGTTTTTTTTAGTTAAAATGGTCAGTTATTGGCAACTTTATATGGCTGAACCTACCAAGGCCTTCATCCTCACCTATGTGCTGCTCCTTCGACCTGGAAAACATTTTCTCACCACCCCAGCTTTTCTCTACCTCCCACCCATTCCTTCCTTCTTCACTTCTTCCCTTTCTTTAAGTCATCCAGTCTCTCTGCCATGTCTTCCAAGCAGCCTTAACTGATCCCTCAATAATGGATTAGAGACCCCTCCTATGGGCTTTCCAAACATTCTACCCATTCACTCATTCATTCACTCAACAAATATTATTAAACACCAAGCACATGCCAGCATAAATCTAGGCAATAGAGACACAGTAATGAAAAGGGCAAAGTCATCTAACCTCTAGGTATAACATAATTTGTTTGGGTTTTTATTTCTATTTATTTATTTATTTATTTTTTGTTTTAGAGCCAGGGTCTTGCCATGTTGCCCAGGCTAGTCTTGAACTGTTAGCCTCAAGTGCTGGGATTATGGGTGTGAGCCACCATGCCTGGCCTGGGTTCTTATTTCTAATTTCCTCTACTAAACTGTGAACTCTTATAGGTCAAGCTCCACGTCTCACACACCATTAAACAGTCACAGTTCAATGTACCCAGCACAAAGTATTCACATACTCTTTGAATAAAAAGTAAATGGGCCGGGCACAGTAGCTCACACCTGTAATCCCAGCACTTTGGGAGGCCGAGGCAGGCGGATCACCTGAGGTCGGGAGTTCGAGACCATCCTGACCAGCATGGAGAAATCCCATCTCTACTAAAAATACAAAATTAGCCAGGCATGGTGGTGCATGGCTGTAATCCAGCTACTCAGGAGGCTGAGGCAGGAGAATCACTTGAACCTGGGAGGCGGAGTTTGCAGTGAGCCAAGATGGTGCCATTGCAGTCCAGCCTGGGCAACAAGAGCGAAACTCCATCTCAGATAAATTAAATAAATAAATAAATGCCTCCATTTCATCAAAGTATTATCTAACTTATTTTTAATCTGTTACTTTTTTTTTTTTTTTTAAGGTTATTGCTCACAATTTATCTTCTAACAGAAGGGAACAGCTGATAAAAGAAGCCCTCCTTTGTTCTACATTTCCTGCCCAGGTCGCTCAAATTCTGTTTGCTTTGACTGCCTCTGGAGTGCTTGCTGGGTGCGGTCAAGGAAGGGAAGGAGAAAACCCGCCCGCTTGTAGTTGGAGTCACAGGAAACCAACTACAAGGTTCCCGCTGTGTAAGGGGATTGAGGGGATGGGCAGAGCAGGAGGATGAGTGATCAGCCTGGACAAACCTCAATCTGAGAAGAAATGTGTATTTAAAGCCTATACTCAGCCTCAGGACCTGCCCAGAAAAAGCAGCCTACATATATATGTAGAGTGAGGTCACACAATTCTACCACTGGACAGAGGAGAACACCAAGAAACCAAGCAGAGTCAGCACTTGCCAAGATAAAAGAGCCAAGTAACAGCATAACTGAGCCTCAAACCCTAGCTTGCTACCCCAGAGTCCTTGCTTTTTCCTGGAGAGGAAGAGATGGGAGAGTCTACAACCCAGGACTGTTGGCTTCCACTCAACTTTGGGTGATTAATCCACCCACATTATTTACTGAGCACCTATTATATTCTAGCACCTGTCTAGGTAGGCGGTAGTGGGGGAGGCAAATTCCCACACTTGAAAAATCCCCAGAATGAGAGTGATATGATTTGTGGCATCCATAAAGTTGTGCAACTCACCTGAGTGAATCAGAGTCTAAAGCACTGGAAGCCTTTGTGGGAGGAAGTGGCCTCTTTGGCCTGCCCTCCCAGAGGCACAGGCTCTGCTCCTGAAGTCCTGCCTCTTGAGATGGAAGCTTTTACTTGTCCTAAGCGGGCAGGAGTCCTGAGAACCAGGTCATTACAAGAAGGAAAGGAAGTACTCCTTGATTGAACACCTGTGATGAGCTAGGCCCTGTACTAAAACCTATACACTATGTGCTTTGATCCTCAAAACCACGTTCTACAGATTAAGAGACTGAGGCTTCAAAGAGAGGATTGTGAGAACTGATTTCTAGGGCATCTGCTGCAAAGCACCCCCAGCCCTGTACTGCTTACTTATATTCAGGGATCCCAGACCACACTTTCCACAGCAACTGGTCAATGGCCACTTATAGTTTGTCCATATTGGACAGCACAGATTTTACAGAACATTTCCATCATCACAGACAGTTCTATTAAACAACACCGAACTAAACCATGACAGCTGGCAGCTTGTAAAAGCACTTTCCACCACCCTGTATTTTTAATCCACCTTCCACTCTCACTTTTTCCAAAAGTGGCCATGCAGTAGGGGATGTTGTAGGTGCTCAATAAATATTTCCTGAATGGATAAGGAAGATGTGGCCTGAAGATAAGAAGGAAGTAGAAGGAGGCAGAGTTGGAAGTGGGCCTGATTTATTCAAGAAATGTTCGGTAGCTGATTGAGAGCTTGGGCAGACCAAGAAGTCCTTTCTCTGATGTCACCCAGCCCCACCCATGAAAACACAGAAATGAATGGTGACATAATTTATGGGAGCAATAAAAGTCATACCTACCCATTACCTCTTCAAATGATTCATGTCTGTATGTGCTCACAGTGAATGTTTTAAACAGACCAGAACAGTGGTTAGAGCCCATGAGGACAAGTGTCTTTTTAAAATAAAAATTTTTAGTCCTACTCAAGTCAGAACTTGAGAACTCGGATCCTGGAGTTCCTGTAACCCAGTTCCTTTATGGTTCAAGTGGCAAAACTGAGGCCCCATCCTAGTGACTGGCTCACGGTCACACAGCCAGTTGGAAGCAGTGTTGTTCTCCAGCCCACTTGCCACCTAGAATACAGTATAGAATGAGAGCAGATGATCTTTGTCAGAGCGGATGGACCAAGGAACGGGAAGGTTGGGTGCCCAGAGAGCCAAGGGTGAGATCAAGACAATGAGGAAACCAGGAACAAAATAAAACAATAGGTTGGGAACAACCCCAGAGCAATAGAGTCAACCAGGGGTACATTAAGAAGGGGGAAGATACTGTGGTCTGAATGTTTTGTGTCCTTCCAATATTTATATGTTGACACCTAATCACCAAGGTAATGGTATTAGGAAGTGGGGCATTTTGGGAGATGATTAGTTCACAAGGACAGAACCTTCAGGAATGAGATCAGTGCCTTTATAAAAGAGGCCTCAGAAAGCTAGCTAGCCCCTTCTACCATGTGAGAACACAACAAAAAGACATCATCTATGAACCAGGAAGCAGGCCCTCATCAGACACCAAATTTGCCAGCACCTTGATCGTGGGCTTCCCAGTCTCCAGAACTGTGAAGAATAGATTTTTGTTGTTTGTAAGTCACCTGGTTTATGGTATTTTGTTGCAGCAGCCCAAATACACTAAGACAGAAGACAATTAGAAAAAAAGTCTAGTCTGGCAGCAAGTGGTGGCAAGGATGATGGAAATGAGCATTGTTGTATACTACTGGTGGGACTGCGCATTGGTAGGACCCTCAGAGGGCAATTTAGCTGGTAGAATTTAATATGTGCATCCCTATGACCCAGCAATCCCACTACTTCTTAGGAGAAATGCTTGCACATGTGTACACAGAGACATGTACAGGACTATTCATTGCAGCTTTGCCTGTGATCATGAGCAACTAAAAACAACTCAAGTGTCCAGTTGTGGGAATGGATACATAAAATACACTATACCCACAAAATGGAATACTATGATGCAATGCAACAGAGTATAGAGGATCCTTCCAGGGCCACCACAGTACATATCTTTCTATGAATTAAAATAAGATGATCCCCTCTGGGTGAACCAATTCCAGAAAGGCATCCCTTCCTCTGGGCTAATCTAGTGGAGATGGGCAGAGTTCCAGCCTTCCTTATACCCTCTTGGCTGTGCGACCAGACCAGCGGCTCTGAGTCCAGTCCCACCAACCTGAATGACCAAGTCAAATGGAAAAACAAGTTGTGGAACAGTATGTAAAACAGGATGCCTTTAATACATTTAAGCACATATTCTTCATGTTTTCCCTAATGATAGCAATTCATAACATGCATGTTAATGAGTAGGAAAAGAACTGGAGGAATACACATCTTCCCTGCAACAGATGTTACCTCTGGGGCTGCCAGTGGGTAAGAACTGTTGGTCAAAGAGGCCTTTAACTTTATCAGATGTGTTTTGATTTAACTTCTCACAAGAAGAATTTACTTTCTTATAATTTGTGTAATTAAAGTTAGATTTTAAACTAAAAACTAAAGAATGGAAAGATGGGCTTTGGGGACAGAAGGAGAAATTTATGCTATCCTAGGTGACACCCACCATCACTGCTACCACTGCCAGCACCAGATTTAAAGGCACACTGCTACATGGGCTAAAATCCCACACAAGTCCATTCTGACCTCAATTCTGGGATGAGGTAGAGTAGAAAGTGACAGGGACCTCAGATTAGATGAAAAAACCTTTTAGAAATCAGAGAGAAGAAGGCTTGCTAAGACCATATCTCTTCTAGGCACATCTGCAGGCACCCTTGATGACTTTGGCCCTAAGAATCCCAGCTTTGTCCCCAAGGCTGGAAAACAACAGAGAAAATAGGAAGAAGGTGATGGAGCCTCCCCATGCCCATTTACTCCTAGAGAGCATTTGTAAGGAGCACCTCTATGCCCAATAGAAAGTGCTGACAAAGTCAACACACCAACTGAAGCAAGATCAAAGGAGGCACCCAATGACTTTTGGGGGCTTTATCACAGTAAATAGAAGGTGAGGGAAGTGACTAGTCTTGAAATTGTCTTTTAATGGTTTGATTTCACGGTCCTCTTGTTACTTAAGTACCATTCATCTTCCTCCAAATCTCCACCAGGAGTTTCATATGTCTTGGCAGCTCAATTTCCTCTCAACCTCCTGGATGAGACAAAAGGTCCACCGGTCACTTACCTAGGGAAAGCACATTGTGAGCCATTAGGGTCTCAGCATCCCTCTCTTTGCAAGATTTACAGCCCCCACAAGAATGGATTTATATCTCAAAACACTTGCTACTCTTGTCATCTTCATTCAGAAGCAACCCTTGTATTGATTGTTCATGCTTTGGATACTGTTTAATTATCTCTCAGAAAAATTGGCCACTCAGTCAAGGAGATTTCACTGAATGACAATGATGTATGATTTGAATGTGTAACTCCAAAGGAACAATAGTCCTATATCTATTCCCCCATTTCCCGCACATATCTTCCTTCCTTTTGTTTAGACCACCCACTGTCATGCCCACCTACCATGGCCATAATGTGCTGCCAGGGGGCATTTCTCTGTTGTACACTCCCTCCCAGGGTTCCCAGTAGCACGTCGCAAGGCCTACTCCACATGGAGAGAGGTCGGCTCCCATGGCAGGAGTGCTATTTCTCTTCCAATGACTCAAATAGAATTAAAACTGGAATAAAAGGGCAGCATACAGAATGATTTAAAAAAAAAAGAAAACGAAAAGACTAAATCAGCATCTAGAAACTATACCTGTGGAAGGAAGAAACTCTGGCTCCAGGCTGATCCTCCATGTGCCCATCAGCATAATCTTGCTATTATTAAACACCATGTATAGACATACCTCACAATGGACTGCAGGCTGGCCAATAGTTTTAGCTCTTGCTTCAATCTCTCCATCTCCCCTCATTTGCCTGGTACAGTTGAGCCCTGTGTTTTTGTTCATGTTGCTGCTGTTTTTTGGACCGTGACTGTCTTAGGTGCTTCTCCCAGAAGTAGACATGAGTCAAGGATTCCAGATGCAATTGTTTGGGAGATGATCTCAGGAAACACTGCTAGGGAAGTGGGGTGGTAAGATGGGGAAAGGAAGGGAAAAGGAGGAAGTCAGTAAAGAATGTGTTATCAAGCATGTAATCACTATGGGAGAGCGAGGCCCAATCTCCTTGGAGACCTCAGAACTCACCTCTAAGTTGTTCCACTTGAGGGGCAAAGAAATTAGGGCATTTATCCTCCAACTCCTACCCACCATTGGCTGAGGGCTCCTCCCAGGGCTTTACCTCTTCAGCCCTTGCTGCCTGCGCAGCTCACTTTAGAAAGCAAACCTCAGGCTGAGAGTCATACATGCACGCAGTAGGCAGCTGTGAAATGTCCTGGATGGTGAGTCCAACAGATATGGGTAGTAACTCCACAGTAACTGCTGCAACTCTTCATTTCCTTTTTGCTTTGACAAACTCTTGTTTATCTTTTAAGATCCTTGTGAAATTCAACCTCCTCTGAGATGTCACCTCCTTCCACACTCCCTCCCCATGAGGAAGAATTAATAGCTTCCTCCTCCAAGCTCTATTAACACTATGCTCGCACTTCAGTTAAACCAGCAGCTATGTTTTGTTCTACTTTGTTTGACTGTTCTTCCCAAACAAATGCACAATTTGAGTATGGAGATTAAGTCTAAGCCATCTAGGTATTTTACCACATTCACCCAGTCATTTAATTTGTATTAACGGAGCGTCTACTCTTTGACAAACACTGTTACAGGTGCTGAGGATACAGAAGTAAAAAATATATATACACACTAAGTCCCTGCTTTTTTGATTTTAACAGTTGTGTGTATATGTCTTTGTGTGTGTAGATAACAAATAAAAACAAATTAGTGTATGTTGTGAGTGGTAAAAAATACAATGAAGGAAAATAGAGCCTGGTATGGAATAGTAACTAAGTGTGAGTGGTTTAATCTTTTACATGGGATGCCAGGGGAAGGCCTCACTGATGAAACTGCATTAGAATGCAGATGTTGGATAAAATGAAGGGGTGATCCATAAGAATATTTAAGAGAAGAGAAATCTGGGCAAAAAGAATCATACGTGCAAAGGGCCTGTGTTGAAAGCATGAGGGTGTGTCCTGAAAACAGCAGGAAGCACATAGCCCATGCCCAGCTCATGGCTGATTTAATCATGCGTTGACTGTAAGATTCACCCACAAATCCCTTATTTGGCTAAGCTGTCTCTCATCCTATGCACTTCTCTATCACTGCACTTATATATGATACTATAATTAAATGTGCAAGGTCGTCAGGTATAGGGACTGTGTCTTCTGATTGTTTTTGTGTCCCTCGTGCCAAACCCAGTACCCGTTCTGTTGTAGGTGCTCAAAAAATGTTCCTTAAACTTAAGCCCTCATTATTCCCCATATAAAACTTGGCAAAATAGAGATCAAGTCACAGAAAAGGTCCATTTGAAGTGCACACACACGCTACAGAACACCTCTGCTTGCAAATTAAGATGAACACAGATGCTGGGAAATAGCTTCAGAATTCTTGAAGGCAGTGGCCATTCTTGGCTGAAACTAGGACTCTTTTGAGAGTTACAGCCCTAAAACGTGTAGCCCCTTCTTTCAGGGGCATTGAATTGTCTCTGGTGGTTGAACACATTTTACAGTCTGACCAGAGTGGATTTTGTGTGCTAGAAACAATGATGTATTACAACTTTCATGGATGAACACAGCCTGCAGTCCTCCAGAAACCCCCAGTGTTCAGTCTCTTCCTAGAGTAGAGGGAGCAGCTGCTCAGAGCTGACTCAGAGGTGGGCCTGAGTGATTGTGTTTTAAGGTGGTAACAGACAACAGCCTGTTCCAGAAAAAACGTCATGAGCCTTCACATTAGTAAGGACGTTTAGGGTTGCAAGGACAATAGTGTTTTGTCTATACAGCATGCTCTGCCCTTCCTTTAGAAAATTATCTTTCCTACTCCAAACATATGATTGGAGGGAGGGAAGAGCTGGCAATCACAGTTCCCTTGGTTACAGGATCAGTGGTCCCATGAGGTAGGTAGTCTTACTATCCCCATTTTATGAGGGAATAACCCGAGGTTCAGCAAGATGAAGTTGCTGCCCAAATTCACTAAGCTAGAAAGTAATAGGGCCAGTGGTCAAACCTGGTTCTTTGTGATTCCAGGGTTCTTGCACTTCATTGGAAATGACAGGGAACAGGGCAACAATAGGGCAGAGGGGATACGGACAGGAACTGGAAGCCGACATCAAGGCAACATGGTACTGGTAAGCTCAGGCCCCAGAGCTCAGACCAGAGCCAAGGTAAAGGATCAGAGCATTTCCATAGTGGAACTAGATTTAATAACCAGCTAAAGAACAGGATTCAGAAATCCAAGTGGACTTTCAATGGTTAAAATTTCTCATAAAGACACTACCCTGGGGTCGGAGGTTAAGGTGTTATCTATAAAGGCAAAGAGGCAGGAACATTTGGAGAGAGATGGGAATGCATTCTCCTTTCCCAAGAAACCAGGAGTCAGAGCAAGACCATGCCCCAAGTCTGCAGAGACTTGCTTTGCATCTGGAAGGCCACTGGGGGCAATCCAGGGAGCCCCATTTAAAGAGAATCTTCACATGCCAATTCTAATAGGCTCACCCTGGAAGTACTACCAATTTAAAGTCACCCTTGACCTGTGATTTTAATATCTTCAGAGAGCAACCAAACCAGGGAGTATTGCCAAGCCTATCAGTGATGACCCAGAGATCAATATAGGATCTCAAGGGGCAGAAGGCAGAAAGCGGCAGAAGGCAGAAAGGGGCCTCTCAGAGGCAGGGTCCTGTATTGGTCAGGGCTCACCCAGTTTTAAGTGACAGACTCAATTCAAGCTAGCTTAGGCAAAAGAGGCAAAGCTTACCATGCAAGAACCACATCACAGGCAGGCAAGGTCACCTGGAACCAGGGACTCAACAGCAGTTCATTATCCCTTCTCTTCTCATGTCTTTGCTTTCTGCTAGGAGGCCTCATTTCCTTTCTTCAAGCTGAAATCATGTTCCCCAGAAGCTCTGGACACATATTCTCTCAACTTCATCATCCAAGAAAGAAAGCTCCAATTAGATATATCTCAGAAAAGGCCCTGATTTGCCCATTTCAAGACCAGCCACTGTTGCCAGGGAGGGAGGCACCATGATTGGCCCCATCAGATCAAGGATGTGGGGCATCAGGAATGGTAGCTTTTACTGGAACTTCATAGAGCTGTAGGTGTCAGGTGGAGGGTGGGCAGTTCCCCAAAGAGAATGGGAGGATAGCAAGGACATGACCCCACAGGAACTGCTGAGGCCTGGTCAGCTACACCAATAGTATCTACTTCAGCTCCAGGACCTTTTACCTTCATCAGTCCAATTTCCCTTCCTCCCTGGTGAGAACAAAGGGAGGGAAGGGAGTCCTAAACCTGTTCATTTCAAGAAATAAAGCAGTTGGAGAGTCTGGGCTCTTTCCTAGGTGAATGGGGAAAGAGAGATGGTCTTTGCTATGGAGAAAAGGAACAGAAACAAGACTAATACTTAGTGTCTCTTGGACTCTCATTCTGAAACTCTACATGGTGCAGCTGTAATCCACACAGCAATGTCAATAGTAGTGTCCCATCTTGCAGATGAGGAAAAAGAGGTTGATTTCACAAAAGTGATTGCCATCGATCACACAGGCAATAAATGGGGAAAGCTGGTGAATTGAGCCTGTGTTTTCACATTGGTGGCACTTCACAGGTGAGGATATTTCTTCCAACCTATAGAGTCTCTCCCCAGTAACATTTGCACACTGGCCTGAAGTAAGGTACGTGCCCTGAGGGTGAACATCTTATTCGGCATTTTTCAGACTTCTCCTCCTGCCCACCTGTAGATATCTGTGTAGACTACCATAGTCTATCTGACACCCAAACCCATCAGGAAAAATGACCTGAGCCATTGACTAATGAAGTCTTTCTTCATGCCTTTTGGTATAGAGGTGACAAAACACTTTACAAATAATTGTAACAGGATGTTTACCAGGCCTTACATGAAGATGAGGTAGTGCTAATAATCCCCACATTCTAAAAAGATGACAGGGCTTATTAAGAGGCAGCAGAAATGACCACTCTATAATAGATCACCAGCCCCACCCCTGGACAATACTTAAAGGAAAGCACTGGGAGAAAAATTGAAGTGGAAATCAGTGGAGAGAGCTATGTGGCTTTATGAGGAGTACAGGGTCCCTGGAGGAAATAAATCTCTTGCCTCTCCACAAAGGATGGAGAGACAGGGGTGCTTTCTTCTCTTCACTCCAATGGGGAACAGGGTCAGGAAAGTAACATGTGAAGATTGGGGATGTCAACAAGAAGACTTCATCGCTCTCCTAGGCTCTCTAATGCTGGCAACAGGTGGAGAGGAACATATTTAGAGAGTGCTTGGGAGAATGTGTAAATGTCTCCTGAAGGTGAGGAGCACATGTGAACAGCCTCATCTTGCTTAGGGTAGGAGGCTTAGAAGAGAGTCAGATGAAGAGTGCCTAGTGAAAAGAAGAGGGGGCACCTCCACCCCAGCAGAAGGAGTGTGAAGGTTAGGAGAGGGAGCAGGAACCACCGTTTCCCAAACCAACAGAGGAGACACTCCTTCAGAAAGGGCAGCAGGGACCTGAACTTCTGGTCTGGTTGATAAGAGACAGGGCCACCCCTGAAGAGTCTCCAGCAATGGAAATAGAATGAAACTGAGCACTACCCCCAAGGAAACCACATCCACTGTCTACACAGAGACAGCCACATCAGAAAAGACCTCAAGCTTCGGATAGCACCAGGTTAAACCAGAGAGAAATCAAGGCCACAGTACCACATGAGAGTCATGTAAGTTGACCTCTGCTTCTCATCTCTCTCTACTTCCCCAGTGTAGACAAACAGACGAGGGAGGAAGAAGAAGGGAAAGGGAAGCACATGCTCTCCCTCCATCCAGGTCCTTTGAGCCACAAGTCTAGACAGCAATGGCAAAGAATAAGCCATGGTGTTACTTAGAGGATTGGGGTTTTTAACGGGACCTGGCTGTGTTTAATCATCAGAAGTGGCCAGAAAGTTACAGAATCTGTCAAGATAATGTAAAGGTTGAGAAAGGCAGACACCACAGTGCACAGCAATGAGTGGGAAAAAGTGTCTCATGTTGGTATCTCTACTGCACTGAGTATTTTCAATGAGTCACTTACCATTTGGATTCTCTCAATTGTCCTATTTTCCCTAATCCTCTCGAGCCATTCAGAGTTCATTTTTATGTGTCCTTTTAGGGATGAGAAACAAGACCAGAGCCCTCTTTCTCTTTGCTTTGCCTGTATCTTCTTGACTCATTATCTTGCAGAGCAGACAGGCTTTCTCTGGGTGGCTGAAAACAAGGCCACCACCCTCTCCAACTTCAAATTCTTCCTGATCCATCCCCCAGGTGCAGGGCCCTCCTCCAACTCCAGCTGAGAAAAAAAAAAAAATCTCTCAGGGAAGGATTTGATTGGCCTTGCTTGAGTCACATGTTTCCCCCACCAAGGGATCAGTCTTGTGACTGGCACACAGCCCCTTATCATGTGTTTGGAGTTAGGACAAAAGATGTGTCATGCCCCCAGAATTAGGGTGGGCAGTGCTAGAACAGATAAAATACTACAGATGGCCCACATGATACTAACATGTATTTTAAGCAGTTTTCATTCTGCTGACATCTTGGAATTCTTGTTTATCTACATGGTTTTAAAAGATAGTTTTAATCATGTGCGTTTTTTAAAAGCTTCTTTTAACAGAAACAAGTGATGATGAAAGAGAATAAAAGTGAGTGATTACAGTTTCAATATTTTAGGTTTCTCTTCCCTAAAAGTTATAAAGACCCGTTTATAAACAAGAACCTCTCTTTGGCCATCCCTTTTTTTCCCCCTTGGACAATAAAAAGATTAAAAAGTCACGTGGCTAGTGTCTACTGTTCGGAAAGCACAGATTATAGAGCATTTCTCTCATTCCAGAAATTTCTGTTGGGCGGCACTGATGTGGATGCTTAACAGAGGCCAAAAGCACAAGCAGAATGAGCCAAGAACACGTCGGTGATCAGAGCAATGCATGTACAGAACAAGGGAGGAGCAAATGCCAGAGGGCAAGGTGAGTCAGCAGAGACCACAGTTCCTACAGGAATGGCTGGGGGACGAATGTGGTTCCAGGGTTGGGGGTGACACCTTAGTTATCACTGGGCTGGCTCCTTCTCTTCAGGCAGGAACCAAAACCCTAGCCAGTTACTGGAAGACCCCTAGCTAGTTACTGGAAGACCCCAAGCCAGTGTCAGAACCAGCACTTGTGGGCTGGGCACAGTAGCTCATCCCTACAATTCCAGCGCTTTGGGTGGCCAAGGCGGGAGGATTGTTTGAGGACAGGCATTCAAGACCAGCTTGGGCAACATAGGGAGACATTGTCTCCCCATGTCTCCTGCTTACTGAAAGGAAGGTTGGTGGAAGGAGGTAAGCAGGTATAGCTGGCTGGAGTGTGGCACATAGCATAAGGGAAAGAATAGATTTGTTCTGCACAAGAATAGATTCCTTGCCCAGGGAAAGATCTGACATTTTGGGGTCCAAACTTGTCAGGAAAGAAGCAGAAATAAAGAAAACAAAGTCACTTAAGCTACCCTTTCTGGAGAGTCTTAACCTCTTTTTCTCTCTTCTAAACTTTCTGATCAAAATGAAGCCAAGAAAATAAAGGTCTGGAAGGAGTTGGGTGGAACATCCAGCCCAGAATATTCCTTTTTATAGATGTACCAGAATTCAAGCATTCCCCCATGTGAGGTACTTTTAGGTTGTCCTAGTTATCTTTGCTTACCTAGTCCCTGATAGTGTCTGGCACAGAGTTGGTATTCAGAAAATGTTGTTGAATAAATTAATTAATCCTCTTTCAGTTACATAAGGAAACAGTAGTTGCCCAGGAAAACATTCATCTATTAAATGTGGGCATGAAGGGAATAATGGATATTAAGGCATATCATTTAAGGCAGTGACTGCTACAGCACATCACAGGTGCTGGTTTGGTTTTACTTTTAGAGACAGTCTCTCTCTGTTGGCCAGGCTGGAAAGCAGTGACATGATCATAGTTCACTGTACCTTACACTCATGGGCTCAAGCGATACTCCCTCAACCTCCTGAGTAGCTAAAACTAGAGGGGCACATCACCATGCTCAGCTAATTTTTTTTTTTTTTTAGAGAGACAATGTCTCCCTATGTTGCCCAGGCTGGTCTCAAACTCCTGGCCTCGAGCAATCTCCCCGTCTTAGACTCCCAAAGCACTGGAATTACAGGAATGAGCTGCTGTGCCCAGCCCACAAGTACTGGTTCTGACACTGGCTTGGGCTCTTCCAGTAACTAGCTGTATTCCTTGTGCCTCAGTTTCCTTATCTGTGAAATGGGGGTATTGCATTTGATGTGCTCCATGGGCCTGTCCAACTCTCAAATTCTCTGCATAGTGACACCTGACCATTCCTTCTTTGACCTAGAACATAGGCTTTCCCAGCACTCCCGCCAAAAGTGTATTAAAGAGATTTCTGCTGTCTTTTTGGTGTGGATAAAGGAGTTTATTAAGGGGGGCAGGTATTAACCCTTCCCCCATCAAATGTGAGTTTGGGAGTGTCCCCAGTCCATCTGGTGCCATCTTACCTGCGCTTTAAGTTGTAAAACTATTCACGATTATGTACATGTCTGTCTGAGACCACAGGGCTGGGGAGAAGTCCTCCCTACCCTCAGCAGAAAGCTGGAAGCCAGCTTGTGTGATTGATTTCTGGAAGCAGAGAGAAGAATGTGCAGCTCTGAAAAGGGGTTAATGCAGGAGGTCATAAAATTGCAGGCAAGAAATTTAAATTAAAAAAAAAAAGGCCAAGGAAACAGGCATCTTCAAGTAGGTAAGCAAAAAAAAAACAAAACAAAACAGGAAATAACATGTAAAACTACTTACAGACTCCGTACTTTATGCATTTCTAACTACTTATGTGCCTCTGGTTTGGGAAAAACAAAGCTAGTAAGTTCAATATCGTTATCTTTACAGAGAGAAAACTGGCCAGGAGAAGTTCTCTGATTAATTTGCATTACTGGGAGCCTGTTAAGTACCAGGTGTAAGTTATACAGCAGTGTATGTGATGGACATGAAACTTACAGCTCACTGAGAGCTGTCAGATATTGAAAAAATGATTAGCCAAATAACTATTGAATCATAACGATGTGATATATAAAAGGAAAAGTCTAGGGTACTCACTGGGATGCAGACAAGTAACAGGTGCAACTATCTAACTTGTTGGAGGGGTCAGAGAAGGGCTCTGAGGAGGTAAGCAGGAATCTGAAGGATGGGTGGGAGGTCGCCAGGTGAGGAATGCGGAGGCAGAGTGTGAACACTGTGCGTCAAGCAATCTGCTAAAATTCCCCGTGCCAACTGGAGGTCAAGTTGTTGCCATTATCCATTTCTCCCTTTTCTCCTGTGCTTCAAGGCCCAAAAAGCACGGCTAGTTACTGGCAGAGCTCAAACCAGTATCAGAACAAGCACTCGTGATGTGGTGCTGCAGCAGCCACTGCCTTAAATGATATATCTTAATATCCATTATCCCCTTCGTGCCCACGTTTAATAGATAAATGTTTTCCTGGGCAACTACTGTTTCCTTAAGTAACTGAAAGGGGATTAATTAATTTATTCAACAACATTTTCTGAATATCAACTCTGCCAGACACTGTCAGGGACTAGGTAAGCAAAGATAACTAGGACAACCTAAAAGTGCCTCACATGGGGGAATGTTTGAATTCTGGTACATCTATAAAAAGGAATATTCTGGGTTGGATGTTCCGCCCAGCTCCTTCCAGACCTTTATTTTCTTGGCTTCATCCTGATCAAAAAATTTATAAAGAGAGAGAGGAAAAAAAAAAAAAGAAAAAAGAAAAAACCAGTATTGGTCCCAGCCAAATGGAGCTCCACAGTCAGTGGCCTCAGGAAGATCCCCCACCTGCACCCCCGACTGTGCTGGGGCCCCTGTTACTGCCCTTGTAGAATCTGGGTTTTCTTCCTAGCCCTTAGCTAATTTGCAATTATACATTTATTTTTGTGATTGCATTAAGCACAAGGTACAGGAGAGAAGGGACCAGTCCTGCTTTTGGTCTCCACTGTATCCTCAGCACCTAATCCAGGACTAGGATAGAGAATATGCTCAATAACCATTTGTTGAGTGAGTATATGAAGAAAGCTGACAAGTGACAGAAATCTCATAACTAAAGAAAAACAGAGAAATAGTTAATAACAGGAACAACTTGACCTCCAGTTAGTACAGGGATTTTTAGTATATTGCCTGGCACATAGTGTTTGCACTCTTAAGTGGCAGTTATTATTTAAGATAACTTTAAATAACCTGAAACTAGAAAAATAGCTGAAGCTTTCCTTCTAACCCTGTGATGATTATCCCTGTTTTGGGGTGAGAGAAGTGACGCAACTTGCCTATAGCCGCAGCACTGGAACTCTCAGCCTGATGCACGCCCTAATAACCCTTATACCTTGACAAGACTCGTGCAAAGAAGAACCTGCCTTCTTCCTCCCTTTCTCCACAGCATCCTACCTATCATGAGCTCTTATCACCAAACTTTGGAAATCTCTGTAACACCTTCTCAGTTTTTTGTCTGTACCACCTAGACAATTATTTGCTTAATACCTTTCTTTAAATCAACCCAATGGGTTACTTTGAAAAGTTCAATAGAAAGTGCACTATCGCTTTTTCTTAAATATTGGAGAACTGCAATAAACACGATGAAAACAAAAACGCTTTGACTAAATTCAGATATTAATGTGTGAGAAAGGATCTTGGCCTGAGGGCTACTCTCGGAAGCAGCTAAAGGAGACATACTAAAGGAACTTCTTTACACAGAAGGAAAGGCTCCCAGATGGAAGGAAGGAAGCACAGGAGGAAAAGCAGTGCATCTAAAAGGGTGAATACAAAAATTGTTCCCTGTTGAAAGCAAAGAATAACAATTGTGTGTGTGTGTGTGTGTGTGTGTGTGTGTATAAAATAGACGACCACAGGACCAAAAAGGCAGGAGCAGAATAAATACATTTAAATTGTAAGGGTCTTGCTTAGTTCAGGTTGTAATAAAAGTAGTAATTGGAAGTAGACTGCAATAAGTTAAGGATGTATTTTATAATTTCTAGGGCACCCAACCACTAGAATGATGGAACAATGCACAACAGAAACACTAACGCAGGAGATAAAGTGGGCAGGGGAAAAAGAAATTAGCAAAGATGTGTTAACAAGGTAAAAAAAAGAAATGCCAATACAAACCGAAGACTTCAGTAGGTCTGAATGAAGCTTGGAAAGAAAATAAACTTTGCGCTTTTGATTCAATATGTTCTAATGCTGCACCCGTGACCCACCTGAAATTCACCTCCTCTTACCTTCAAGAAGTGGATATAGGCTTTGAAGCCTGGTTCACCCAATGGGTATGACAAGGAGGCTATTCATTATTAGGACTGGTGCTTGGAATCAAATGTTCATATCCTCCTCACTTTTCTCATGGGACAAATGTCAGAGCAGAATTGGACTCTGCATAAGGAACCAGATGCCACTTCTAACCAAGGCCTTCCTTCAAACCAGTGGTCATCACTGGGGATGATTTTGTCCACCAAGGGGCATTTGACAATGTCTGGAGACATTTTTGGTTGTCATAACTTGGGGGAGGGGGTCCGCTACTGGCATCTAGATGCCAGGGATACTGCTGAACATCCTACAATATGCAGGACAGCCCCAAACAACAAAGAAGTATGTGGCCCCAAATGCCAATAGTGCCAAGGATGAGAAACTCTGCTTTAGGGCATAACTAATCACAACTCCAAACCAAAGTCTCAATTGGAAGCTAAGAGGAAAAGAGTTGGCAACATGAATGTACCTGTCCTGAATTCCCTACTGGTAGAAAAATATTCAGCCCCACTTCCCTGTGCTGGAATCAGATGCTTCATTAACACTGAGACTCTTCTCAGAGAGTTTGGTGACATTCTAGAACACAGAAAAAGCCCTAGTTTCACAAAGCTAAGATCCTGGAAATTAGGTAAAGGCCTCTTCTGACATCAACTCCAGAGATATAGCATTCTGGGAGGAGAGTAATACAATGGAGAGATGTGGTTTTGACACGACATGTCTACAAGGCCTATGTTGAGTAAATGAGCAGCCTCCTTAAATATAGAAGAGGCCGTGGTCAATCTTGTGCCTCAAGCCATTTCTCAGGGAGGCCTGAGTTGCTTCGTCCATCTTTGTTTTAGTTGGTTGTACAAAACACAGCCTGGTGTATTTCTGTCTTTTCTTAGCATCTGTGTATCTCACCAGGCACAGCTGTCACCCTTGCCTCCTCCTTTGCCAGAGTGGAGGCTCCTGGAGCCAATGTGCTTTCTCCACAGTAGCGCCAAGCCTGAGGGAATGTTGCCCTCTTGTCTCCTGCTGACAGCTGGGGCTCTGCAGAGACTCAGAGGCAAGAAAGTAACGCTCCCTGGAGGCCCCCTGCTCCCTAGAAGGCATCCCCAGGGATTCAGGACAGGCAAAGATTTCTCTCGGGGCAAAGACTTTACTGCACCCCAGGCTTTCCTCCCACATGATGGTGCCATGTGCAGGGGAGGGGAAGAAGGAGGGAGTGGGGCAGCCATATGCAAGGCCTGGGAAGCAGGAGGGAGGGCTAACACTCCTCTGAGAACACTAATCTCCCCAGCTTCTGGCACTGCACAGAATCTCCCTATGGATTCTTCTTGAAGTTCTCCAAAAGCATCAGCTCTTGGAGGTGCAGCCTAGACCCCTAAGGATCTCCAGGGTGGGTAGTGCACATCCATGCTGGGATCTGATTTGTCACTCAGATGAGTTAATGTCAAAGCCTTTGCTGTGTTCATGGTAAGTTTTCTTTCTCTGGGTGGCCCATCTACAGTTGGTGCTAACCACCATGGTGCAGACCTCATCTATATCCAACTGTTTACCAAACTCAGCCAATTCTATTCAAATCTCACTTATATCCCTTCTCCTCATTTCTCTCTCTTCATCTCTGTTGCCCTGTCTTGGTCTAGGTGGGTCATCTCTTACACAAATGACTAATGAGTCTCTCTCACCTTC
Source organism: Pongo abelii (assembly GCF_028885655.2). Lineage (NCBI taxonomy): Eukaryota > Metazoa > Chordata > Mammalia > Primates > Hominidae > Pongo > Pongo abelii. Next base: position 113,320,151 of record NC_085928.1, on the reverse strand, counting down.
TCCCTTCTGTCTGTATGGCCCTCTACAGATACCAGTAGAGGAGCATACACCCTCCTCCCTTGTGATTTTTCAGAAATATAATTCTGATCATTCTCCTGCTTAAAACCTTTGGAATACTTACCCTGGCTTTCAGAAACTTCAAATTCCTTAGGGCTGGGCAGAAGTTCCTATTGGTATCCAGCCCTTCCTTTTCTCTTGAGCTCATCTCTGGCCAGTCAAACCCCCAGGGAGAGTGGTAATTATATGAGTCAATCATAGGGAGAAAGCAAAACCTTCTGACCCTATGGCTTTGCTCATTTTAAAGGTTATCCAGGCTGAGGCAGCCATTCACACCAGGGAGGCCAGTCAGAGTTGAAAGCATGGCTCCCGACTCTGAGGGACAATAGCATCTGCTGCTGGCCCAAAACCCTAGTTTATACCCTCTGCACTCCTCAAGAGTTCATCTTTCAGGATTCCAGCCCCCTATCAGGCTTATTACTCTCTCCTCCAGCCACATCTGAGTAATGGGGTAATGTTTGACATTCCCTGAGCTCCTACTGCACATTCCAGACACTGTGCTAAGCCCTTCACCTGTCCTGTCTTGTTTAACCTTCACAGCAACCACACTAGGCGGTATAATTATTGTGCCTATTTTGCAGATCACCAAACTGAGACCCAGAGGTCAAGTAACTTGAAGATCACACAGCCAGAAAATGGTGGAGCTGGGATTTCTAATCACAGGCATGTCCTAATGTATCGGTCATACATTTCCCAGGTTAAGATGGGGGTACTGAAGCTGCTTCAAAGTTCAGAATGGGGAGGGCACTTTACAGCGTGTTACTTATTCTGTGTATATTTTCAGCATGTGTTAGCAGCTACAAATTTGCCATCTCTTTTGAAAAGATGCTTTTGCCTTCTTTGAGGACTTACTCATCCTGTTTAATAGAAAGGATTCAGAAGTGTCTTAGCGGTAAGTTGCAACTTGCCCTACCATTCCTGCAAGAATCCTGGAAAGCTTGGCCAGATTTGGGGAAAAAGGAAGAAACTCTACTTGGTCACCCTAATCTCAGAGGATGCAGGCAGGGACTCTCAGTTCAGAAAGTGACCTCCCAAAGACCCAGAAAGGACTGAGTTGCATTGTGAATTTAAAACCATTGCTAGGGCTCCTGGAGACTGGAGGGGGGGTTCTGGCATCTCAGAGACAGCAGCTGAGTTATGTGTGCTCTATTTCCCCTCCAATGTGAAGAAAGCTTCAACACCTCCTACAGAAGAGGGGCCGTGAGACCACAGCCCAAATGAGGCTGGACAGGGAGGGTCTCAGCCAGGGTTGCCTAAGAGAAGTGGCATTACACTTAAAGACCTGCACTTGGGAACACAGAGGAGATTTCCCAGAGGCAGCTGAATGCTTAAAAAGCAAATCTCTCAGGCTGCCCTGCTTGTCTCTGCAGCTGTTCTTCATCTATTTTGTTTGGGTTTAAAGGTCAGTGAAAATGCACAGCACAGGGTTATTTAGGACCTTCCTCAGAGGACACGGATGCCTTTTTCAGTGGCCACACAGAATTCAATATGTGTTACTCTCCCCTCCTTTAGCAATATGGGGGAGCTGTGTCTGAGGACTGGCACTGTCAGGAGGTGAACCTGGCTGGTCGAGGACTGAACTGCATTCCTGGCATCAGGAGAATACTTCTCCCTCAAGATTTATGGGCTTCATTTTATGTTTAAATGGTTTCTGTCAAAATTCCAAGAGGCTTTAGTGACTAATGGGAAGCAAGGAAAGGGAAAGCATACTCCAGGTAGTAGAAACAGCACCGACAAAGGGTGTTGAGAAGTGAACACGCATTTGTGCAGCGAATGTTTACTGAGCATCTACCACACATCTTTGACTGATTGCCAGATAAAAGGGTTTGGGGCCACAGAACTCTGACAGACTCTCTTAAGGCTATTGCAATCCCTGGCCTCTCTGGGAGAGTAAAGTCCTGTTGTCATTTCTTCCAACTGGGGTTAGAAAGCAGCATCTTAGGGGAGCCCAGTTCATACCAACCGCTTCCCAACCAGCAGAGGATCTTCAGAAAATGGAGCTCAGAAGCTGATCCAAGATGGAGATACAGAGACAAGGAACAGCTGTTTGCTCTTTTTTAATTCTAAATCTGGCATGCCCTCGAGTCCCTGGCAGAGTCACACCGCATCTAGACATGATTTGGGCCCTGCTGGTGTCTGCACAAACTCACTCCTCTGAGAGCAAGACATACTCCCCACAGGCCGGCCACCTAGAGCCTCTTGCCAAACACCAGGAAGCCCATCTTGTCCACAACAGCCTCTCAGCCCATTTTCACCATCTACACTCCAGCCTCTCCTTTGAAATAAATGTATTCAATGCAAAGGTACAAAATGGATGAAACTGTTGTTTTTAAATGCTGATTTCATGCCCCTCCCAAAGGCACTCTTTTGTTCTGTTTAATTTTTACATCAGATTGCTGATAAACTCTAGGGTGGATTCATCAAAGGAAACTGATAATTACCAACTCTGTACATTCTATTTTGTTCCTTATTTTGTTAGCATCTGATTCTGAAAAATATTCTTTATAAATGGGCTGGAAGCTGGCATAAAAATTATTAGCAATAACAAGACGTTTTTGCATAGAAATGGGTTTCGTACCTGCCAGCTGCAGTTAAGTGTGTGGGACTTGCTTTGTGGCAGCCAACGATATCCAGCAAGCTCCTTTCCACCTGCCTCCAGGTAAAAAAAAAAAAAAAAAAATTGCCTTAGAACCCAAGAGCGGGGTTGTATTTTCCTCTGCAGAAAGGTACCCATCTTTTTCCAGCTGGGATTCCTGGTGGGTGGAAAACAGATTACCAGGGAAGTGGAGTCAGAGAGTGAGCCTAGAACAGCACTAAAAAAGGGCATCAAGCGGTCGTTGTCCTAAGGATTGGTTGGGGTGGAACACTGGGAGATCCCATAATTGCTAAGAATAGCAGAAAGTGTGTGCATCGGTTGATTCATTTGATATTCGTGAACATGCACAGTCCTCAGCAGAATTTAATGTATATAAGCAGTGGGCATTTATTATTTCTGGATGCTGCCCAACATCTTCCCATCTTTGGGGGAGTTCCATGGTTTGTGATGCATCCCCAGGGTAGAAGCTGGAATTGCTCCTGCCCATCCACTCTTGCTGCTAAGATATAGGCAGGGGACTTAGGATCTACTGATCTGATACACTCACTTGAGGCTTTGCCTGGGAAACTAGTACCATGAAGTTGGTGCCACAGGGAATTCATTCTGCTGAACATAGCAGCAGATTATTCTAAGAAGCATCCAAGCCCTAGACTCAGGGGAATTAACACAATATTTGTGCCCAGGGGTATATACCTGGAGGCAGATCTGTGATGAAATCTGGCCACTGTTCTTGGTCACTAGGCTTTCATGTGTGTACCTCCGGCCTTCTCAGAGATTCTGGGAATTATCTAATATTCTTAAACAAATTCCTTTTCCACTTAAACTGCCTAGAATGAATTCCTGAGATTTGCAACTGGGAACCCAGACTATGATCATAGCTTTATGTAAGCTGCAAGTGACAGAAGCCCAAAGGAAATTTGGTGAGTTTTGTAAGAAAAAAATCCAGTAGGAGTATTCGTGGTTTCAGGTATGGTCAAATCCAGGGGCCAGGATTTGTTACAAAATTTGCAGGGCCCAATACAAAATGTAAGTGTTGAGTCCCTTTTCAAAAATCATTAAGAATTTCAAGATAGCAATATAAAAGCAGAGGGCCCTTCTAAGCTCAGACCCCTGTGTGACTGCACAGGTTGCATACCCATAAATCTAGCCCTGCTGGGGCTCAAGCAATGTCACCAAGACCTCAATGTCTTTCTCTCTCTACCTCTTGGCTCTGCTTTTTTCTGTGTTGACTTCATTCCCAATCAAGTTTTCTCTGTATGGTGTCCCCAAGCAGCTCCAAGCTTTAAGTGCAACAGAAAGAGAGGGGGCCCCTTTCCTATAATTTCCAAAAAATAATCCCAGAAGTTGGTCCTATTGGTCAAGCCTGGACCACATACCTCTTACAGAAGGTAGAGTCATCCCCACTGGAGCCATGTGACTTTAGAGTAGAGGAAGGGTAATGCAGTGAACAGTACCAGCAAAAAGGAGAATAGATGGTGGGCAGGCAAAAGCAACAGAGGTGACCACTGTACAAGGTACACCTGCTCTTAAGAAGCTTATAAATTGATAGGAAATATGATCTCATAAGAAAATGTAACAGAAAGAGTTAATGTTTATCAACACGTGCTCCACTCATTTCCAGTCTCCTTTCAATTAGGTTAGGACCTGTGCAAGTTCTGGATTGCAAATCAACATAGTTAAGAATTAGTGCCTCTCCTCCATCTTTCTCCTTCTTGGAGGCTACATATTCCAGAAGCATAAAGACCGGGGAAAGTGCTCAATAGCCATTGCATTATATGTAAACAAGAAATAAATCCTTTTTGTAATAAGCCATTGATATTTCTGACTTTGCTTATTACTGCAGCAAAGCATAATTTATTTTAATATAGTACATTTGAGAAGACAGAAAGTAAGGCTTTCTTGACTCTTTGTGCCCTCTAACTCTATGTGCTTGGAGCTTAAAGGAGAACTATGGGTTGTTATGTTCAGAAAATGTCTTATGGTAGAGGAGACTGAACCAAGGTCTTGAAATATAGGTAGCATTTAAATAAACAGGGAATAGGGTCATCCTAAGTAGAGATTTGCATGAATAAGTGGTACCCCATGAGCACATGACCCTTACGATGTTACCCTAAGTTTGATTCTTTCGTTGATTTAACATGTTGTAAACCGCAGGTTTATCCATGTCTCCACTGGGATGTCCAGGGGCAGGAAAATGTGTGCAGATAACCTCTCTATGCTATTAACCCTCTAGTACATTACTCCAAAGAGCATAGCCCTCAGCTGGACTGGGAAAAAATAAGATATAGCTGAAAGTGCACTTCCGTCTCAGGTCTATGAGGTAGCATTCCCCAAAGGCCAGTCCCAGAAGTTGACTGTCATAAAGGGTTTGGAAATCAATTCAGCTCTTTCTTCTGTATATTGGCATATAAAGGGCTTTGAGAATCCCACAGTTAAGTAACCTAGTTAACTTGGTCCATGTGTTTTCCATTTGACTGTCACACCTCTTTTTCCCATAACGTTGTCAAGGGATGGTCATGGACACTGCTGCACTGTTGCTACACCATTTTATACACCTGCCCTATCTGTTATACAAAGTGTGTGTTGTAAATTTTATAATGAGCATTATAAAATGGCTGTAAGTGATAAGTTCCTGGAGTTCAGACCTATTAGTCACTACAAAGCCAGAAAGACAGTTATAGTCAATACTCAGCTCATCTCCTGTTCATAGTGAGCTCAGTCTCAAAGAAGAGAGATATAGCTTTGTTATAGTCAAAACTCAGCTAATTTCCTGGTCATAGTGAACTCAATCTCAAAGAAAGAGAAGGAAAGAGGAGAGGAGGAGATCTGTGTGTCCATTTGGAATGCTCTTTGCTGCAAGTAGCAGGAACAACAAGAAAAAGACTAACTTATCTTAAATAAATAAAAAACATTTCTTCTCCCATAATAAATCTCAGAGGCAGTGCTTCTGACTTCCCCTTGATCTCCCCCTTGCTGCCATGATACAGCTGCCCAGGTTCCAGACCTCACGTTTGTGTTCAAGGCAGGAGAAAGGGGCAAAGGCATGATACCGGGTTTCTCTGTTGCTTTAATCAAGAAAGTAAAAGCTTTTTCGGCTGTCCCCAGCAAATAGTTTCTTCCATCTCACTGGTCCCTGTCACAGCTGAAGGGCAGCTGGAAAAGTGAGTTTGGCCCGTCTCAGAGTAGGCGAGGGAGGGAGGAAGGAATCCTTCTGAGGTTAGTCAGCAGTGTCTGCCTCATTCTGCTTCCAAATGTAACCAGAAAGACTCAAAATCTGCACTTAGATATTTTCTTATTTCCATATGTTAAGATGTAGCTGATACTGCCTTTGTTTTGTCTTCTTACTGAAGTAAAACAAACATGGAGAAAAGTACATATATTATCATGTACAGCTTGCTGAATTTTCACAAGGTAAACACACCCATGAAATAGCACCCAGTTTAAGAAACAGGACATTCCAAGCTCCAAACTTCCCCAGAAGGCCCCTTACATCCTCCTCTAGGAGGCAGCCATCTTTATTACTTCCATAGCATAGATTAGTTTCATCTTTTGTTCACTCTGCAATTTTGAGTAATAGAGGCTTGGCAACTTCTATTATGTTTTAGGTGTGTTTTGTATCGGTATGGCAATTTTAGATGGTAGATGTTAAAAGGACATATATGAAATGTGAGAAATATTGTGGGCTAGATCCTAAAACACCAAATGATCTGTCTGGTCAGTACCATTGTAAGTGAGAAATAATTCATCTGCACATTCACGTTTGTACTAACCATGTGCCCCCAGGTGCTGGTGAAAACCCTTAACTATTGTTAAACAAAGAAATCTCTGATGCCACTCATCCTGGAGAGCATTACACAGTTGCCCATGCAAGAAGCAGCTCAACTGCAAATCAACTTCTACCTGTACCTCTATGAGGGGCTCGCAGTAGGAACCGTCATTTATTTTCCCCATCCTGAAATCTTTCTCCATCAGTAGTGTCTCAGGCCTCTCATTGTTTCTCAGTTTTTCCTGCTGTAGAAAGTAATTGTCCCTCTGTATAAAGTGTCCTCGGAGTCCCCAAAGTGAATTTTATTCAAGCCATTTATACTATATTTTATTTCAGAGAGAACATATGTTCTAAATTTGGTAAATCAATGAAACTTCAACAAGTTGAAAACTGATGATCATATAAATCACTGACAATCGTGTAAATTTTTTTAAGTAGAAAACTATAGTAAATAGGTACTTATTGGGTGCTTTTCGTGTGTTAGATGCTGGATTAAGTGTATCACATTTATTATTTCATTTAATTCTCACAACTACTGAATGAGATAGAGGCTTCCACATCTTACAGATGAGGAAAGAGATGTTCAGAGGTTTGTGAATTGCCCAAGTTCTCACAGCCAATGAGTGTTGAAGGGCAAACCAGAATCTAAGCTGTCTGACTTAGGAAGGCACACTGACATGCTCAGCTGGTAGGAAACCTTACACTGGCCCTCACCATGCAAAGGCCATGAAGTAGAGGAGGCTATCTTCTGAAGCCAAAATGGTTAGGGTCTCCTAGGGCAGTGGCAGACTCAGGTGAAAAGAGTGAGAGACCAGGAGGATGCTCAGGGTCCTCACCTGGGGCCCAGGTTAGAGTCCAAGTAAGAGTAAATCTTCCCTGAAACCCACATTTTCACACTCGTGCATAGAGCGGCCCGAATGGGGGAGGGGCAGGGGTGGAGTCACTGTCCTTGGGCCGGTAGGAGTCAGCCGAGTCTCCTATCCCTATTCTGGTCAAAGCTGCCCTGGAGCCACAAGCCCAGCCTGAGGAGCTGGGGATCAAGGCCTTTGAGGAAATACAGGAAAAATGAAAATCCTAGCTGATCCCTCATCTGTCCAAGCATTCCAGTGCTCCAGAGAGAAGGGCCTGTCCAGATCCCCACAGCCAGTTGAGATGCACAGACCAGTTCTACATATAGCATGTCCAGGCAGGAATCCCGATCACACTGAACACACTGATCGGCCAGATATGTTGAGTGTGGTCTTAGGTCGAGTTATCTAAAAGCAGACTCTGAGATAAAAATTGGTGTTCAGATGATTTATAAAGGAAGTGCTGCCAGGAAGATCTGTAAGGAAACAGGGGAGGCAAGACAGGAAAGGAGAAGAAGCCAAGCAAGGCTGTGGTCAGAGTCCCTTGCGGGGTGGCTTCAGCCTGATCCCACAGGGAGCTCTGGAGTGTGAGTTATGCCTCAGAGTTGTCTGGACCTGAGACAAGGGAGATGGCATTTCATCTCTCCCCATCTGCACCCCTCGGTCATTGACTAAGGACCACTCTCCATGTGGGTGGGCACATAATTTCCAGGCACTGCTAGCTCTTTGTGCATGTGGACAAAGTGTGTTCCAGTAGACCAAGGGTAATCTTCTAAAACAGAACTGAGGACCAGGCATGATGGTGCACATCTCTAGCTCCTGTAGTCTAGTCCCAGGCTGAGGCGGGAACATCACTTGAGTCCAGGAGTTTGAGGTTATGTAATATATTCATTTCAAAATAGGGAATCTAATTTTTACATGTGCAACAGATAGGCTAACACTAATTTTTAAAAGTTAGGTAGATAGAACCTCAGAAATACCTATTATTGAGTAGCCACTGTATTCCAGCCTGGACAACAGAGCAAGATCTCATCTCTAATAATTAATTAATTAAAAGAGAGTGAAATAAAAGAATGCACGTACTGGCTTATGGAGGTGAACACCAATGTGGGGAAGGGGTCACAGAATGGTACAGGTGATCTAAGATGTAGGCGGGACACACCCTGCATTCAGCTCCCACCTGCAGCATCCCTCAGAAAATGCTGAAGTATGACGTTCCACTGGGAATGTTCATGCGTGATCCCTCTAGCCAGTAAATCAGGAAGCACCTGAAGATGGGGAGGTAGTGATGATAAGATAGTATATATTTCTGAGGTTCTATTTATCTAACTTTAAAAATTAGTGTTAGCCTATCTGTTGCACATCTAAAAATTAGATTCCCTGTTTTGAAATGAATGCATTACATAATAGCGTTTATAAGAACCATATGAGCTTCTGAGTCTATCACAGGAACAAACTTTGCACAAACTCTGCTCATATCTTTTGACACCTGCACTTAGTCACAGGTGGCCATGTACTGCTCTTGAGGGATGCATATCCTGAGATTCATTAAGGATTGGATCCTAGAAAAATAGGATTAATTGTTAACAATAAAATATATGAATAAATTTTATAACAGCTTTATTGAGGTATAATTCACATACCATATAATTTCCCCATTTAAAGTGTACAATTCAGTAGTTTTTAATATAGTCACAAAGTTTTGCAATGATTCCCACAATCAATTTTACAATATTTCCATCACTCCCAAAAGAAACCTCATACCCACTGACAGTCATTCCTCATCTTCCTCTATATCCCCAGCCCAGAGTAAAAAGTAGATAGGGCTGGGAGACAATCCCTCTTGCTCCTCATTTCAGGAACCATCCAGAAAGCCTTATGGAAAAGAATAGCTCTGGAAAGTCCCCCATTCTCCACATTTGCTTGACAGAGTCACAACTTTGGAGTGCCTTTGTGATCGCCAGGCTCAGTGACTGGCAAATCAAGAGAAAGAAAGAAAGGGAAAGCCTGTGTCAATTCAATACAGCCGAGCTAATGAATCTGGTCCCTTGTCCCAGACTAAGAGAAATGTGAGCATTTGCATGTCCTGCTGTGTAGACAGCAGGAGCCGCCTCTGGCACATGAGGCAGGGGTGTGGCCTGGTTTCTTCCTGAACACCAAGGGGATGATGTCAGGCCACTCCCTCCAGAGGGCTTGATCCCCAAATTCAGACTCGGGGGAAACAGGGCACTCCTTACACAGGAAGCTGGCAGTGCTGGGCAGTACTGGTTGAACCAAGTTATAAATTTCCATAAAAGCCTCCTTACCTTTTGGGAGAAGAAAAAGGAAAGGAACACCCAAGCCTATTAGAAAATCCTTTGGAAATATAAATTGACAATACTACTAAGGGATTTATTCCCGACCAAACTTTTTTTATCTTTCCAACTGAGGGAAGAAGTCCAGAAAAAGTTACCCATGAGACTCAAGGTTATTAAGTCAATTAAACGTAATATCCTCTGTATAATTTTGCTGTATAAATATCTTGGCTAGAGTGTAGCATCACTGGGTTGGACGCATTAAGTAAATACTTATTTGAAGACCTTTTCCCCTGAAATGTAAGAATAAGGCAGTGAAAAGAATACACATTCTGAACATCACATCGGCCCCATTAGGAAGGCTCTGTGATCACATTATTATGTGCTTTGTCTTCAAACAGAGACTTGCCTGTCTTTTTCACCCATAAGCAGAAAAAGTCCTCTCCATGCTCATTATCAGGCTTGCAGAGCCCATTCTCTCTGATGTACCTCCCTCCCTCACTTTGGAGCTCCACTTCCTTGAGATCTGTCATTGTCACCTTTATTATAATGGTCCTTACAATCCCACAGCTAGTGACACCCAGAGGAGGAGTATTCTGATGAGGAGGGTGGGGGTCCCCGGGAGATGTCTGCGATGGAAGTTTCCACAGAGGCTACACTGAAAACTTGCAGAGAGAATGGAGAACTGACAGGGAGATGGGCATTAGGCCACCCAGTTTTACTCCTCTGGTCTCATGCAAGAAAAAGTAAGGCTTTTGAAAGTATTTGGAAAAGTTGATCTAACCGTTTATTCCATTTGCAACAGGCAGGAATATTTTCTTCCCAGGTAATGAAAGCAGAGGGTGGTACACACAAAGGCAGTTGAGTAAACAGGTAGAGGTAGCAAGCTTTCTTTCTTTTTTCTTTTTTTTTTTTTTGAGACAGGGTTTTGCTCTTGTTGTCCAGCCTGGAGTGCAATGGCGCGATCTAGGCTCACTGCAACCTCCGCCTCCTGGGTTCAAGCAATTCTCCTGCCTCAGCCCCCTGAGTAGCTGGGATTACAGGCACGCACCACCACGCCAGGCCAATTTTGTATTTTTAGTAGAGACAGGGTTTCGCCATGTTGGTCAGCCTGTTCTCAAACTGCTGATCTCAGGTGATCAACCCATCTCGGCCTTCCAAAGCACTGGGATTACAGGTGTAAGCATGCTTTCTTTCTATCACATGTGGGCAAAAGGAAATTAAAATACCCATGAGAGGAAGGAATTATGGCTGGTTTCTTTGTCTCATGCTCAGTAGGGCCTCTGAGTCAATGATAAGACAGTATCAAGCAGGACAATATAATATGATGGGCTTCTTTCCTTCTTTCTAAGAAGAAACTATGTGTCTGTGAATGCTACTCAACTAGAAAAAAGTCAAAGATCAGTGAGTATGGTTCACCCACATTTGGGGGTAGAATTGGCCCGAGATATCATTAAAAGGTATCAGAAGCACAAAAACAATATTTTTAAAAACCACAGTTAAGGGATGGCCAAACAGGCAGGAATAAATCAGAAAAGGTTTAATCCTTTCAGTTTGTCTGCTTTGGCCAAAACAACGGAATTTAATCAAGTTCATGCACACATGTGATTTGTGCAACAGTTTATGATACTCTAGAGATGAATAAAAGTCATGGTTGTCTATCTATCTATCATCTATTTATATTTTCTATCATCGGTCTAAATATCTATTGATATTTTTTCTCACTAAGAGTAAACAACTATCAATTTAAACTGTACATAGCAGTGTGATAAGTTGCAAAAGTCAGATTTTAAAAATCTTTAGGGCCCTCTCAATCTTCTTCATTGGTTTTTGGGCTTGCAATTAAAAATATGCTGGCTGGACACAGTGGCTCATGCCTGAAATTCCAGCACTTTGGACGGCCAAGGCAAAATAATTGCTTAAGCCTAGGAGTTCGAGACCAGCCTGGGCAATGTGGTGAGATCCTGCCTCTACAAAAAATAAAATAAATAAATAGCCAGGCGTGGTGGCATGCTCCTGTGGTCCCAGCTGCTTGGGAGATTGAGGCAGGAGGATTGCTTGAGCCCAGGAGGTCAAGCTATGTTTGTGCCACCGCACTCCAGCCTGGGCAACAGAGCAACACTTTTTCTCAGGAAAAAAAAAAAAAAAAAAAAAAGCTGCAACTGCAATTTTAGGAGAGATTGGATCCATCACCATATGAAAAATGGCACACAAATTGCCCTGCCCTTTTGTGCAGAATGAAAGAAAAAATGAAGAGCTAAGGGAAAGGAAGAAAATATACACTTTCAGGAAAGATAAGATATAGGCTCACAAAATAAAAAGATACAGAAGAGGCTATTCCAGGTAGAGAGATGCTATAGCAGGAAACTCTTCTGCTAATAAAGGTAGTAAAGGCCAGGTCAAGAGGAAAGCCAAGAGACTCATAATCATTTGCAAGACGAAATAGGTTAGGGCAGTGAAATACAACATCTTGCTCAAAGTAATCCAAGGGCAGTCTTCACAGTAGTGGGTGATTCTGGGAGAGATTATAGAGAAAAAAAAAATCACAATGAAGATAAAAGTTGGTGAACATCTTCTAAGATAAGTTCCAAATAGATTAAAGATATAAATGTAAAAATAAAAATTAAAAGTGTTACTAGAAAATATGGAATTATTCTTCTGTAACTTGGAATAAGAAAAGCATTTCTAACTGTAACTCAAAATACAGAAGACACAAAAGAAAAGATTGATTAATTTCCCTAGGTAAAAATAAAATATCCTGAATGACAAAAAGAAAAAAGGAAAAAAAAGGATGAGGAAGAGGAAGAGAAGAAAGAAGAGAAGGAGGAGGAGGAGGAGGAGACCAAAAAAAATTCCCATAAAAACACCATAAACAAACAACAAACTGAAAAAATATTTGTATCACAAAGACTGAATCTTCCTACTACAGAGATTTTGTAGAAATTGAAGAGATCAATAGGCAAAATATATACCCATCAGTTTGCAGAAATAGAAAGAAAAATATTCAGATTTTCATGAAAATATGCTCAACTTCATCCAAAAGAGAAATGCACAAATTACACTGAGATGTCATTTATAAAATTCCAAAAGTTTGATGACAAACTAATTAGACTGGGTTCTTCCAAGTATTTTAGTCTAAATAGTTAATTTGGGAGATGATTTTAGGAAACACCAGCAGGGAAGTGAGGAAGAGAGAGAGAGAAGTCCAGAAGGATGTGTTATCAGGATGTGCTCCATTTAACACTATGGAGACCTGGAGCTCAGGTGGGGAACTGTGGGAGACAGTGTAGAACACACTTTAGTGTTATCCCCTCTAGGAATGACAAAGCGGGGTATTTATCCACCTATTCCCCTATCTATCATTGCTTGATGGCTGCTTGTGGAAAATTAACTCTCAGGCACTTCTGCCCTATCCCCACACTCACATACAGGTCAAACTTGCTTCCTAAAGCCAAAAAAAAAAAAAAAAAAAAAAAAATGCCCTGGGACAGAGGGTTGCAGCTGTAGTATAGAGATGACTTGTCTACAGGGTGTGGGTGGGGCATAGCCATATCTTCCACACACCCTCCATTGATGAAACTGCCAGAGAATAAGCATTCTCATATGTTGCTGGTTAGAATGGAAATTGTTACAAAATTTATGATCATCGGGAGTGCCTATTAGATATTGGCAATTTGACAATGTCATACTGATTCTTCTCTCCTGGTGCATATATTTTTTGACTCAGCAGTACCACTCCTGGGAATTGATCCTACAGCTAAGATTTGCACATGTAACAAATGACACATGTGCAAAATTATTATGCAGCACTGTTTGTAATGACAAATGCTTAGAAACAATCTAATGTCCATTAATGGGGAGAGGTTAGTTAAATAAACTAAGGTACCAAGGAATGCTATGCAGTTATAAAAACAAATGAGGTGGAACTCTGAGTACTGATGTGGCAAGATTTCCAAGATATGGTAAGTGACAAAAATAAACTGCAAGAAAATTATACTATCTTTCGTATTTTAAAAAGAGAGGGAAAGTAATACAAATTCATATTTTCATAGAGAAGTGGACAGGATACAGAATAAATTAATAATAGCATTAATGTAAGAGTGGTGGTGGTGGTGGGAACTGGTGGACAGGGTGAAATTATATATAGAAATATATATTTCTGAATAAATACCTGGAGGATTTTCCAAAGCAAGGACCAGGTTGCCACTTCATGGAGCTGGTGACTTATGGCCTTTCCACAAACCCATATCTGAGTGTAAAAACAGAAGGTTGAGCACACAGAGTGGTTTAGAAATTATTTTAGGAATAAAATGGACGTTCTGTAGGAACGTGATACTCGGTTCTATTGAAGACCATGGAAATTTTTATTTCTAGTGGCTGGAGATGGATATTATAGCTAAACAAAATAATTTTACTACAAAACATATATGTTACAAAAAGAAAGAAAGAGGAAGGCTATATGACCCAATCAAGCTGAGCTAATGAATCTGGCCTGGTATACCAGTCCAAGAGAGATACACACACAGACACACACACACACAGACACACACACACACGTGAATGAATTATTTAATTTGAAAATTAAATTTAGAAATACTGATGGATATCTGTTGGCATGGAATCATGGGGCACTTTTTCACTCTATCTCATACATTTTTATTTATTTGAATGCTTTACATGATGCATGTATTATTTTGAAATCTGGAAAAATAGTAGAGATATAATGACTAAATACAAACTAGGGAGACAGACAATAGTAGAAAATAATCAAAATAGAAGATTTATCAAACCAGGTGTTGAGCTGCAAGGAACAGAAATGACTCTGACTGATTAAAGCAGAAAAGAAATTTATTGGAAGGATATTGGATAGTTTACAGAATCACCAGAAAGGGTAGAAGCAATGGGCTTGAAATGCAAGCAGCAACCCAACGGGGCTAGGTAGCAATAACTACAGAACCATCTGATGAGTCGCCATCGTACCCACTGGCCCTGGTTCCCTCTGAGTCCTTTAGAGGAACAGGATGTCAGACTGGAAGTGTCAACGGAGGCACGAAAATATGACGGTTGGAATGAAATGCAAGGTAGATTACCAGGTAGAAAGGTCAAAGCAAATGACCCAGAACTGGGAACAGTGAGCACATTAAAAGGATGAGAGACTAAGACAGGGGAACAATCCCTGAAGAGAACCTTAGAAGGGCTTAGTGGAGTCCCACCATGCTCAAGGGAGAGGGAGTCAGAAGGGTTTGTAGGGGAGCTGCTGATGAACCCATAAAAATGCCCACCTTTAGACACTAGTTGGACCCAAAGAGCAAAAGCCAGTTTATAACCGTAACCAGTTTGTTTAGAAATGTTGCATTCCTCTTACCTTGGCCCTAACCCCAAAGGGAACCAAAACTGCAGCTAGCCAGTGGGGAGGATGTGATGGTGAGAGGAAGAAGACAGCTCACCCTCTTCACAGCCCTAGCTGGGAGGGGGACAATTTTTACCTTTGACTAAAAGATAAAAGTGTGGATTAATATACTGGGACTGTGTTTTGCAACTCAGTAACCATAGAACTTATTTGTGACAAAATAAGAGAAAGTCACTCAGAAACACTCTCATGAAGGAGGCTTAAAAGAGTGGACAAAAATAAAGTTGCTTTCAAGATCACCCATGACAATTCCAGTAAAGTGACAGCCACATAGAAACAGAACATTACTGATGCAGTCACTGAAATAATTAAAGTTGCCTCAGCTTCTTCGTGTCATCTGTACCAAAGTCCCAAACAGAACCACCTGATTGGCAGAGGGGGAACTTCATGCTCCAGCTGCCATGGCTCATGTGGCCAGAATACTCTACCTGGGGAACTCCCCAAGCTTAGGAAAAGGGTTCACAGGCAAAAACTGACCCATGTGCACTATAATGCAAGGCTTTGCATTCACTTCTGATGGGTACTGTACTCTGCTAAATGCAGGGCGCAGGGGTATACGGGAGACAGAAGAGAGGACTTCAAGAAGGGTAACACAGACCCTGCTCTCAATGAAGCAGCATTTCCCTACACTCCAACATAAAAGTATCTCACTTTTATCTAGAACCTTAGAGCTCAAACAACTCTTTCATGTCTATTTCATTTGCTCTTGAACACAATGCAGTGAGAGAACTTTCCAGTGTCCCACGGGGTGACAAGCACATAGTTGGTATTCAGTAAATATTTGTTGAATGAATGAACAAGTAAAGGAATGAATGGGTGAGGAAGAATTAAATCCAGTGAAGTACATGCTTTACAGTTGGTCAGCAGAGTTCAGTGCTGTCCAGTGGAACTTACAGTGATAAGATATTCTTTGTGCTGTGCAACACAGTAGCTGCATATGGCTACTGAGTGCTTAAAATGTGGAGTTTAATTTAATTTAAATTTTAATAGCTATATGTGGCAAAAGGCTATTGAACTGAACAGCACAGATCCAGAGTTCAAATCCCAGCTCTGTGTTTATTTAGCTTATAACTTGAGCAAACTTCATAATTTATCTAAGTCTCAATTTCCAAAATGGAGAAAACAATGTTTCCCTACCTCACTAGTTGTGATGGTTAAAAAAGGCCTTATATATGAGGAGTGAAGTTCACTGGGTCATGAAGGGCAAAGCTCTTACCTCGTGGTAGGTCACTAAATGGAAGCCACCAATGGGATTATTGTGACTCACTAGCACTGCTGTTGCTACTACAGCCGTGATGCCAAGACGCAGAGAGAAGCTAAAGAGCCTGTTCAGGTCACACGGCTAATGCACATCAGAATGGGATTTGCATCTTCTGTATTCATTATAGCAGTGATGCTTTCTAACTATCCAGTTAAACAAGGCTCCAAGACCCCATTACAAGCCCTAAGCGGTGTTCATGCACTGAAAAATGAGTCTTCCACATTTGTTTGCAAATAGTATTCAAATTCAGATGCCACTGAAATTAATAAAACATATATTTGTTTAAAATCAATACTGAATTTGTAGCTTTTTGTCATTATATAGATTCTCAACAAACAGCTGTTAAAAGTACAAACATTATTGAGGTCCTCAGAATCCTTTGACATTGAAAAGGCATACTTTTCTCTTTGTTAATTACTCCTTGTTAAAATAGTGTGTGTGTATGTGTATATCAAGAGAAAATGGTGATGCAAGAAACTCCACAAACCTGTATATATTTTAGGAATATTTGCTAGAAAAATGAATGGCAGTTTTTACCAAAGGGAGTTTATTGAAAGTCAGTTAATAGGAAAGATTAAGGTGTAATTGCCTAAAGGATTCTTCAATAATCAGTAACTATAATAAATCAAGCTCGGATTTAGTTTTTAAAAAACGAATTGCACAAATTTGGAATAGGTAAAAATAATCCTTTAAAGCTAATTATGGGAAAGATTTGAGAGTTTTAGAACAGTGGTCCTGAATGGAGTGACTATAACCCAGAAGGCACATAAGGATCCACTGGAATGAGGAAATAATGACTACAACCACTATATTTATTTTTTATTTTAAAAAAAGAAGTCAAGCTTCACTGATATTTAATGTATATAATTGGCATCTGTACATATATATAATTTTAGTAAATATGTGTCTGGGGGTGCACATACAAAATTATTTTACTAAGCATATTGTACAATTAAACATTTTTAGAAATGTTTGTGTCAAAAGATAAGCAGCTCATAACCTGCAGTATGATGTGATTATTTAAAACAAGACAAAATTTGAATTATCTTTGTTCTATTAGTTAGCTTTCCTATGTAACAAACCACCCCAAAACAAATTGGCTTACAACAACTACCCTTTTTTAAATTGTTCAGAATTGGCACAATGTCACTTGTACTGACAATCTACGAATAAGGGTTCTGAAAGGTAAGTCATATGAAGAAGGGTTGAAAGAACTGGGATAGGTTTGCTATGAAAAAAGAACATTAATAAGAAAAAGGAATATGTGTGTTAGACATTCACTATCTTTATTTCTTACAGCTTAGTTTCTAATACAATTTATAGTGGCCAGAAAAATATTTTGAATGGACAATCCCTTGAAGCAACAGAAATTAAAGTACTTTTTTCTTTTCCCAAATCGGTTTTATAATTAAAGAACTATATGATTTCAGCGAGTTCCATTTGGTAGAATGACACAGTCAGCTGACATGAAAATTACTAGAAATTCCCAGTGGAGATGTATATATTTCATACTTGTCCACTTTCCTCATTTTTATCAAGGAATAGGCTATTTCTTTCTCTTCTTTTTAAAAGAAAATCAATATGACCTTTGCTTCTTTTTCTTTTTCCCCCAACTCAAATTCTACAATTGTAAATTCAAAACATGAACAGATCTGAAAATAGATTGTGAAGAAAAAGCTTTAGTACAAACAAAAGAAAGATGGAGTAAAATGCACGTCCATCGCTGCATGAGAAATGGTGTGACAAACGTGCAGTGCCTCTCCACGGAGAATGGTAATGACTGAGAGCCTTGCTTGTCCACCTAAAAAGAGGATGTGAAATAAAATATATTTTAAAGAAAATCCATGCAAATGCAGTGTCCCTTCTGGGTATAGCTGGAACAGCGTTCTGTTTGAATAATTTTATACCTTCGCTTAGAACTAAAATTTCTGCAAAGTTATACCAAAATGCTGTTAAAATATATACATTGTATAAGCAACAATTGTATTATAAGATTTAGCATTAAATTTTAAGATTATCCAATATAATAAAATTTAATAGCCAATAATCTTTACAATTTGGCCATGAGAAAATTTATTTCTTTTACTTTTTAACAAACAAAAAATTAAGACTGCAATACAAACAAAAATGTCATTTCTTTGGGCAGCATTATTAGGAGAAAAATCAGAAATGACTACGTCCTTACCCTAAGAATTTTTTAGACAAGTAGTTAAAAAAAAAATTCAATCTGTATGTTCTTCCACTTTTCTAGGCCCAAAGTTATTTTTTGCTGAGTGGTACAAAATAGAAAACGGACATTTGCTTCTGGCACTGTGACCTTCTGTAGGCCCTGCCCATGTTACTCTGATACAACATATTTCTGGCACACACTTGTGATATAACCAGCAACCACTCTCCTTAAATACTGAACTTGACAGCAGGTGAAAGGGAAAAGAAAATTTTCTTTTGCATCAATAAAGAGTGTTACACTATAAACACACTTCCTTCTTTGATAAGATAGATGATTTTTTAAAATTATTAATTCAGTTAGGTAATTACTCAACACTTATTTTTTTCCAGCTATACACATGGGAACATGTAATTTTTGTTCTGAAACCAATGAAGCTCATAAATATTATAAACTACTTATAATTTTTAAAACGAAATCTATAGCTGATCCATATGTTTTCCAACTAAGATGCAGTATGAAACCTCTATGTTTTAAAATGTCATAACCTCCATACATACCCACAGATACATATACACATCGATGCAACTCTGCACTTACCCATTGATGACTTAACCTTTTAGCATGGATTGGTGAGGGGCAGGGGGAAAAGAACTGGGGAGAATTTTTTTTCAGTAGGCATATTTACTAAACAGGACATTTTACTCAGTATTTTGTTTTAGTGTGTGGGGGGAATCATAATTGTATTTAGACTTTATTTGGCATGGGTTACTCAGTTCACAGCAGAAGCACCTGCAGCAAATTAATTTGTTGTAGCACATTAATTATCTCATACCTTCTATTTAGGCTGCAGCTGTTGCTATTATGTTAATAATATTTTTTATTACCACTGTATACAACAGGTTATGGCAATAATAGAAATATCTCTTTCTCTCTCTCTCTCTTTTTGGCTTCCCCCCCTTCCCGTTGTTTCCATTTTTCTATGTCAGAAAGGGAGAATGAAAGAAATTTAGGCAAATTAAGCCCCAAAGCGCACTATAATTTTCTATTTCTGAACTGATTTGTAAGAGAATGGGTAACTGAAATTAGCAAAGAATCACTCCACACAAAGATGGCGCGTGCAGAATTTGTGAAAGCGAAAAAGAAGACGAAGGAGAAGCAAAGAGGGACGGAATACTGCAGTGCTAGGGTGGTGAGTGTTTGGATGGGGGCGGGGAAAATGCTGCAGTTTTCATGAAATAATAAGGTGGGGGAAAAAAGGCATACAAAGAGTAGGTTTTTCATTGTTTGTAAAATATAAACACAGATGAATTCTGTCTTTGGTTTGTTCATGCTTTTCACTCTGCACAGCAGGGATGTTCTTAAGAAGTTGCCCTCTGCGAAATTTCACTAAATGGGAACCGTGGACCCTGCATGATGGGATTATAATCACACTAGCCACTCCTTTTACATAATTTTTTGTTTAAGATCCAGTAAGACTCCCTGTTTTTAATACATATAAAGCAATAGACATGTATATGTCGATAAACTGAGGGTTTGCGTCCCTATTGCCTAATGCAAGCTAAAACAAAAAACCGGTGATATCACATCTACAAATCTCAATGGATTCAAAAACAATATGAAAATTTTTAGCTGACAAGAACATGTCTGCTGCCTGCAGTCCCTGCAATAGCTCACCATGTTGCCTACTAACCAAAAGATCAAAAATTATCGATTTCATGGCGCTGCGAGGTCTGGAAAGAAAAGCTACTTTAAAATTTGCATTGTTTAAGAAATGACTTAAAAGAATCATTTTTTTCTGAACACTTGGAAGGTGAAAATGGCTTGTTTTAACCTTATCCATGATTTACTATAATTCTATTATTTCTAGCAGCTGGAGTCCAGAAATGATTTTTTCGATGAATTTAGGATTTTGCCGCAGTATACATCTGCAGTCCCAGAATCCTCCGGTAAGTTAATCCTTCTTGCGATGGGAAACGCCTTTAACCTTCTTGTGAATGAAATATCTGCAACCATTTTGAAATTTTTAATGGAGGGGTGTGTGTGTGCACGTGTGTGTGTTGCGGGTATGTGTCTCCGAAACATGATTTCTTAGAAATGCAGCGGTACTTGTCTGGGTTCTTAGAAACATTGAGAAACATATATACCTTTATGTTCTTTGAATATCATGGATGATGACTCCATTGCTTCTCCTTCATACTTTGTATGGTAGCCATTAAAATGTACTTCCTTAGTCTGGCAAACCAATGAAGGCCTCGAGAACACATAACTCCAAGCATGTAGGGTGTTCCTGACATAACTAAAGTGACCAGGCCATAGCAACCACCATGGCCATTGCCTCCCGCCACCTTCACCGCCCCTCCCTCGCTCTGCAGTATACATCAGCTGCAAGCTTTCCACAGTGGCTTTCCGCCGAACTTGCCCAGTGGGTTCCTAGATTACTTCTGTGTGCGAGAATAGCCAACCATGTAGTCTGACAAGAGGTATTTACAACTACTTAGCCTGTTCAGCTGGAAAGAAATCAAAAGATAACACTGAACCCTGAGATGATGTATTACAAATCAAAAGTCCCAATCCATAAATAGCCCACCTGATGAACTGCTAAATGAAAAGCTGATCCTGATTGTTGTCCAGTGTTTTTACATTGTCCTAAGAAATATTTTTAACAAGACTTCTTGGAGAGTTGAGATTGATTGTTTTTAAATGCATGGAATATTATTCTTACCTTTCTGCTGGGAAGGGAGCCTTCCGAGGGGATTCCGATGTAGAGTCCAAGTGAGACCACACCCTACTTTCACAGCTTGTTTTCTACCGTTTCTGCTTCTTTTTAAATAGGGTTAACAGTTACAATTGTACATTAATTTAAGAGACTTAATCAAATGGAGCCAGTCATCCGTTTCCCTCTCTCTAAGGGAAGCTCATTGTCTTAGATGCTCAATAAATGTTTAATTAATGGATTTGATAAAGTATCCTAAAAGTGAACGAACCTTCTTTACAATGCTGGCATATTTCTGTGATTCATATTTCTGTCTGAAGTGCGAAATAATCTGGGCTTTTTTTTTTTTTTTTTCTCTTAAAGGTAATCAAAAGCCTCTGTTTTAGCGAAGGGATGCCTTACATGCAGGTTCAGTCTACCACTGCTTTATATGCCAGTGGCCTGATACCGTGAAAAGAAATATCTTCTTTTTTAAACTAGCTGGAGACACTTTTGTTTCTAAGAACGCAGCCTAAAAATTAGAACCACTTGTCTGTCGCCATTTTATAAAATTAATTTATGTCAAACCAAGGGGGACTGGCTCTAGAAGGAAAAGGCATAAAACAGATTACCAACTGTTTTTATGAAATGTATTGTCCAAGGTCAATTCAAAAAAATTATTTAACAAAATTACTTATTTTACCAAACTCAGGTATTTTGATAATGTATTTTTCTTTGATTTAATGGTAGTGTTTGTCTTCATTTCACAGAAGTTATTCATCTCATATTTTTGGTGAGACAACTAGAACAATTTCTGCTTTATGAAACACGCAAATAAAAATTAGGAGCAATGTTAAATTTAACTAACTTGCTTTAATGCTAGTCAACCAGTAATTCTTCAGTACAGTTAATATGATGGGAAACACAGCATGCTGCATTGTTGCAAATTTTACATTTTCTTTAATAAAATGTATTTGTTTACGGTGTCAGCAGGGATTAAAAATCATAATTCTAAAGTTAAAGTATTTAAATTATAGAAAAATGATTCCATTATTTTGTTAATGGAACAGAGAAATACAAATATAGAAATGTTTTTGTCCCTTAGATTTTCTAATGGTGCAGATATTTCTTAACCAATTTCAAGAGTGCCTTATTCAACAACAAAAAACCTGCACATAGAAAAAGCAAACATGTTTTTTTTTAAAAAGCCCTGTAAAAGTGGTTAATCTGTCGTCTGATTTTTAATGTATAACTTTAATCAATCGCATATTCCTTAATTCTGCAAATGACAATTAAAATTAGGAATCAGTACCTGAAAACGCCATTTATACTTTTGAGTTTATATTAGAAACATGGTTTCGATGAAATACCTTTTTCGGTTCAATCTTTTTGAATTGTGACCACAACCAATAGCTACACTTAATTCTACAGAATTAGTAAGAAAGATTACAAATGAGAAGGTCTTTCTAGACAATGGATCTCACTGAACATCATCTTAGTGTGTAGACTTTTTCCACTGCAGTGGCCCACATGTGCTATGGTGACAGACGGCAGTTGGCATTACCACTTATATAGTAAAATATCTTTAAGACAAAAATAAAAGTTATTTAAAGAATATGCTGGCCCTGAAACATGAGCTGTGCCTTAAACTACATATCCTACCTCCATGAGTGAATGAATAAGTGGGTTTTCTGCCTGCATCTATGTGTTAAGACCTATTGTTTGCTTGTATTAATTGTAGTCCTGGGATAAAAGCACAGAGGTAACTTTCACTGTTGCTTTTTGTACTCTCTCCAATGTTTGGAGGAAAAATAAGCACAAACAATAGCCTAAAGAAAGTGAATCGATCATAATTGTTGCAGCTTTGACAAACGTCAATTTTGCTGCATTACAATGGGAAACATTTTTCGGTCTATTGAAATGAATTACAAAACGTTTTTAAATAGAAAATTAGTTAAAAAATTAGAGGCTGCCTAATCGATAGCTTTCTCTATAAACATACTTGGATTTCACAAATAAGTAATACCGTAAAAAACTTCTTCTCCAAAGAAAAATCCCCACAAATAAATCTATTGATACCTAGTGACAAGTGGAACCAGATAAAAATGGAATCTATAAGAATTAACCTAATTGACAGCGCTCTGGAGCTAATCCATTTCCATTAGTTATTTGTTCACAGTAGGTACTCATAAGGACTTGTGGAATTGCGGGCTTGGCGCCCACTCTACGGGGAGTTCACAGCCTTCGTGAGTGGGGACAGAAGGCGGCTCGGCCCGGTGATTCAGGTCGAAATTCAAGCTGAACAGCCTGTTGAGAGGTGGGATCCACCATCCGGACAGTGGGGGGCTTTGGGGGTGCTGTGAGACTGGGCTGCGACCCAGGTCCAGCAGGGAGTGTGCAGCACAGACCGCAAGGTTGGCGAGGCCCCCTAACCCACGCCCGGCCGGGAACCCGCAGACCGGCGACGGGACAGCGGCAGCGCCCAGGAGCGCCCCAAGACGGGCGCGCTGACCCCGAGCCCCTGCCGCCGCCCTGGCCCCGAACTTCCGCCTTCCCATGACCTGTCCCATTCGCCCCGAGCGGTCCCCGAAGGCCGGGGCCGAGGTGCCACCTTCCGCAGGCCGCGGGAAAGTCGCGCCGAGTCCTGCAGCTGCTCTCCCGGTTCGGGAAACGCGCGGGGCGGGGGCGTCGGACTTGGGACAGGGGAGGATACTGGGGCCACCTTCCCCAACCCAGGCCGCGGGGGCCCGGCCTCCCCGATGCAGACCACAGCGCCCTCACGGGCTGCCCTAAGGTCCCGCGCAGCGGACAGCCGCCAACCGTCACCCCGGGGAGCGTCCGTGGGGTGCCCAGGCACCCCACCCCGGCCCAGGGCGCTCAGACGGCAGCAGACTGCTCGGCGGCGCGGGGACTACTTTCCACCGCCCTCTCGCGCCCCGCCCCTTGTCCTCGCGCGGCGGAACGCTCCGCGCTGCGCCGGCGGCGGCAGGATACAGCGGCTTTTGCGCGACTTATAAGAGCTCCTTGTGCGGCGCCATTTTAAGCCTCTCGGTCTGTGGCAGCAGCGTTGGCCCGGCCCCGGGAGCGGAGAGCGAGGGGAGGCGGAGACGGAGGAAGGTCCGAGGAGCAGCTTCAGTCCCCGCCGAGCCGCCACCGCAGGTCGAGGACGGTCGGACTCCCGCGGCGGGAGGAGCCTGTTCCCCTGAGGTGCTTGGGCGCTCCTTTCCTTATCCTTCCGGGGCTGCTCCCGCTTCCTCTCGGAGCCAAACTTCGTAGCAGGCGCGCGGTCCGGGCGGCGGGCTGGGAGCCGGGCTGGGAGCCGGGCTGGGCGCAGCCGGGAGGCCTGGGGTTGGGAGCGGGAAGCTCAGATGGGGGACGGTGGGGGTGGGCCGCGCCTGGGACGCGGAGGGCGGCGGCCGGGCCCGGGTTCCGGTCGTGCTGCCTCCCTGGGGCCCCGGGGGCATCGCTTGCGGGGAGGGGGCGCCGCGGTGGCACGTCCAGGAGCCCGGATGGCTGGCGGGGGGTGGGGGTCTGTGGTTTCCGTCCGGGGCTCTGGCCTTGGCCGAGTTTCGGGGAGGGACCCTGTGCCTTGGGATGCGCCGGGCCCGGGGTGGGGGGCGGGGTGGGGACGGGGGGCTCCGCCTTCTCAGCTCCTGCGGCGAGTTGGGGTTCGGGCGCTGAGGCAGAGACGCCACCCTAAGTCCCATCAGTCCTGAGGATCGGACCAGTGGACTTTCTCTTAAGATTTTCTCTTTCGTTCTTAAGAATAGAAGTGTTGTTATTATTTTTTTTAATGCCCTGGCTATGTGAGTTTGAATCGAAGCAACTTTAAACCTTAGAGCAACTAAACTCTCAGTGCAGCGGTGCGATGCGTCAGTAGGGTGTGCACATAAAAAAATCCGTGTCTTGCACCTATATTTTAGCGTACTGTGCAGGTGAGTGAAAGCAGTGGATAATGTACGGGGAGTCTTATGGATTTATGGTAGTGGGTATGAGACCCTGGTGAAATAAGGGGGTGGAGGAAGGCGAAGGTGATGGCTTACTGTTTCTTACCAAGTGAACTGCAGGATTCAGCCTCTGACTCAGACCGCTTCGAGAATTTTGTTCGTAGAAATAATTTAAGTTTATTCAAATAGTTTGATGGCAGCTAAAATTGAATTTTAGAGCTCGTTTTCTTTTCAGCGGAGTGAATTTTTCCTTCGCTCCAAAGCTGGCCAAATGGAATTCAAGCATTGCAACTTCTTTCAGTGTTTTGTCTGGAGAGAGGACTTTGAACCGAGACTTTTCGAAGTTAAGTTCCTATAGCCTGCTTCTGAATCTGCCAA
This sequence comes from Pongo abelii, assembly GCF_028885655.2. NCBI lineage: Eukaryota > Metazoa > Chordata > Mammalia > Primates > Hominidae > Pongo > Pongo abelii. The sequence continues at coordinate 113,294,732 of NC_085928.1, read as the reverse complement.
GCTTGAAAGCTTTGGCAGTTGGGTGTAGTTGTTGCCTTCGTTCTCTTCCCTTTTGGAGGGAGCATTGTTTCATACTTTGTGTCTTCCAGACATCTGTGGTCTTCCCCCCTCCCCGGACCCCCACCCCTCGAGTTTGTGAGTGGTGAATGAAGAAAGACTAGGCTGCTGGTATGCAGAGGTCGGCAAAAGGAAATCGAGGAGTGGTTTTAGTGAAATGAGAGCTTTGTATCATGAATAATGGTGGCTTAGGCTAGACATCAACTTGAAGAGACGGCAGCATTTCCTTTCATAAAGTCTAGGCTAATGTTTTTCAGATCGCTAAGTTGTAGTTTGTCTGGAATTTAGGAAGCCATTTCAGTATTTGTCACTTGGTGAACGAGCATTCAATACCTTCAGATGTCTTCGTGTTGACTTGTATTCATCCTAAGAAATATTAAATACAGTCTCAAGTGTTATTTATGTTATACTGCTGGTTTATTCTCTGCTTAAATTATTGACATAAATTTCTACTTTGGAGGCTTTTCGTTTGAACTAAGGCTGTGCGGTATTTACTTTACTTTTATATTTAAATCTTTGAAAAATCTCTGCTTTAAAAAAAAAGTACCCTTAAGGGTTTGAGAATGTCCTTTCACACCAGACAAAATTTGGTTAATCTGCGCCCAATATTCATTACTTTGACCTAACCTTTGTTCTGAAGGCCGTGTACAAGGACAAGGCCCTGAGATTATTGCAACAGTAACTTGAAAAACTTTCAGAAGTCTATTCTGTAGGATTAAAGGAATGCTGAGACTATTCAAGTTTGAAGTCCTGGGGGTGGGGAAAAATAAAAAACCTGTGCTAGAAAGCTTAGTATAGCATGTAACTTTAGAGTCCTGTGGAGTCCTGAGTCTCCCACAGACCAGAACAGTCATTTAAAAGTTTTCAGGAAAAACCAACTTAAAAAAAAATAAGGTGGCTAATTTAAAAAAATGAAGCATTTAACAGTGTTCAGGTTTCAGAGTATCGAAGAGGGTTTTTTAAAACTGTTATCTGATTATTTTCTTTACCAACGTGATATAGAAAAGTGTATTTCCAATATTAAAATTTATCAGACTGAGCTTACTGTTCCTGTTAATGACTGGAATAAAAATTGGCATAAATTTTATGGTATGCTTGTTTTAATAACACCACCACCAAGATAGAAAACGAGGAGGCAAGTTTCTCCAAGGGTATTTTGAAATGTGTTAGCAAAACTATTGCAGATACTCTTTTTTGTTATAGGGTGAGGTGGGGAGAGGCGCATGCTAAGTATTGTTGAAACTAGGGATGTAGAGAATTAAAAGTTTGAATATAATTATTTTGTAGTTATAAGTAGCAGTGAAATTAAATTTCCTGCAATGGACTGTAGAAGTATATTTAGCCAAATGAAACTTCAGTGTTATTGAAATGAAATAATACATCTATCCTGTTACAAGATTATTTTTATTTCTCTTGTGGTTTCCTAGCTGCTGATAATCAATAATTGTAGATGAGTAGGTGGTAAGTTTTAAGTTTGTACTTTGAGCTTAGTTGGAAGCATGCTTGACTGCCAACCCGGGGCACAAAGGATGAAGGCTTTTAGAACTGGACAAACTTCTAACAAAAGGTACTTGCAACTCTTGTAGTGTGTCATGTTGATTTGTGACATTGTTTTTGAAAATATGTGTTAACTTAGTTTTCTTGTAGCCCTCTTTTTATTGGAACTGTGGTATCTGTTGTTGAAACTGCTTGACTGAGAACATTTTTATACCATAAAAGTAAATAGTAAACATAGCCCAGGAGCTGCTTCTGGTTTGTCCATCGTATGTAGCCATTGCCTCCTTGTGCCCTCATTGAGAAGATACTGATTTGCAGATTCAGTTGTCCTTCTTTAACAGACTGTTTATGTAATATTGCAGTTGTGATTGTGATAGGTAAGTGGGCCAATCGGTTAAAATAAATACTTCTCAGGTTTCACAAAAGGAAAATAATATGATTTGTGTTGATCTAAATGAGTAGGAGTTAACTCCTATAGTTTTTCATCACTTAAACTCAGGGGAAAGTTCTTTATTTCCTCTGTTTACTTAAGAATGCTGCTTTTGTGTTTCATGCAAGACTGAGCTTGACTCAGTTTGAAACCTAGGCTCATCTGTTGAGGCCTGAACCCTGCTGTCCTTGAAGTATGCGTATAATTTGCTTCCTCCCTAAGGAAAAGAAGCTCTTGAAAGTTAAAGTCAATCACATTAGGAACCCATTTTTAGGGTTTAGCCACTTTTTTTTTTTTTTTTTTTTTTTTTTTTAAACTTATGGGCATCTCTTCTGTTAAGAGACATTCCCCACTCTCAAAGTTTCCCTCAAGCCTGAAACAGCAGAGTGAGTAGTGTCGGAGCATGTTTTCATTGCATGCTTGGGTCATGTTGAGTGCCCTCCAGTGGATATAGTATAATGCTTGTGATTTTTTTTTTAATTCCAAATAAGTTTATGTGGGATATATTTATGAATAGTTCTGATGAGGGAGAATCAACTAAGAAACCTTTGATTTCTAAAATAATTCATATCATTACTGCTAATTAAAATACAGGCTTGAGAAAATGTCTTTTCAGCCAATATTTGCAGTAGAAAAGTCGGGAGGTTTTTTAAGGTCACTTTGAATAGGCAATTCTGCTTAAATATATCATAATGATAACCCAGAATCTCAGTATAGTACTTTAGGAGGTAAAAGATCATAATGTTCAGTTATATTGATGAATTACAGCAACTGAAATTCTCAGAAAAAAATTAATGAAAATGTGAATTGTCAATTTGTCTAAAATCAGTCACAGAGTAAAACATAAGTGCTCAACTTTATTATATTAGGAAATAGATAGAAATAAAGGTAATCGAGCCAGTGTATGTGACCATAGGGTTGGTCTCATTTGTATATAGTGGTGGGCCATGATGAATTGTGTTTTGCCCTTTGAATTTTTCCTTAAAGAGCTTTCTCTAGGCTCCTATGTTAAAGTTCATGGTTTTTCTGTTAGTAATATTATTTTCTGAAAATCCATGTTTCAAATCAGAATCTAATTAGCAACAGGAATGAAGCTTGTTCTAAATTAGCTTTTGGAAGTTAAACGGTCAGCATATGGAAATTTTTCAGGGTTTAGATTTTTAAAAATTTGTTTTTCGGAATATGTTGCTGGAATGAAAACGTTAGCGTAGGGAGGGAAAATGACACTTACCAGTGATTGCTTTACTTTGCCTATGGAATTCAGTGTAATTTCGTGGAAACATTGGTATGATTTTTTGCTAAAGAAATGTATTATTGCTATATTTAGGTTTTTTTTTTTTTTAAAGGCAAGAATGCCTCAAGTGCTTTATGTGAATGATTATTTCAGGATGGATTAAATATTCCTCCATCAAGGACCATACTTGTAAATCAGTGATTTCCAAGTTGGTGCTTAGTATTTCCAGCATTTACTGTCTATAAGCTTCTGTTCTGATTTTTCAAGAGTTTTCTGAGAAATGAGAGTAGGCTTAAAAGTTCTTTGAAAAATTATGTACATACAACTTACTGAAAAAAATTGCTACTGGGGACTTAATTTGTCTCTTGAAATGGGCTACTTGCCTTCATTAATGTAGCATACTACAATTTGATGTTCAAGATATGTTACTAAGAATAAGATGGTTTTCAGAAGCCTTATATAGGATTGGTCTTACTACATTGTAGTGGGAATGGCTACTCAAATGTCTCCAGGGCCAGTTAGGTATTGGGTAAATGGGACCATGCAGACTTTTAAAAATTGAAGTGCACATGAAGCAGCTAGTCATAAGCAGCTCCAGCCACTGTGTGGGAATATAGTTTACATTGCCAGATCATCTGATTTCTTTCCCCTAAGTGGGAAATCCAGATCAATGTACATCTCTTGATTTGCAAGTGTCGGTGAACAAAATTCGTATTTTAAGATGCTGTATTCAGCACAAATTAAATACACTTATTTGCTGAATACTGCCAGTTTGTCCCTCTGCGGTAGTACCATTTGAAGTACAGTGTTTTCATAATGATGATTCTGTGAAATGACTGGTTCTGTGAATGTACATAATTTAGCAGGTAACATTGTTAAATTATTAGGTTTGTATTTATTTAGGCACTTGGGAAATGCCTTGTGTCAATTGATTATAGATTAGGAACTTAAAAGCAGGATTTATATTATCAACTTATTTGTGGAGACTGGGAAACCCACATTTTTAAAGTTAGGAATTAAGATGGCCAGGTTCAAAGAAAAGGGGGAGAAGTAACTTTCTTATTACTCAACCATCTTAAATAGAGTTCTTTAAGTGTATTTTTAAGAGGTCTCAACACTTAATCTGAAGGGACCTAAAATGCTGGACAAATTCAGTGTATACAACTCATGTCAGCCCCCAATTTTACTGGTCTTTAAATCATGTCCTTTTTACCAGAAGTTTGCATTTCTAAGCTAAACTATTACTGTTAGACTAGATCCAAAACTTAAAAACAGTTTAAAATTAATTGAATATGTTTTACTTAAATTAATGGCAAATGGCTTTTTGGCCAGTTTAAGTTTATGTAGGCAGTTAAATCGATTTTGGTTAACTCTTTTGCTGCTAAGAAGGTATTTCCAGAATGTGAAAAGTGGGGTGGCCGGGTGCGGTGACTCACGCCTGTAATCCCAGCACTTTGGGAGGCTGGGGAGGGCGGATCACCTGAGGTCAGGAGTTTGATACTAGCCTGGCCAACGTGGTGAATACAAAAATTAGCCAGGCATGGTGGCAGGTGCCTGTGATCCCAGCTGCTTGGAAGGCTGAAGCATGAGAATTGTTTGAACCTGGGAAGCGGAGGTTGCAGTGAGCTGAGATCACGCCACTGCACTCCAGCCAGGGCAACAGAGCGAGACTCCATCTCAAGAAAGAAAAGTGGGGTGTTTAGTCTTCAAACTCCGTGTTTAAGTGACTGGACTGAAAATGTAAATCATAGGCTGGTGTTGGTTTAAAATGCATCATCTGAAAATAGTGCTATAGTCTGCAATTATTTTTATTACGATATGATGGTGTAAAATACAAGCAGATCAGTGAACCTTTCATGAAACATTAATCCTAAAGGCGTCTCACCCCTGGTCTATCCCACAATCTCCATGAGACTTCATGGAACCACTGTAAAGTTTCTTTTGTAATATCCCAGAAGTTTCCTACCTCTGGTATCTTTTGAACTTGTTGAAAAGGCTTTTCCCCCCTTTATGATGGTTTGAAGAGTGCGAACATCTGGATGATGCTAGGATGAAACTGCTTCATAACACTTCCATTTTCTCCCCTATTTATTTCCATCTTTTAATTTTTTCACTAATATCCCCACGGTTTTACTTCTGTTTTAGTAATTCACGTGTTGCTGGACTAATACTTTCTTTTTAACTGACTTGTAACAGATATGTTAAACCGTTTAAAACTTGGGGGGTATTTTTAACCTACTTTAAGTTATTTCAAGTTAATCAGTCTACATGGCATATAAACCTTATGATTAATAAATCTTAAATGCTGGTAGCTGAGTTGGAAGCCAAAGACGTACAAAAAAGCTGAAGTGTTAGGTTTAGCGTGATAAGCTTCTCTTACTAACAGGGTTTTGTAATAGCAGAAATAGATATATGCATATATATAGCATACCTTATTGGATGTCCATATAAAAATGTGTAAGAAGTTAAATTTACTGCAGAATTTCTTGGGAGTGCACTTTGAAGATGATCTTAAGTGGTGATAGTAGTTTGCTACACTGAGGGATAGTTGTTGCAAACTGCTCCCAATTTTTCTTTACTGTGAAGTAAACTGAACAGCTTTAATAGGGATTAGGAACTGTACTCCCTCTCTCTCTTTCTTTTTTAAGTATAATTAAGTGGTTTGGGGGTAAGGGTGTAGGAAGTGAGTGTCTTTGAAGTTTTGCATGTACTAGATGAATGCCACATGTATAAGGGAGGAACAAGGGATTCTTGGAAGTATTTTTCAATCCAAGTAAATTTGGAGGCTTCCAAGTGGAGTTCATTTCCCTGTGTAGGAAAGTGCTGAGGTAGACCCTTAAATTCCTTTCTGAGCCATTGAAAGAATGCCCTCAGACTTCACTTATACTTTATAGTTCATTTAGATACAAAAGTTACAAACTGAATGCTATTTAGGAAACATAATACACTGACATAGCGCTCTTTAAATAGATTATAAATTTAGTATATCAATTTTCTGGCATTTTGCTGAATTTTATTGTTTAGTTTTCAAGCCCAACTATCTTGTTACTTTGTATATCGTAGTTGTCCTCCGTTGATCACTGTTTCCTGCTTAATTGTGCTGTCATTTTTCGTGGGTCCTGATTCAGAGTGTCAGCATTGTATTCCCCATAGAATAAGAAATAAGAGGCTAGAAAGTTTAGAGATGAGATATCTAGGAATGCCAGAAGATCAGGCGTCACCGTTGAGGCAGAGTAATTAATTATGGTTAAAATGGTGTTGCTGATAAGTGGGTGCTGGGAAATATTAAAATTTGATTTTTAGAAGAACACGTCTCATGCTTGAAGAGCGCCCTCATTGTATGCTAAAGGGCCTCAGGTTTTTCCTTATTGCCATTATGCCGCAGATTCTGTTACATTTGTCTGAAAAGATCTAAGACAGAAGGGCTGTTTAATGCCTTCCCTTTTCTCCTGAACTTCCCCTCTCCTCTCCCCCATCAGGAGCTAAGTAGGAACCCCTTCACCTTTTTACCATCGAATTTCATCAATGGTCTGTCTTTACAATGAAGGAAGTAGTACTGCATTCTGGGCAGAGGCCAATCCTGAGGCATGCCTTTTCAAGGACATTGTTACTTTAGTTACACTGGCTCTTCTGTGTTAACTCTTATCCTCCAGACTCTAATCCTGTTGCTTTTTTTGGTCTCCATCTCCCACCTTTCATCATCTGAAATCCATTCATTGTAACTTCTGGAACTCAGTCGTTAGAAAATCCTTTATATTCTCAATCTGTTGTGAATGTTCCTTTCTTTCTTACTCCAGCTGTAACCTAGCCTTCTCCCCAAGAATGCTACTTCCCTTGCAGCTCTCTCAAGTGGTGAATTTTTCCCTTCTTGCACACCTTATAACACTGAACTAGGAGGTGTGTGCACTAAATGTCTGCTTTTGTTCCTTATTGTCATTTCTTGACCTTTATTTTCCAAAACTTCAAGCTTTGACTTTCATGTGATCAAATTATACCACCCACTGCCCGTCTTTATTTCAAGCACCTGCAAACCTTCCTGGTTCACTTTATTAGCTCTTGGCTCATTGTCACATCCTTCATTCATTCACATCCTTCCTTGTTCACTTTATTAGCTCTTGGCTCATTGTCACTGTCTCTTATTTCTGTCATAATTCTTGGTGACATCAGTATCCATGTAGAGCAATACTAGTGAAGATGCGGTCTGGTAACTGTTACCTGTATGAATTAAGATAAGGAGTTATGCCAGAATATAAGTCACCTGTGTCACTAAGTTTACTGTTTAGCTTACTTTTTTTGTAGCAAGATTTTGATGAAGGACGCAGTATGTCGATTTACAGTGTGGTACAAACTTTGATGTAGAAGATGCTTCCAATATCCTGGTCTCTTAGTTCCTTGATTTCTTCTCCAGTGATCTTATTTTCTACCCTTACTCAACTACACATTGCCATTGTCATATCCTAGAATATTTTGTCTTTTATCAGTAACTCTGCTCCCTTCCCCCAATCTCATTTCAAGCATCCCACTTTCTAGTTCCTCTAGTAAATACGTCAGCTCCAACAGCGCATCAGTCCCATTGGGACCTACAGTTTATCTATCCAAGCTTTTCCCTGTTCCTCACCCTCATTTCTATACAGCTGAAGTTTCATACTGAATTATAATCACTTTCTCGTATACACGTTTAGCAATCTTGTCCCTCCCTGGCTTCATGCCCAGTGATCTCTTGTATCTATGACCATGTCCTTTATCTTCTCCTCTGTCACTGGATGAACTGTAGTCTTCCAAGATAAGGCCACCCAGTTCATTTGTACAGCAGATTCCATCCCCTCTTGCTCTCAAGAATATTACTGTGGTATCTTTCTTGTCTTGTATCAGTGGTTTTTCCTACTCTACTGGCTCTTTCCATGAGCAAACATGGTATTATCCCATTATAAAAAAAATTTTTTCTCCCTGTCTCTCCTTTCACTCACCACCTCAGTCTCTGCTTCTCTTTCCAGCAAAATAACCTTGAAAAATTGCTTTATGTACTCCCGTTTTCTTTTGAACCCCTACCAGTGACCACCACGTTATAAATTTGTAGTTGTCATCTCACTTAATCTGTTAGTAGTATTTGGCACCATTGCTACAGTTGCTTGAAATGCCTTTTCATTGGTTTCCAGGCCACCATGTCTGTTAGCAGGTTTTCCTCTTACTTCACTAGCATTTCCTTCTTTGTTTTTTCTGTTATCTTTCTGACCTCTGTTGGAGTGGCTGAAGGTTTAGTCCTTGAATCTCTCCTTTTTTGTTGTGCGTATTTACTCCAGTATCATAGCTTTAGACAGATGGTATTTACATCTATTTGCTAATGATCTCCAAATTGATATCCTTAAACTGGTATCCAGCTATTTTTTGGTCAGCATTTTGGATGTCTAAGAAGCTTCTCAAACTTAATATATCTAAAACTGACCTCCCGGTTTTCCCCAAAGCTGCATCTTAGTCTTTTCCAAAATACAATTCTGTCTTTCCTGTTACCTAGCTTAAAACCTTGCAGTTCTTGACTCATCTTTCTCTCATACCACGTATCTAAATTCTCTCTGCAAACCTTGTCTGTTCTCCCTTCAAAATAAAGTCATGTGTCATTTTATGATGGGGATACATTCTGAGAAATGCGTCATTAGGAGATAATCATGGTTGTGTGAACATCAGAGTATACATAGACAAACCTAGATGGTATAGCCTACTACACATCTAGGCTATATGGTGTGGCCAATTACTATAATGAATACTGTAGGTAATTGTAACATAAAGGTAGGTATTTTTATCTAAACATATTGAAACATAGAAAAAGCACAGTAAAAATATGGTATCAAAAATAAAAAGTGGTACAACTGTATAAGGCATTTGTGATGAATGGAGCTTGCAGGATATGTTGCTCTGGGTGAGTCAGCGAGTGACGAGTGAGGGAATGTGAAAGACCTAGGACATTACTGTACACTACTGTAGACTTTATAAACACTGTACACTTGGGCTACACTACATTTTTGTAAGGTTTTAAAAGACTTTTTTCAATAATAAACCTTAAATTACTGTCACTTTTTTACTTTATGAATTCTTAATTTTTTAAACGTTTTGACTCGTAATAACACGTAGCTTAAAACAACATTGTACAGCTGTACAAAAAATTTTCTTTATATCTTTATAAGCTTTTTTATATTTTTAAAATTACTTTTTACCTTTTAGCTTTTTTGTTAAAAAACTAAGACGTGGGCCAGGCGCGGTGGCTCATGCCTGTAATCCCAGCACTTTGGGAGGCTGAGGCGGGCGGATCACGAGGTCAGGAGATAAGAGACCATCCTGGCTAACACGGTGAAACCCTGTCTCTACTAAAAATACAAAAAATCAGCCGGGCGTGGTGGCGGGCACCTGTAGTCAGAGCTACTCAGGAGGCTGAGGGAGAAATGGTGTGAACCCAGGAGACGGAGTTTGCAGTGAGCCAAGATAGCGCCACTGCACTCCAGTCTGGGTGACAGAGCGAAACTCTGTCTCAAAACAAACAAAAAACTAAGACATGAACACATTAGCCTAGGCCTACAGAGGGTCAGGATCATCAGTATCACTGTATTTCATCTCCACATCTTGTCCTTCTGGAATGTCTTCAGAGGCAGTAAACATAAATGGAGCTGCCACCTCCTGTGATAACAGTGCCTTCTGGAATACCTCTTGAAGGACCTACCTGTGGCTGTTTTATAGTTAACTTTTTTTTTTTTAAAGAAGTAACAGAAGGAGTGCACTCTAATGATAAAAAGTATAGTAAGTACATAAACCTGTAACAATCATTATCATTATCAAGTATCGTGTACTGGATATAACTGTATATGCTATACTTTTTTTTTTTGAGATGGCATCTCACTCCGTCAGCCAGGCTGGAGTGCAGTGGCTCAGTCATAGCTCACTGTAACCTCAGACTCCTGGGCTCAAGTGATTCTCCTACCTCAGCCTCCCGAATAGCTGGGACTACACCAGGCACCCCACCGTGCCTGGCTAATTAAAAAGATTTTTTTGTAGAGACAGGGTCTCACTCTGTTGCCAGGGCTGGCCTTGAATTCCTGGCATCAAGTAATCCTCCCACTTTGGCCTCTCAAAGTGCTAGGATTACAGGTAAGAGCCACCATGTCTGTCCCACTGTACTTTTATACAACTGAAGCACAGTAAACCTACTGTGGGTTCGTTTACACCAGCATCACCACAAACACCTTGAGTAGAGCATTGTGCTGCGATGTTACGATGGCTACAACATCACTAGGTGATAGGAATTTTTCAGCTCCATTATAATCTTATGAGACCACTGTCGCATGTGCAGTTCATCATCAACTGAAATGTCGTTATGTGATGCATGTCTGCATATCCAAAAATATTAATCATTTCTCACTGAAGCCATGCCATGCCATGCCATCTTTTGCCTGTATTATTATTATTCAGCTTTTATTTTAGATTCAGGGTGTACATGTGCAGGTTTGTTAGAAGAGTATATTGTATGATGCTGAAGTTTGGGATACAGTTGAACCAGTCACCCAGGTAGTGAGCATAGTACTCAATAGATAACTTTCTACCATTACTCCTCCTTCCCTCCCTGTTCTTGTCTCTGTCTAGTGTATCTTTATGTCCATGTGTACCAAATGTTTAGCTCATTCTTGTAAGTGAGAACATGTGGCATTTGATTTTCTGTTTCTGTTAATTTGCTTACAATAAATAGTCTCCAGCTGCATCCACATTGCTACAAAGGACATGATTTTGTTCTTTTTTGTAGGCTGCATCATATTCCATGGTGTATAGGTACCACATTTTCTTTATCCAGTCTACCATTCATGGGCATTTGGGTTGATTCTATCTTTGCTATTATGGATGGCTTTTGCCTATATTATTGGAAAGGCCTTCTAACGGGTGTCCCTGCTTACACCTTTTTCCCCCTTAAATGTGTTTTCAGCATGGTAGCCAGAGTAACCCTTTTTATAACGATAAATCATGTAACTTTTTTGTTCAGAAACTTCCAGGGCTTACCATTTCATTCAGTAAAAGCTCAAGCTCCTGTATAGTCAGACCATATCCTTCATCACCTGTTACTTTTCTCCTCTCACTCTTCGGCCTTTTTGTTTTTCCTCAAACTGATGAAGCCTTCATGGCTGATGTCAGATATTTTGCCCATTGAGATCTTCCTTGTTGACTCAGTTGCACTTGGTCATATTATTTTCATTTATTTGGGGTATCTAATCATAATCTGAAAGTTGGCTGCTTATTTTTCGCCCTTTGAGGGTCCTTGCCCTGTTTTTGTATCCCTGATAGCCGGACAGTATCTGGAACTTACAGGTGTTCAGTAAAGTTTTGTTGAATGAATATTCTGGAATCACCCAACCTTTTTTTTCCCTCCACTTATTTTTCTTCTCCCTTTCACAGCCTGAAAGATGTCCTATGTATATGGTTCCACTTATCACTCTCCTCCCAGTTTGTGATATACTGTTCCATTATATTACTATTATTAATACCAATTCCAATGAACTTGCTCTTGCTGACTTCACCACTGGACCTACATGTTGGCCAAATGGATACTTTATAATTTTAGTCTTGATGGACCCCTGCCTTTGGCACATTTCTTACCTCTAGCACAGCACTGTCCAGTAATCCACACTTTCTGAGACAGTGGAAATGTTCAGTATCTGTGCTGTTCAGTTGGTAGCAACCAGCTACATGTGCCTATTAAACATTTGAAATGTGGCTGTGTGACTAGTGGCAATTGTGTTGGAGAGTACAGTTTTAGAAACTGCTGTTTTTCTTACATGGCACTAAATTTAGTATTACAATCTAATTGTGCAAGCCAGATAGGTAGGAGTCATCTTTATTCCTGTTATTTAATTTTTCTCATCTACTATATCCAGTTCATCACATCAAGAGCCTGTTGTTTCTACCTCCTAAATATTTCTTTAGTCTAACTACTACTTGTCCCTAGTGCCACCACCATCTGTCAGCTGGAAGATTGCTATAGCTGCCTTACAGGTTTCCCTTCTTTCCTGTTCCCTTCTAGTTTTTTGAATTATAGTCAGCACGAGCTTTTAAAAACTCAAATAAGATTGTGTTATTCACCTGCTTAAAACCTTTCATGACTTTCAGTGTCACGTAGAATAGAAAACACTTTTCTTACCAAAGGCTGGAGAGCTCTACGTGATCTGGCTATTTTTAACGTTTCATTGCACTCACCCTTTTCCTCTATAATCAAACTACTCTGATCTCAAGGGTTAGTTCTTGAAAGATGATCATGTTCTTTAATGACTTTAGGTTTTTGTGTGTTATTTTCTATTTCTGGGATGTTTCTTCTCTGTTCCTTACATGCTGGCCCTTTTGCATCCTTCTTCAGGTCTCAGCTTACATGTTATCTTCAAGAAGCCTTTGACCACTCTAAGTGGGACCTTCCTTCCACTTCTGCTGTGTAATCCCACTCCCTTCTCCCACTTGTTAATTAGTTACATACTTTTTTGTAATTGTTTATTTGGTTGCTGTCTCCCTCTCAAGAATGCAGGGACCATGTCTGCATTCTGCAGTAATCACTACTGCACACCCAGAATCTATTACAGATCCCGGCATGTAGCTGATGCATAAATATTTGTTGAATGAAAGGCTGTACATTGTATTTATGCTATTGGTATTGCTATGACCTGAAACTAAAAGGAGTTGTGGGAAAGATTTCTTATGGAACAAAAATATCCTTTTTGATTAATACCACAGTCTAGTAAATTGAGAAAACAAAAAAAATATATACCAGTGGAGCATTCATATATAGTTTGAGATTATGAGTCATTTGTTGGTGTGTTTTTGGACTCACAGTGGAACAAAGATGAGGGAATATTCCTTAAAGCTCTGTATTGAAATAACGAAAAGCAGTCACATTTTAATAATAGAAGCTTCCTAGCTTACTCTTTCTGTAATCTTCTTTTCCTAAATGTAAGAGAGCCTCATAATTATGAGGCTTATTACTGGAGTAAGGCTGTCAAAGGCAGCAAAATGCCTTTCTGTTTGGAAGAATAACGTAAACTTGACATGTATGGTGGGGGACAGAAGGTTTCAAAAGTTTAAGAATCTGTGTTGTCTTAACGAATAGATGCTTCTCAAGGAGCTTATGCTAGTGGTTACTCTGTCCAGTCAGAGTTTTTTCTTCTTTAACTTGGGTTCATTTCCTGATGGCACACATGAAGTTTGGATCATATGGTTTGACTTTAGCTATAATCCTTAGCTATGGGGAGCAGCATCAGCAACCTGTGACACATAAATTAAAAATACAATGCCAGGGCCCTTCCTCAGCCCTTCTGATAGAGAACCTCTTGGTCATCTGTATTTTTAGATGTTCCAGGTTAGTCTGATTAACACCCTTGGTTAAGAACCATTGGGAGGATCTGGTTGCCAGTTTAAGGGGACCTTCAAGCCTGTAGGTCTTCATAGTTTAAAAAAAAAAAAAGATTTTAAAAATCATGCGTATGTTGTGGCTGAATTCTGGTTTAGCACATACTGCTTTTAATGGCCTGAAATGTTTTTCCCAAATAAATTGTCTTGTTATAGCTTTCATGTGTGATTTGGTCCAGCTTCTTGTTTTGAAGATACTTACGGGGGGAAAAAAAAAAAAACTTCTTAGTAACATATTAACCCACTTAAAAACCTTTTCTATTACAGGTCTTCACATTTAGGCTTAATGTGCTTAATTCAAATGTAAAAATACACCTGCCTTTGTTCTCAGTGAAAGTATGTAATAAATAAATGAGGGGTTGGCAAACTACTGCCCACCATCTGTTTTTTTTAATGGCCTATGAACTAAGAATCGTTTTTAGATAGCTTAAAAAAAAAAAAATCAAAAGGATAACATTTTGTGACGTGAAAATTATTTGAAATTCAAATTTCCATTTCTGTGAATGAAGTTTTAATGGAACACAGCCATCCATGCTCATAAGTGTGCATATTCTCTGGCTGCTTTCACTGCAATAGCAGAGTTGAGTAGTTGTGACAAAGAGTTTATGGCCCACAAAACCTAAAATATTTACTTTCTGATGCTTTACAGAAAAGGTTTCCTGAACCTTATTCTAGCTATACACGTTCATAAGTGAATCTTTCGTGGTTCTGAAGGCATTTAAGAATCTCTTGGGTTATAAATTGGCCGGGCGCGGTGGCTTACACCTGTAATCCCAGCACTTTGGGAAGCCGAGGCTGGTGGATCACGAGGGCAGGAGTTCAAGATCAGCCTAGCCAAGATGGTGAAACCCTGTCTCCATTAAAAAAACAAAAAAAGTTAGCTGGGCTTGGTGGTGGGCAGTAATCCCAGCTACTCGGGAGGCTGAGGCAGAGAATTGCTTAAACCCGGGAGGCGGAGGATGCAGTGAGCCAAGATCGCACGCCACTGCACTCCAGCCTGGGTGACAGAGTGAAACTCCATCTCAAAAAAAAAAAAAAAAATCTCTTAGGTTATAAATAATTGTTGTTAGCTCTCCAAGCCTCCATATTACATTTTGTTTGTTCTCCTGTTCACTTTTTGAGCATTTTATTTTTTATTAGCACATTCAGTTCATCAGGTACTTAAGAGCTTAATATATGCCGAAGCATATATTAAGTGAGAAACTGTTTCTAAATATACTCTCTCAGCTCTCACAGAGTTCACTTCATTGGGCTCTTTAAAATTTCTTTTTTTAAAAGGTCAGCATGCTGGTATAGTGGGGAAGGGAAACTCTTACAACACGTCGAGTAGAGGAAGGTTATCATTATGGGATATAATTTGGAAGTCATTGAGTACCTGCCATTAATTCTGCCTGTAGTCTGAACGTAGAGATTAACATCTAGAAACTTTTTTGAAATAAAATCTTCAATTTCTTTGGCATATTTAGTACTGTCTAGCTAGGCATATAGTCAAAGTATGGTGTATATTTCAAGTATTAAAAGTTTTTTTGGGCTATTGTAACTGTTGAAAGGATATAGTTCTTTACTATTACGTGTGATACCTTTATATAAAATTGGCTAACCCCTGTCTTTCATTTATCTGCAACACTGACTGTTACCAGTTGTCTCTAACTTTGGTATGGGGGTGGCAAATATGATTAGATTGAAAGGGTACATGACTGAGCCACAAGCAGACCTGGATTTGAATTTTAACTGAACGGTTTATTAGCTATTCTTACATTAATACTGCTAATCAGTTTTCTTGTAATATGAGGAATGATGTCTTCTTTATGAGGTTGCTAGGAAGATTCAGTGAGATAACATACTAGGCTCAGAACTGAAGTTGCTAGGAATTTAATTATGCTACCTTGTTAAGTATGTCAAAGGCAGAATTCAGTGTTTAGCTGATACCACAAGGCAGTATCCTAAAATTATGCTGTAAAAGATATAAAGATGCTGTAAGTGACTCAGAAACCTAGTGACTTTGTAATGCAGTTGATTCTTAGAATACTGTCACTTTAACAGAATAGGAGCTAGGAATGAAGAAATAGTTATTAAATTACTAAAATAGAAAATTTATTGATACATGTAAAGTGACATTTGCTTAAATATTGAAAAATTTGCAGTACTATTTCCTTGCTTTAGAAAACATTGGTTACCACTTTTTTTATTTGTAGCAGTTTGTTTTTGCCTTGAGGCAAGATGGTTGACTGAGTAGTTGCCACATTTCTTTTGTACAAAGTCCATTTCATAGGCCACCTAGCTTTTATGCTTAGAAACATTTCCTTAACGTTATATTTCAGTATTTGGCTAACCTATATAGGGTTAAATTATATAGGCTAACTTCTCGGACAAATGTTTCTAATAATTTATGTATTTGGTTCTGCAAATGTATGCAAAAATATATGTAAAAAGATATACAGATGCCTTGCATACTTGATATATGTTAAATTTTTTTTAATGTAGACCTTTTTCATTCTCTTTAATGACTATATGGTATTCCACCACCCCTCGCTCACCTGGACAACCACAGTAACCTCCTAAATGGTGTTTCTATTTTGCTATTGCCCCTTATTGTCTTTTTTCCCCTTTATAGCTGTTGGAGTGAATTTTAGAAAGCCTAAATCATACATCACATTGCTTCATTGGCATCCCAGTACACTTTGGATTTTTACATCCTTACTGATCTGATTCTCATCTCTGTCTCTTCATGGTTCTCTGCCTTCTAGTTACACTGGTGACCTTTCAATACGTTTACCACATTAAGCTCATTCCTTCCTTTTCACTCTTTCTCTGCCTGGAGTGTTCTGCCCCATCTTTGTGTGGCCAGCTGCTCCTCTGATGAAATGTCTTCCTCACAGGCCTTCGCTGACCACCCACTAGAGTAGCACACCTTCTACCTCATAAACTTGTTTATTAGTATTTCTTACTCTAAATTTTCTTTTTTTTTTTTAAATTGCTTAATTCCCTTACAGTAGACTATAAGCTTCACTGTATGTATGATCTTGACTCTCTTACTCATTGTTATTGTAATACTAATAAAGGGTGTTTAAAATTTCAGTGGGTGAATATATATTCCATTTAATGGATAAATAATTTTTTATTCAGTCTCCTGTTGATGGACATTTGAATAATTTCCATCTTTTTCTCTATGAATGCCTCCTTGGCATGCTTCTGACAGTATTGCCACAGAATACATTTCTGTTATAAAAATTGAATTTTTAAGTCAAAGGGTAAGTTACACTTAAATTTAATGGATAGTGGCAGCTGACTATCAAAAGTTTCTGCTAGTTTCACCATATCCTTATTAGCAGTAGATATTATCAATCTTTTCAATCTTTGCCAGTCTGATAAGCAAAAAGTAAATGGGTTTAAACATCCTTTGTATATATTCATTGCTCACTTTATGTTTTTCCTTTGAAATGTTATTTCTTGCTCTTTCCCTGCAGTATGATTCTTTCTTTTTTTTGACTTGTTCCCAGTTTTTTGTGTACTATGGATATTAGCCTTTAATTATGTTACGCATGTTCTAGCATGTTATTTTTTGAATTACTTCAAATGTGATTTGTTGCTCAGATTTTTAAAACTACATACACAAATTATCTCATGTTTCCCTTTTTGGTTTCAATTTCAACTCATGCTTAATCAGTTCATCGATTGGGCATGGTTTTATTCTTAATATATACCTGTATTTTATCTCATTGTTTTATTTTTTACATGTAAATATTTGGTGAATATAGGTGTAATTTTAATGTAAAATAAGGATGAAAAAATGATAGTTGGAATTACAAGCCCATTTCTCCTAATACTTTTAATCAAGTAATCCACTAATTGAAATATTACCTTCTTCATTTATGAAATTGCCACATTATATCTGGGTGTTTTTCTGCCTACTACAGTCTCTTACCCATTTCTTTCCTAATAATACAATACTTGAATTGCTGTGGTTGTTGATTTATAATGCTATCTTAATGATAACATTATAAATGTGATGGAACTGGTTCCTCCTTATAGTTCTTCTGAAATCAAGAACAAGACATATCTTCCCATTTACTCTCGTATGTATCTCATTTTACTGTTATGAATGAAATCTGTCCTATTTGTGTATAGGAAAATAGTTTTTGTATATAATTGTGATATGGCCAGTTTTATTAAAAATTTGGTTAAACTAAGAGTTGTTTTCTGTTCAGCCTTATCATACTATAAAATCCACATAAAATGGGTATAAAAGTGTCTCAGGACACTGGGCTCAGATGATTCTCCCACCTCAGCCTCCCAAGTAGCTGGGACTACAGGGGCATATGTCACCACATCCAGCCAATTTTTAAATAAGTTTTAAAAATAGTATTTTTAGTAGAGACAGGGTTTCACCATGTTGCCCAGGCTGGTCTTGAACTCCTGGACTCAAGCAATCCACCTGCCTTGGCCTCCCAAAGTGTTGGGATTACAGGTGTGAGCCACCACACCTGGCCGAATTGCAGCCATATTTAATACTTTTTTCCATCCTATTCCCTTTGCTGCTCCCAGGCCTGCTGTATTGATAGCCCGCTATTAAGAAGCTAGTGTATATTCTTTGCATACTTTTACCTCATAAACTATATGAAGCATTGTTTTGTTTTTTAACTTAATTGTTATAAAATTATATTTTGGAAATTTAGTATATTCTGTGAAAATTATTTAGAAAATGTGCCTGTGAGATAAAGCCTATTCAGGATGTATCTTAAAGGAGATAGCTGTGCTTTAACATATCAGTCTTTTTGGCTGCTTATGTTAATATAAGTTGGAGAAAAACAGTCGGCTTTTTGTGATAATTTGTTCTTGGAGATGGAGTAAAAGATTGTTAAAAACATTGTCTTTTTTTTCCCCTGAAGTACCAGTACTATTTATTTTAGGATTATGTTACTGATCAAAGATGCTGTGTGGAGTTACTCATTGGTGAGACTAACAATAAATCACACATGCAAAGGATGTTACCATAATCTAATTATTTTAAACAGTAAAATTATATTCTAAGACATCCAGTTGGCCTATATGTGCTATATCAGTGACTATCAAGGGGCTTTTTATGTATACTGTATACATGTACTGCACAAAAATATAAAAGGATGACATCAAAAATCTGGCAAGCCAAAAGGCTACATTACATGTAGCAAATAATAAATAAGCTTATGAACTTATTGGAATTTAAAACCTTGTAGGATGGGTGGGTGATGGTATGTATGTTAGATGTGTGGAAGTATCTATTAAAAGTTGTGTCAGATAACAGCTGATGCTGACAAACCCTTGGTAAGATGGCAGCTTGTTCAATATGTTCTGTGAAAATTATCTCAGTTTATGATCTGTCAGTATTTTGCAGCTATGCATGAAAGGACTTAAAATTCTTACCCTTAAACTCAGTAACACTGTTTCTAGAACTTCTGGTGATATGGGAAATTAAGAGAATTATTTATATGCAAAGGTGTTTGTTGCAGCATTGTTGGAATAATAGACAAAATGGGGAAGAACAAGCTCAGAATGGAGGAGGTAGCTTATAGTATAGACATGCGATACAATCCAGATGATAATATTTTATAAGAGTCTTCACAAGGAATTTTATATTTTTATTTTTTTAAATACATAGCAGTGAGTTTAATATCATACCAAATATACCAAAATGTCATCATTTACTGTGTGGTGGACTCATATGATGGAGATGATAAATAAAAATATTAATTTATTTGAGGCATATATTACTTTATGGCTGAGGAAGGAAGACAGTTATGAAGAACAGCTCATTCTGGAAACATACTAATTTTTCCCAGCCATAAAGAGATTTCCTATTTCTTTTTTTTTTTTTTTTTCCATTTACCTTCTGTTTCCTACCTGAGAAGATTTCATACTTCTAATAGCCATTTGTGTACCTATTTAAAGACAGTACCAAAGGCATACATTTTAGTGTTTGGAGGACCAAGGGTCGTTTGATGTTTGATGCTTATTGACTATTCTAGGATGACAAGACACCTCGAGAACACACACACACACACACACACACACACACACACACACACACACACACCAAGGGTCGTTTGATGTTTGATGCTTATTGACTATTCTAGGATGACAAGACACCTCGAGAACACACACACACACACACACACACACACACACACACCAAGGGTCGTTTGATGTTTGATGCTTATTGACTATTCTAGGATGACAAGACACCTCGAGAACACACACACACACACACACACACACACACACACACACACACACACACACACGAAGAAAGCTGTGAAGGAAGAAAGCAGAAAAGAACCTGGAGTGAGTTGTAACTTAAAATGTTAGTGTTGCATGAAATCAGTGTTAAAGCAGGAAGATTTGAGGAAACTGCATACATTTTCTAGATGGCAAAGTATTACTGGTGACAGTTAATGAAAATGCATATGCATGTGTTTTTAGATTTACAAATTTTACCAAGAACTTTTAAAAAATCCCTGAAGGTATTTCAAAAGTTTATCATGTTTATGAAATAGAGTAGCACTTTCTAACTTTAAAACGGGGAATAATTCTTTGGATCTTGATTATTGGAAAAGTGAATTATGAATTGCTAGTATAAAACTGTGGTTTTAAAATATGTCTGCTTTATATTTTTATGTAGCAGATTTACTCCTAGTTAATAATACTCAAACTTCTTGAAAACTAAGGTAATTAAGATAATTCTGTCCTGATGGGAAGAGGAAAAATAACTTTAGTGTGAAATCTATTATATATTAGTTGTGGCAAGATTTCTCCCATTGACTTTGACCAGAAACATTTATAGGGTTAAAATGGGAAATAGCATGGTGAATTTTGAAGTATCCTTTATAAATTATGTAGTTGGAAAGAGTATTATGTTCATATTGCCAAAAAAAGATGCATGGATGCATTAGACTGGATGGAAAATACATGAGAAGTTGGCTAGCCCCGTTTTTGTCAAAACATCACTTGGTGGTGATAAAGCTGTCAGAAAACACAGCATTCTAATGTAGTCTGTAGTTTAATGATAATCTGTGTCTTGAAACATTTAGCGTAGTACTTACACAAACCTAGATGGCATAGTGTACTGCATGCCTAGCCTATATGGTATAGCCTGTTGCTCCTAGGGTGTAAAGCTGTATAGCATGTTACTATAGGCAGTTGAAACAGTGGTATTTATCCTTTTTTTTTTTTTTTTTTTAATTCTTTTAAGAGACAGGGTCTTGCTCTGTTGCCCAGGCTGGATGCATTGGTGTGATCATAGCTCACTATAACCTTGAACTCCTAAGTGATCCTCCTTGCCTCAGTCTCCCCAGTGGCTAGGACTACAGGCACATACTACCACACCTGGCTAATTTTTAAAATTTTTTTGTAGAGATGGAGTTTCGCTGTGTTGTCCAGGCTGGTCTTGGAACTCTTGTGCTGCAGCAATCCACCCGTCTCCCGAAGTGTTAGAATTACAAGCCACTTCGCCTGGCTTGTTTACTTAAACAGAAAAGATCCAGTAAAAATACAGAATTAAAATCTTGTGGGGCCACTGTAGCATATGTAGTCCATCTTGACTGAAATGTCATTATGTAGTGCATGATTCTACTTCATAATTTTTAAGCACTCTTCTCTCTTGATTGGTACTTAGTGGATTTTATCATTTTTGTTTCTTCATAATTCTTTCTGAAATGTCTACTGGTTGGACCTTTGATCTCCTGAATTGATCGTGATTTCTTCTGTTGTATTTTTTGTCTTTGTCATTTTTTTGTACTCTAGGAAGTTCTCTCAATTTTAGTTTCTATTCAACTTTTTGTTTTTATTTATTCTCTCCAGTCTTTATGGAGCTACTAAATTGAAGTGTTCTGTTTCTCTCTCCACCCTACCCCTAGTTTTAAGTTTTATCTCGGTTTCTATGGAGTCAGTTTTTTTGTTGCTTTAAAAAATTTTTCCTGAAGTGATTGGTAAATTTTGGCTAATTGGGAGCACTAGAATTGGGCCCTTAATGGTTGGCAGGGTGTGGTGGAGGAGAGCCAGCCCTTAGTCTGAAGGCTCAGGCCAGAAAAAGAAAGGGGAAGGCTTTCCTTTTCCTTTCTGGAGCAGGGTTCTGCCCTAGTTCTTGCTTGGCAGTCTATTTGATTTCTTCAGCAGTTAATGCTCAGTTTTTTGGCATATTTGGATCTGCCTCCAGAGCAGGTACAAGGTGAGTCTATGCTGTTACCTAATTAGATCCCCATTTCTACCCTTCGTTTTTACTTCTCTATCTGCTGATAGGTTTTTACCCTCCTTCACCTCATAGGGTTGCGGTGAAGAGCAAGATGAATTTTTATTTATGTTGCATAAATTTTAAAAGCTAAAAAAATATATGTAATGTTGGGAAGTCCCACTGTACAAATGGCTATTGTAAATTTGGAACATGAACTTGCTTTTTTCCATTATAAAAATGAAATCATTATAAATTGCGGTCAAGTTACTAGGTCAGCCCACACAGAGTTTACCCAGTAATATGCGTAAATGTTTTGCCTTTGCATCAACAACAAGGAAAAACAGTACTATAAAAAAATGTTCCTGGAAGCTGGATCTATCAAAGCACTTCTGAAATAGCTATATAGCCTATAGATATGACCAGTTGGTTTTTGAGTCTGTTGACATTGGCCAAAGGAGAAGCTCAGTGTAGAACATGTTTTGAGTCTCCTTTTGCAGAAATACATTGGAGGCTGGAGTGGGGAACCAATTTTTCAGAAAGGTGGTGAAGTAGTTAAATAGCCACTCTTTTAAAGACAGTCAAAACTAAGGCCAGGTGTTGGCTCACATCTGAGATAGGAAAATCACTTGAACCTCGGAGGAGGAGGTTGCAGTGAGCCCAGTGTGCACCTCTGCACTCCAGCCTGATTTGGCAAGAGACCAAAACTCTGTCTCAAAAAAAAAAGAAAACACAGTTCACACTTAAATATTTTATTCCATATCTTTACATACCCAATATATTAGTTTATAGTTCAAGATGAACTTGTTTGGGACAGACTTTGTAATAAAGGAAACTGTGTTATTAGAAATACCCAGAGGCCATGAGCCCTTAAAACTGTTCTAATTTGCAAGTAGTTCCCTGTGTGATGCAGTGTTTTTTTCAGTATTGCACAATAAAGGCAAAATACAGACAAATTAGATGATAAGATTTATATTTATTAATTTTTAAAATATTGATCAAAATACGTATCCATATTGATAATATTTGTATTTGTAATCATTGCTGTAAATTTGAACTTAGAAAAATTTTACTAATAAAGGTGCTTTTGTGTTGCAAACTCATTTGAAAAGTAATTTTTCTTCGTACTAAAAAATCTAAAATTCGCTATTCTAGTCACCAAAATTTGCTTTATGAAAAATAATTTTTGATGGCACTATATTGTATCAGAAAACAACTTGTTAATGAAAATGTGGAGTTTTTAAAATCCCACTGTACCTCTGTTATCCAAAGGGGATCTGTGAATTTTTCTGTGAAAGGTTAAAAAAGGAGAGACCTTTAGGAATTCAGAGAGCAGCTGATTTTTGAATAGTGTATTCCCCTCCCTGGCTTTTATTATTACAACCCTGTGCTTTCTCATCACCATCCTGAATATCTGTAATTAATATTTATACTATTAATAAAAAGACATTTTTGGTAAGGAGGAGTTTTCACTGAAGTTCAGCAGTGATGGAGCTGTGGTTGAGGTGTCTGGAGGAGACCATGAGGTCTGCGTTTCACTAAATAACCTGGTAAAAGAGGATATGGGGTTTTTTTGTGGGTGTAATAGTGACATTTAACAGGTATCCCAGTGACTTAGGAGTATTAATCAAGGTAAATTTAAATCCTAATGACTTTTGATTAACTTTTTTTAGGGTATTTGAAGTATACCATACAACTGTTTTGAAAATCCAGCGTGGACAATGGCTACTCAAGGTTTGTGTCATAAATCTTTAGTTACTGAATTGGGGCTCTGCTTCGTTGCCATTAAGCCAGTCTGGCTGAGATCCCCCTGCTTTCCTCTCTCCCTGCTTACTTGTCAGGCTACCTTTTGCTCCATTTTCTGCTCACTCCTCCTAATGGCTTGGTGAAATAGCAAACAAGCCACCAGCAGGAATCTAGTCTGGATGACTGCTTCTGGAGCCTGGATGCAGTACCATTCTTCCACTGATTCAGTGAGTAACTGTTAGGTGGTCCCATAAGGGATTAGGTATTTCATCACTGAGCTAACCCTGGCTATCATTCTGCTTTTCTTGGCTGTCTTTCAGATTTGACTTTATTTCTAAAAATATTTCAATGGGTCATATCACAGATTCTTTTTTTTTTTAAATTAAAGTAACATTTCCAATCTACTAATGCTAATACTGTTTCATATTTATAGCTGATTTGATGGAGTTGGACATGGCCATGGAACCAGACAGAAAAGCGGCTGTTAGTCACTGGCAGCAACAGTCTTACCTGGACTCTGGAATCCATTCTGGTGCCACTACCACAGCTCCTTCTCTGAGTGGTAAAGGCAATCCTGAGGAAGAGGATGTGGATACCTCCCAAGTTCTGTATGAGTGGGAGCAGGGATTTTCTCAGTCCTTCACTCAAGAACAAGTAGCTGGTAAGAGTATTATTTTTCATTGCCTTACTGAAAGTCAGAATGCAGTTTTGAGAACTAAAAAGTTAGTGTATAATAGTTTAAATAAAATGTGGTGAAGAAAAGAGAGTAATAGCAATGTCACTTTTACCATTTAGGATAGCAAATACTTAGGTAAATGCTGAACTGTGGATAGTGAGTGTTGAATTAACCTTTTCCAGATATTGATGGACAGTATGCAATGACTCGAGCTCAGAGGGTACGAGCTGCTATGTTCCCCGAGACATTAGATGAGGGCATGCAGATCCCATCTACACAGTTTGATGCTGCTCATCCCACTAATGTCCAGCGTTTGGCTGAACCATCACAGATGCTGAAACATGCAGTTGTAAACTTGATTAACTATCAAGATGATGCAGAACTTGCCACACGTGCAATCCCTGAACTGACAAAACTGCTAAATGACGAGGACCAGGTAAGCAGTGACATGGCTAGCTTTTTAGTCTGCTTTGAAGTAAATGCTCAAGGGGAGTAGTTTCAGAATGTCTACCCAATACCAGTACTTGAAAACTAACGATGTTTCTGAATTCCTGTATTATAGGTGGTGGTTAATAAGGCTGCAGTTATGGTCCATCAGCTTTCTAAAAAGGAAGCTTCCAGACACGCTATCATGCGTTCTCCTCAGATGGTGTCTGCTATTGTACGTACCATGCAGAATACAAATGATGTAGAAACAGCTCGTTGTACCGCTGGGACCTTGCATAACCTTTCCCATCATCGTGAGGGCTTACTGGCCATCTTTAAGTCTGGAGGCATTCCTGCCCTGGTGAAAATGCTTGGGTAAGAAAACATGTCAGAATGCTTGAAGCTAAAAAGTAGAAGAGTATACTCACAATATTTCTGATGAGGCTTTTTTCTTCTTCCCAGTTCACCAGTGGATTCTGTGTTGTTTTATGCCATTACAACTCTCCACAACCTTTTATTACATCAAGAAGGAGCTAAAATGGCAGTGCGTTTAGCTGGTGGGCTGCAGAAAATGGTTGCCTTGCTCAACAAAACAAATGTTAAATTCTTGGCTATTACGACAGACTGCCTTCAAATTTTAGCTTATGGCAACCAAGAAAGCAAGGTAAGAGAATTGTTCTTTATATGGTTTTCATGGAGCATCGGACACCTCCAGTGTCATGTCATTCCATGCAGTGTTCCTAACCTTTTTGGCACCAGGGACCAGTTTCGTGGAAAACGGTTTTTCCATGAATGGGTTGTGGGAATGGTTCTGGATGACACTGTTCTACCTCAGATAATCAGGCATTAGATTCTTATAGGGAGCGTGCAGCCTGGATCCCTCGCATGTGCAGTCCACACTAGGGTTTCTACTCCTATGAGACTCTCATGGTGCAGTTGATCTGACAGGAGGTAGAGCTCAAGCCAGGTAATGCTCGCTCACCTGCCACTTACCTCCTGCTGTGCAGCCCAGTTCATTTCTGTTCTTTTAAATTTTTGAATTTCCATATGTATAGCACTATGCGAAGTAGTAGGGATGTAGTAGGCAAGCTTCTCTTCACACTTTTGTTCTTAGGTGGGATGTAGATGTTGGGAATAATAACCTAATATTTAATTTGTGTAGTGGGAAGAAGTGGGGCTATGAGAGCACATAACACAAGTGAAACAGACTCTTTTTGAGGGTTCAAGGAGACCCCTTGGAGGAAGTGATAGTTGAGTTCAGTGTTCAAGGATGAGAAGGGATTCACTAGGTGAAGGTTAGGTGAGAAAACAACATCTTTGAAACGAAGGAAGGAGATGGAAAGTTTTGGGAATTTAAGAAACACTAATAGTAAGGAGGAAGAAAGGTTTGAGGTGAGGCTATTGAGATAGACTTAGCAGATCTCATAGGGCTTTGTAGAGCATGTTTAAAAGCACAATGGGAAATTTCAGCAGAAGCATGAAATGATGAAATTTGTTTTTAGAAAATTGGGGCAGTGTCGAAAGGGAAGATATACAGGGAATGAAAGGACAAGCATGAATGATCATTTTATGGTGTCTGTTTTTAAGGTGGATATAATTAGGAAAATTAAAGGGCCAAATGATGAGGAGTTAAGTGCCAGTTCTGGTTCAAATTTTCAGTGAATCAGTTTTGATATAATTTTCATCTTAGGGCATTACTCTTGCCTACCAACATGGTTTCTAAATTTTTTTCTTTTGCTGTGATCAGTGTGAGAAGAAGGAAATTGGGCCCAAACTGAAACATTGTTTGGAGGACTGGGATGTCTGAATTTAAGTGGAATGCTTTAAAAGGACAAGTTGGATAGGGCCCCAGTGTGGGGATCTGAGTGATGGGGTCCAGGAATACATTTAGGTCCAATGGCAAGCTGGCTGAAATTCTTGTATAATAAAATAGGTTGGTAATATGGCTTTTCTCAGACATGTGATCAAGATTCCATGACTAACAAGATATATATATATCTTTCTAGCTCATCATACTGGCTAGTGGTGGACCCCAAGCTTTAGTAAATATAATGAGGACCTATACTTATGAAAAACTACTGTGGACCACAAGCAGAGTGCTGAAGGTGCTATCTGTCTGCTCTAGTAATAAGCCGGCTATTGTAGAAGCTGGTAAGTATATGTATCTATTGTGAGTCTTGTGTATAGCATCTGCAGTTCTAATTAGATTACTTTTCTTAGGAAAAGGTGGTAGAACTTTAATGACTGAAAATAGATGGTCCTATTCAGTTTGCAGCCAAGATTTACATTCAAAGTACCTGTCATCTGGATTGTACCTAATATTTAAGGCTAGTTTAGGTAGAGTTCTTATTATCCATCAAAAATGATGGCATATATTTTGCTTAATAAAATTTGTAATTTCAGTTTTGAGTAAACCTAAGATTTGCTAAC
Organism: Pongo abelii; assembly: GCF_028885655.2. Lineage (NCBI taxonomy): Eukaryota > Metazoa > Chordata > Mammalia > Primates > Hominidae > Pongo > Pongo abelii. Next base: position 113,267,611 of record NC_085928.1, on the reverse strand, counting down.
AGAGCTGTGAATTTATAGGAGAAATGACAAATTCTGATATAGTACAGTTTTATGTAAAGTGATTGCTTTATTAGTAGATGCTCATGAGCAGTTTTCTGTTTTGTTTTGTTTTAATTTTTACGTTCAGGGTAATGTGCAGGCTTGTTATATAGGTAAATTGCATGTCACAGGGGTTTCGTGTGCAGATTATTTTGTCACTCAGGCAGTAAGTATTGTACCCAATAGGTAGTTTTTCAGTTCTTTACCTCCCACCCTTAAGTAGGCCCCAGTGTCTGTTGTTCCCTTCTTTGTGCCCATGTGTACTCAGTGTTTACCTCCCACTTATAAGTGAGAACATGTGGTATTTGGTTTTCTATTCCTGTGTTAGTTTGCTTAGGATAATGGCCTCAAGCTCCATCCATGTTGCTGCAGAAGACATCTTGGTCTTTTTTTATGGCTGCATAGTATTCCGTCGTATATATGTACCACATTTACTTTATCTTGTCTACCATTGATGGGCATTTAGGTTAATTCCATATCTTTGCTATTGTGAATAATGCTGCAATGAACATGTGCATGCATGTGTCTTTATGGTAAAAAGATTTCTTTTTCTTTGGGCATATACCTAATACTAGGATTGCTGGATTGAATGGTAATTCTGTCAAGTTTTTTGAGAAATCACCAAATTGCTTTCCACAATGGCTGAACTAATTTACTTTCCCACCAGCAGTGTATAAGCATTCTCTTTTCTCAGCAACCTCACCAGCATCTGTCATTTTTTGACTTTTTATTAATAGCCATTCTGACTGGTGTGAGACGGTGTCTCATTGTGGTTTTGATTTGCATTTCTCTAATGATCAGTGATGTTGAGCTTTTCTTCATATGCTTCTTGGCCACTTGTATGTCTTCTTTTGAAAAGTGTCTGTTCATGTCCTTTGCCCACTTTTTAATGGGGTTGTTCTTTTTTGCTTGTTAATTTAAGTTTATTATAAACTCTGGATATTACACCTTTGTCAGATGCACAGTTTGCCAGTACTTTCTCCCATTCTGTAGGTTGTCTGTTTACTCTGTTGATTTCTTTTGCTGTGCAGAAGCTCTTCATACTGTCCGATTTGTCAATTTTTGTTTTTGTTGCAACTTCTCTTGGCATCTTCGTCATGAAATCTTTGCCAGGTCTTATGTCCAGAATGGTATTTCCTAGGTTATCTTGCAGAGTTTTACAGTTTTAAGTTTTATATTTAAGTCTTTAATCCATTTTGAGTTGATTTTTGTACATCGTGTAAGGATGGGGTGCAGTTTCAATCTTGGATGTGGCTAGCCAGTTATCCCAGCACCATTTATTGAATAGGGAGTCCTTTCCCCATTGCTTGTTTTTGTTGACTTGTTAGGTGTGTGGCCTTATTTCTGGGCTCTCTTTTCTGTTCCATTGGTCTCTGTTTCTGTTTTTATACCAGTACCATGCTGTGATTGTAACCTTGTATTAACAGTATAGCTTGAAGTTGGGTAAATTGATTCCTTCAGTTTTGTTCTTTTTGCTTAGGATTGCCTTTGCTATTCAGGCTCTTTTTTGGGTTCATATGAATTTTTAAATAGTTTTTTTTTTAACTCTGTGACGAATGCCCATTGGTAGTTTGGTAGGAATAGCATTGAATCTGTGAATTGCTTTGGGCTGTATGGCCATTTTAACAATATTGATTCTTCCTGTCCATGAAATAGAATGTTTTTCATTTGTTGGTGTCATCTCTGATTTCTTTGAGCAGTGTTTTGTAATTCTCATTGTAGAGATCTTTCACCTCCCTGGTTAGCTGTATTCCTAGGTATTTTATTCTTTTTGTGGCTTTGGTAAATGGGATTGCATTCTTGATTTGGCTTGTAGCTTGGATGTTGTTGGTGTCTAGAAATGCTTCTGACTTTCGTACATTGATTTTTATATCCTGAAACTTTGCTGAAGTTTATTGGAGCAAGGAGCTTTTGGGCAGAGATTATGGGGTTTTCTAGGTATAGAATCATATTGTTTGCAAACAGACTTCCTATTTGGATGCATTTTCTTTCTCTTGCCTGATTATGAGCAGTGTTTTGCCCTGATATTCTGTATTCTCAGTGAATAGATGTCGTCTGAGTATGAGAAACAATTTTTTTCTATTCTGAGTATTTTTAAGAAGGCAACTTATATGTGGTACTTTGTATATTGTGTATGTTGGCAATTGGGGAAAAGAATAGATGGTTTGTACTAGGGCCTCTTGGGTTTTGTGTGTGTGTGTGTGTGTGTGTGTGTGTGTGTGTGTCATGAAAATAGTTACTCTTTAGCTACCTCGCATTTTTTCTCCTTTCAGTAACCCACCTAACAACATTTACTCAGAATTTCAAAGCAAGCTTCAAATCAGTATTGAAAGAAGGAAAAATATAAAGGCATTTAATGGAAGAAAATGTTGGGAATAAAGTATAGGGCTGGTAACACTTACTTTTCTCACTTATTGAGAGTAATTTTACTTGGGAATTTATGAGAGAGAAAGACATTATGATTGCTCCAGGTAACTGCTGGCAGTGGAACCATAGGCTTGGGGATAGACAAATGTGGCTGAGTTCATATAGAATGAGGGGATGGGATGTAAATTCTTCAGCTGTTCCAGCAGTAACCTGTAATGTAGGCTAAAAATACAGATTTTGAGATTTATTTAATCAGAATCTCTGGAGTGTTAATTTTTGTATCAAGATCTCATAGTGTTTTATTTGAAGTGACAGGGAGGTCTGTAGATAGCTGGACATGTATGGGACTGGAAGCCTAGGAATCTTTAAGTTCTTCCAGGTTATTCTTACATTCGTTTATTCTGAACATAGCATCTAATGTATTTTAAGAAATGGAATAGGCACATGGTATACATTGGGTAACACAACAGATAGGGTCCCCGTGCTTATTCTGATAGTCTTGTGAAGGTGACAAAAATACTTAAAAATATGTGATCATAAATTAGAATGAGTGTTATGAGAGAAATGAACAGCAAATAGTGATGAGAATTAATGGGGAGGGGAATTGTCTAGATGAGAGGGAAAAGGTCTCCTTGAAAAGGGGATGTTAAGTGGGACTGCAGGATGAGAAGGAACCTGTCTCTTCTCTATATGAGAAGTGAGGGTTAAATGTTTTCCAGGTAGATAAAAGGAACACCATGTGCTGTGTGTTAGAACCAGGGGTATCCAGTCTTTTGGCTTCCCTGGGCCACATTGGAAGAAGAATAATTGTCTTGGGCCACACACCAAATACACTAACGATAGCTGATGAGCTAAAACAAAAAAAATTGCAAAAGAATCTCATAATGTTTTAAGAAAGTTTACAAATTTGTGTTGGGCTACATTCAGAGCTGTCCTAGGCCATGTGGCCCATGGGCTGCAGGTTGGACAAGCTTGCCTTAGAAGGAAAGAGACTGGACGGGCGCAGTGGCTCACGCCTGTAATCCCAGCACTTTGGGAGGCCGAGGTGGGCGGATCACGAGGTCAGGAGATCGAGACCAGCCTGGCTAACACAGTGAAACCCCATCTCTACTAAAAGTAGAAAAAATTAGCCGGGCGTGGTGGCAGGCGCCTGTAGTCCCAGCTATTTGGGAGGCTGAGGCAGGAGAATGGCGTGAACCTGGGAGGCGGAGCTTGCAGTGAGCCGAGATCACGCCACTGCACTCCAGCCTGGGCGACAGAGCGAGACTCTATTTCAAAAAAAAAAGGAAAGAGATTGTGGAGATCCAGGTGCTGCAGAGAAGGTCTGCATAAACAGAACTTAGTAATGAGGTGGATGGCCTGGTATGAGGTTGAGGTTGGGTAAGCAGAGCCATAACATGCAGGACTTTCTAGGTTCCTATAAGATATTTACTACTCATGGAGTTTATTCATGCTTTATTCCAGCTTTGGAGCCATAGATACAGAATACTTTGGTCAGTTTGGAAGGCTAGGTGGGATCCAAATTCTAAATGGTTCCTCAGGGTTATACTAAAGTATTTCTATTATCTTAAAAGGATGCTGAGACACTTTCAATGGTTATCAATAGCAAAGCATCACAGTGGTGTGTTTAAAATATTAATAATAGCATTGTATAGATTAACAGTTTGAATGACCAAAAGCTAGAAGACCAGACTACTGAGATGTTACAGGCTTTTAGGAATGAAATAGTTTGGTTTTAGAACTCAATAGCAAAGGGCAAATGTCTGAGATGCCTGAAAGAATCATAGAATGTAATAATATAGGAGCTAAGGGAGCAACCAAAAATGGTTTGTGGAGGGGACAACATTGGTACCATGAAGATAAATGGAACCCTCAGAAGGCATCCTTAATTTTTGAACATAATAATTTAAGAAGCTGACTTAAAGTGACTTAAAAGGTCAGTAGGTAGCTAGAAATGTATGATACGAGAATGCAAGAGAGGCAGGCTAGAGATTTGGAAGTTTCCCTCTTAGTATATAGGGGTAAGGGCAGCAGGAAAGGGGAGGTAGAGGTGCCACAGAGTCATCTGTATGGGACTTTTTTTACCCTAGAACTGCTGAATCAGAATGTGTGTGTTTTAAAGTCTCTGTAGGCCATTCTGATGGACATCTGGGGTTAAAATCTATTTTCTTAGAGTTAATAGTTATGTAAAGGGAGGGAATGAAGTCTTAAAGAGGGGAAAGAAGGTAGTCATTTCACAAATACTGAGCATCCTGAGCATCAGTCTTACACAGATCATTCTATTAGTAGCTGGAGCTACTATGAAAAAGGAACCCAATAGAGGTGATCTTTGTCTTGTAGGGAAAGTGGACTAACTTACACTATGAAGGAGAAGTGCAGGGTACCATAAGAATTACAGCAGATAGACCTCATCTGAGGAAATAAAACAGACCTAAAAGATGAAGGAGACAAGGAAAAGTATCTCTTACTGCATTCAGAAATGATTTAAGTTGAAGATGGATGAGCAAAGTTAATCTAGTATGTGGGCATTGGGCTTCCATTTATACTCCTTTGCCAGAGTAAATGTCCCCCATTTAAGGGTCCTAAAGGATGGAAGATTGTAAACCTTGGAACACATGTTTTGTAGTCAGTGAATTGTATAAACTCCCTGACAGTAAGTGTTTTCACGCTGTCTTTCTGGATTGTTCTTACCCCAGGAATTTACCTAGCTTCTTTAGGTCTTTAGTCAGATGTCACCTTCACAGTGAGGTGACCTAATTATCTATTTAAAATTGCAGCCCCACTCCATTATTTTTCTCCATAGCCCTTTAATATCATCTGACATACTGTATGGTTTTAGTTTATTGTATATTTGTCTGCCTCTTGCAATTAGATCATAAATTCTGAGGGTAGGAACTTCTGAATATTTTTGTTCACTGGTCTATCTGCAGCTCAGAACAGGACCTGGTACTGAATAAATATTTTTGAAATGATTGAATGGATGAAAAGAAATGAGTAATAAGAATATTACCTAAGGGGGACAGTGGAGGTAACAAAGGCTTCTTCGGCTTAGGAAAGGAACAGTAGCTATTTGACAGTTTGTCACTAGTGAGGTGAACTGGCAAAGTGAGGGAAACTGAGCAACATTCTAGAAAATGAGAGGAAATCAAATACTTAGGTGAAAGGAAGTAAACTCTGGAAATAAAGAAGGACACCTCCTAAGACTAGAAAAGATATTTCGGATTGATAGGAACTTCTAGCTAATGACTAGGGCCTTATATCCTTTTTAATTTTCTAGGTGGAATGCAAGCTTTAGGACTTCACCTGACAGATCCAAGTCAACGTCTTGTTCAGAACTGTCTTTGGACTCTCAGGAATCTTTCAGATGCTGCAACTAAACAGGTAAATTCTGAGTAAACTGGCGCCATGGGAATAGAGTCAAGATGAGTATGTGCTTGTACTGACCATCTGTTTTTATCTCCATAGGAAGGGATGGAAGGTCTCCTTGGGACTCTTGTTCAGCTTCTGGGTTCAGATGATATAAATGTGGTCACCTGTGCAGCTGGAATTCTTTCTAACCTCACTTGCAATAATTATAAGAACAAGATGATGGTCTGCCAAGTGGGTGGTATAGAGGCTCTTGTGCGTACTGTCCTTCGGGCTGGTGACAGGGAAGACATCACTGAGCCTGCCATCTGTGCTCTTCGTCATCTGACCAGCCGACACCAAGAAGCAGAGATGGCCCAGAATGCAGTTCGCCTTCACTATGGACTACCAGTTGTGGTTAAGCTCTTACACCCACCATCCCACTGGCCTCTGATAAAGGTAAATTGTCAAAGTAGAATTTACCTTTGTTGCAGAATTGAAAATGAAGCATCTCTAGCTGTTGGATGGCTGTCTAAGCATAGTGATCAATAAATAGGAATTGTATTCCTTAGTAGGTAGGAAGTATGGCTGCGATAGGGGTAGGATTCTGAAATGTTTGTGTAGTCAGAACTACTTTTAGTTGATACCAATAGATTTAGTGTGGTGGGAATTTTAGGGTAAGAAAATGATTTTGTTGAGTTGTATGCCAGTTCTTCCTTCTGTTTTTCAGGCTACCGTTGGATTGATTAGAAATCTTGCCCTTTGTCCCGCAAATCATGCACCTTTGCGTGAGCAGGGTGCCATTCCACGACTAGTTCAGTTGCTTGTTCGTGCACATCAGGATACCCAGCGCCGTACGTCCATGGGTGGGACACAGCAGCAATTTGTGGTAGGTAAATTCTTATAGTGATACCTGGCTATCTAAAAGGAATGCATAAATCCAAAGGATCCTGAACTTCTTTGGTCATTGGTTCCCCCCATCCGTCTTCCTGAAGAGCTAATGACAAAAAAAATAAATAAATAAAATAAATAAATAATAATTACACATTTCTATGGCTGCAGAGAAAATAAGGCATAGTGTGGCCCCAGTGATATTTCCTTGGACACGTCCTTCACATGGTCAGTCTTATAAAGGTTGGGTTAGGTGTTTCATGAAGTGTTCTCATTTAATTTACACAGAGGCCCACCCACTTCCTTAGGAAGAGGTAGAGTCATAATTTGAGACCAAATCTGTGGAATTTCAGAGCTTCTTACCCTTGTCTCATCATGCATTTTGATTATAAATATTTAGCAGTCCGTTTTATTATTCTTTTCTGTGAGTTAAACTTTTTTCGTGGACCTAAGAATATAGTATTGACAAATTTCAAAAATAAGTAGTAGCATTTCTGTACTCTTAACCACAAAAATCTCAACCTGAAGCTTTGGTACAAAGTTTGTGTCTTAAAAGTAGCTTCATTAAAAGTATAGTCTAAAGACATTTCTGATTTCTCAGACTTTAAGACCTTATTTAATTAGGTTAGTTTAGAAAACAAAGATGGAGCCTACCAGAACAGATGTTAGGAATCTCATTTTGCTGGTTGCTTTGTGTATGTACTCATATTGGGGCTTTGGCTTTCTTCATTTATTACTGTTGGTATTGGCCCATCTCCATGAGGTGACTTAATAGAATGTTGAGGGCACCTTTTATTTTAAATCTCTTTTCTAGGAAGAAAGGAGTTTTTGTGTCCTTGTAAGAATCAAGTTATTTATAAAAGCTGCTAAATGTAGCAGAATCATAACCCCTTTTAAAACTCAGATCCAGAAACAGGAGAAACAGATGGTACTTACATATTGCAAAAGCTATCTTCCTTCTCCTGTACATGAGGCTGTCAGCTGAATAGTCTTGGAAGAGTGAGGAGTGGATTTTTCTGCTGGCAACTCAGTTAGTTTTAGCAGTTGGTGCTAAAACTTGGCAAAGTTTTCACCAAATACGTGGAAGATGTACAAAAATAGAGGGGGCATGTAAAAGAAAAACGTTGACATAGTCTGAGCATTACTTTCTCATCTTCTCTTTTTATGTACCTTTTACCCAGAATGATTGGTGCCCTTACTGTAGGAAAGTTGTCTTTGGGATTCAGCGCTGTATGGAAGCTCTGTTGCACTGTGTATGGGGGAGGGGTGCTGCTTTGAATTAGTGCTGCCAGGAGGCCTCTTTTCAGTGACATTTAAGTTAATGGAATCCTTCTTCCTTCCTGAACTAATTGCAAGTTATGGGGAACTTCGGGTATATAACGTAAATAATTACAGTCTAATAATTGTTCCTCAGAATGCAAAGCCTTTCAAGTTCAGAAACTTTAGAGAATGCCCTGTTTGTTAACCATGTTTCTTTTGGCAGGAGGGGGTCCGCATGGAAGAAATAGTTGAAGGTTGTACCGGAGCCCTTCACATCCTAGCTCGGGATGTTCACAACCGAATTGTTATCAGAGGACTAAATACCATTCCATTGTTTGTGCAGGTATGTTGGTTTTAAGTGAAGTGTTCTAGGTTTTATGTCCATAAAATTTCCAGATTGTAATGACTAATTAAACATTTCAGAAAATTAGAGACCATAATAGGGTTACCAACATTTAATTTTATGAAAATTCCCTACATTTTTTTGGTCAGTAAGAGAAACATTGAGACTCGAGAAGAGGGAGGAGATTTCACGTTTCACTTTTATGGGTGCCTAGAGGGGAGAGCTGACCTGGGCTGCCAGAGGCAGGGCAGAGACCCCCAACCAATTCTGGGTTTTCCAAATCTTAGATCAGTTAGAGTTGCTCTGAAGAAAGGGTTTATAGCTAAAAAATATTATGGAAATCCCTAGGACGTAAAATTCAGAGAATATTATTTACCACAGTGTGAATGCCTCTTGCACTCTGAATTGGGAATGTTTGCACCACAGTGGGGGGCTTGCCATGTTTTAGCTTTAGATTTAATTAGGTTTTGTTTGTGTTTTCTCCTTAGCTGCTTTATTCTCCCATTGAAAACATCCAAAGAGTAGCTGCAGGGGTCCTCTGTGAACTTGCTCAGGACAAGGAAGCTGCAGAAGCTATTGAAGCTGAGGGAGCCACAGCTCCTCTGACAGAGTTACTTCACTCTAGGAATGAAGGTGTGGGTAAGTAAAAAGGAACCAAAGCGTTTAGCAGATGTGTACATTGAAGTCTCAGTTTTTCCTCAAGGGCCTTTTTTTCCTTGTCTCTTAGCGACATATGCAGCTGCTGTTTTGTTCCGAATGTCTGAGGACAAGCCACAAGATTACAAGAAACGGCTTTCAGTTGAGCTGACCAGCTCTCTCTTCAGAACAGAGCCCATGGCTTGGAATGAGGTAGGGAAATGTGAGCAGTTATTTATCTGGTAGTTTCCTAGAGCAGGTAAGGCAGCTTGTTCTTTCCTCTCAAAACACTTAGTACACATTCATTTGCATTGATGTTTCCCTGGCTTGAGTATTTCTTCTTTATGCTGTCCAGCAACTGCTCTGAGGAAGAACTATAATACAAGCTTTAAAGAGCCTGTTCAGAATCATTACAAATAAGTTGTGTTATTTAAAATTATAATTCATAAGGGAGAAAAATGAAAAATGTTACCAGATTAAAGAAGATTTTTCAAAAGGATGTAAGGAAAGAGGCAGTTAAACACTGTTAGAAGACAGTTTATCAGTATTTTTTACTAAACTTTAATAAAACTTTTCTATTTGAATTCAGTATTTGTCCTCAGTACAGGTGTTCCTTGAAACATTGTTTCTAATAAAACTAGAACCATCCTGATATTTTATCCACTCTATAGAGATCATTGATGGTACACAGTCATACAGTGGATTATATTTGTTGAGTGAATGGAAAGAGAGATTGTTAGGTTTAAACCGATGCAGCTCTTGAGGCCAGGAGTTTAAGACCAGCCTGGGCAACATAGTGAAACCCCATCTTTAGCTGGGCATGGAGATGGATGCCTATAGTCCTAGCTACTGGGGAGACTGGGGCAGGAGGATTGCTTGAACCCAGGAGTTAACAGACTGCACTCAGTGACAGAGCCAGACTCCAACTCAAAAAAAAAAAAAAAAAAAAAAAAGCAGAGCAAATTACCAGTGAGTAGTGTGTTACTTGGGTTTTTAATAGGCATCTTATTAACATGTTCCAACTTGAGCCCTTAACTTTCCCCACCTACCCCCTTCCACAAACCTGTTTTCACTGTCTTCTCTGTCTTAGTTAATGTCAGCTTTGTCTGTCCAGCTGCTCAGGCTAAAACTTTTCTTTCATATAACACATCCTGTCAGCAGCTCCTGTTTGAGGGTAGGCATTTTGCCGGTTTTTTTTTTTTTTTTTTTTTTAACTGCTATATCTCTAGC